>NC_087550.1:30635028-30944699 GCF_036250125.1 Pseudopipra pipra | reverse complement strand
TCCTCTGTGATGGGAATAAGTCCCTGTGCAACTTTAATAGATGCAGGATTTTGGCAGTATTTGTTTGAAAAGGGCTTGATCATTTGTGTCTGTTCAAAGTGTGGTGGGATGTTCCAAAACACAGGACATGAACCTTGGTGGAAACCCCTCCATATCTTTAGAAACCACAGCCACTACATGTTAGAGGTGTAGTGCAAAAAAATGGAGCCGTTATTTCTTGTTAAGCCCTCCTACACCTACTGCTGTTCATTGTTTCCCATGTTAAGCCCTGTTGGTTTTTTTGCTAATGGCTGTGTTCTCCATCTCAAGCCAACAGCTTAACAGTGCATGAGACGTGCTTTGCACACATTTGTTGCAGGCTGTACGTACCCCCTGGGATTCCACAGAGAAGTAAGGTATAATTAGGGCTTATAAAGAAACTGTTGAAAGTCTTAGTGATAAATTATAATTATCATCTGCCGGGGAAAAGATATAGGGTGTATCTTCTATCAGAGATTATGACTATCTCTACTTTATTTGATCCTTTTTCATTTCCTATGTTAAATCTCATTAATTTCCTGAAGAGAAACTGAAGGCAGATGATAGTCAAATAAAAGGGATCCTGGAGTGGGATCCAGAGCCTTGGGCAGACTCTGTAAGGTCAAAGTGCAGGTTTAGGAGATGGTCTTTGCTGATCTTTTTTGGCTAGTGGCAAGATGTGTGTGCAGCTCATGGTGATGGTGATCAACCAGCAGCTTGCCAGGAGGTTGTTTTTATTCCTTTGCTTCTGTTGGTGTGGTGCTGTGGAAGAGTCTCAGGGGAAAGGACAGGAAATGATGCCCTAGAGAGTGGTGGGATGGCAAAGAAATTTCCAGGCTAAGGAGCTGCAGATGCTGGAGAGGCTCAGCTCAGGCTCAAGGAATCTCCCTAGCATGGGGTTCGCTTTCTCTCCAAATCCCTTGGAAATAGTGGCATGGGCAAAGTGGGCATCACTCCTTTCTCCTGCTTTCCTACACCACCAAGATTCTCAGGACAAGCTGGCCATGCAGGTGCATGGTGCAGGTGAAATTACCATCTCCATGTCCCTCACATGACTCCTGTCACCTATGTAAATTTTTTTCCCCCAACTCTCTTCTTGCAGTGGACTGCAAAATGTGTTTGTAATATCTGGAAAGAGCCTGCATCCAGAATCACAGAATAGGTAAGGTTAGATGAGACCACAGTGGGTCATCTGGTCCAACCTCCCTGCTCAAGCAAGGTCATCCTAGAGCACACTGCACGGAATATCATCCAGATGGTTTTTGAATATCTCCAGTGAGGGAGACTCTACAATTTACCTGGGCAATCTGTTCCGGTGTGTGGTCACCCGCACGGTAAAGAAGTTTTTCCTCATATTAGTGAAACTTCCTGTGCATCGGTTTCTGCCGGCTGCCTATTGCTCCACCAAGAAGACCCTGGATCCATCCTCTTTGCACCCTCCCTGCCCACATTTATACACGAGTTCTGAGGCTGAACCAGCTGCCTGCGCTGCAGCGCCTCAGCTCCCCGCCCGCGCAACTCCCCCCCCCCCGCGCAAATCGCCGCACAAACTGCACCCCCCGCGCATCTCCCGCGCATCTCCCGCGCATCCCCCGCGCATCTCCCGCGCACCCCTCGCGCACCCTCCGCGCACCCTCCGCGCACCCTCCGCGCACCCTCCGCGCACCCCCCGCGCACCCCCCGCGCAGCCCCCGCGCACTCCCCGCGCACCCCCCGCGCATCCCCCGCGCATCCCCCGCTCGCTGCCCCGTGTCCCTCGCGCTCCCGGCAGCGGTTTAAAACCGCCGCGGCGCTCCCGGCCCCGCCCGCTCCTCGCCCGATCG
This sequence comes from Pseudopipra pipra, assembly GCF_036250125.1. Classification (NCBI taxonomy): domain Eukaryota; kingdom Metazoa; phylum Chordata; class Aves; order Passeriformes; family Pipridae; genus Pseudopipra; species Pseudopipra pipra. Next base: position 30,942,858 of record NC_087550.1, on the reverse strand, counting down.
GCTGCCGTGAACTTCCCGGCCCTGCCGAGGCTCTGCGCTGCTGCTGCTCGGGTGTCCCTGAGCTCGGGAACTCCCCCGTACAGCCTGACCTGACCCTCATCCCTTGACGTACCTCGGTCGCCGCTGCTGCCGCCTCGTCGAGCGTGTCTTACAACTTCTTCCTGCGTTGTAAGATGTTGTGTGGGAGAAACCTGGGTAGATGCCGGGGAAAGGAAAGAAATACTTGAAAGACCCAAGGGAAAAAGCTATAGGGCAATGCAAATTTGGCTGCTGTAGCTGTTTATCCCTTGAAAGATGAATGCTCCAGCCCTAGAGCACCCAAAAAGACACGAGATTTTAATCCTTGCTCATGCACTGGCCTCTCAAGCAAGCTCCTCTCTGCAGTGCTTTCAGCGTTCAGGCTGTGTGACTGAATATGTTTCCTGATTTTTCTCTCCTTCTCCTTCCTCTGTCATCCCCCTCAGCTATTCCCCATGTTTTTCATCACTCTCTGTGAAGCAGTGGGAAAGGAGCAGCTCTGTCTGACTGCCTGTGATTATGGGAACTCTTATCTGCAAGCAAACGAAGTCTCTGTTTGCCAGGGAAAAACCTGAGGTTCCTGGGGTTTATGGAGCAGAAAAACATGTGTTAATGCTTTCATGGCTCACTTGTGAAGGAGTCGTAAACCTCGGTGCCCTACTGATGCATGTTTTCCAGCTTGCTCTTTGCTCCCATGGCTTTCCCAGTGAATGGATTCATTTGCTGTTTCCCTTCTCTAGCTATTTAACTTTTCCTGGTGGAGATGGGCAGGAATTGCAGATGATCTCTGAGCTTTAAGAAAACTGTGCTTCAAATCTAGATGCAAGCACTGTGAAAACTCTTGCTAAGTCCTGTCAAGGACTGAACTGTTTCAAATCCTAACCTCCTGTCTTTTGGCCTCTGCATCTGCCATTTGTTTCAGTGTTGTTTGACCCTTAGGTGGTTGTTGGGTCCAGTTACTGGGGTTTTATCTTTCTTAGGATCAGATACTTGTGAATTCAAACTGTGCCAGTATTTGATGTGGTCTGAGGCACTGCAAAATCAGCCAGATCGTGTGAGAGATGTTGTTATGGCTTCTGAATGCCTTGTCCTAGCTGTAACAGCAGACTGGTATCTGGTGACCAAGGATCAAACTTGGAACTGTGGGTAATGGAGAACTTGAAGTGTGGCTGAGGGGAGGTTGTGTTAAATGAAGCACAATTACATGAGAACATGGAGATGGACCCAAGGGCAGGAACCGGGGAAAAGATGTGGCAGTAAAAGAGGAGGAGTGATGTTTGTGTGGAAAGACACAGATAAAGAGAAGAACAGAGTACCTGGACATATGAATAGATTTTGAGCTGAGAAGCACCTTTCTGACTGTCCTTGTGTCTGTCTTTGTCTTCCTCATTCTCACATGGGACTTGCCATATTTCTCCTGGACTTCTCTTGGAGTTGCCACTGGACTGTTTGCTGATACCAGCAACAGCTCAGTGTAAATGCATCACAGACATATGAATCTTGCAGAGCTGCAGAGGAAGATGAGCTCTTCTTAGGAGTCACTGCCTTCAGAGTAAAGCAGCCAAAATATTTTATGAGTTGTCCCTGGTCTTCCCAATCCCTGTCAACTCTTTTCTTTGCATCTCCACGCAAGCATCACCTTTTGTCTAGTGCCTCGAGCATGTCTTGTGCTTCATTCCTCAGAAGAGACCCAGCAGTCTCCAAAGCTATGGGGCAGAGTGGCTCAAAGGCTCCCATTTGCTAGATGCTCTGTATGCCCAGAGGGAGCAGGAGAAGACTCAAATCAAGTCATGATCTGGGGCTTGGAAGGGTGATTTCTTCTTTGGATTAGAGCTCACTGATCCCAGTAGATGTGGTATAATGTGTTTAGTGGTCTCTCACTGGTTTCTGGTTGTACTTCTGAATGCACTTTGCAGGTGACTGCAAGGTCTTTTATGCATAGCCATTTCTCTTTTGAACAGGGGACAACTTCAGCCACAGTAGCTCTCATTTCCTAGTCACACAGAATCACAAAATCAACTAGGCTGGAAAAGATCTCTGAGATCATCAAGTCCAACCTTTGACCTAACACCACCTCGTCTACTAGACCATGGCACTAAGTGCCACATGCAGTCTCTTCTTAAATACCTCCAGGACAGTGAATTCACTCTCCAGGCAGCCCATTCCAATGTCTGATCACTCTCTCTGTAAAGAATTTCTTCCTAATGTCTAACCTAAACCTTCTCTGGCACAGCTTAACACTGTGCCCTCTTGTCCTACTGCTGGTTACCTGGGAGAAAAGACCAACCCCCACCTTGCTACACTCTCCTTTCAGGTAGTTGTAGAGAGTGATTAGGTCTCCCCTGAGCCCCCTTTCCTCCAGGCTAAACAGCCTCAGCTCCGTCAGCCTCTCCTCATAGGTCTTGTACTCCAGTTCCTTCACCAGCCTCATAGCCCTTCCTTGGACTTGCTCCAGCACCTGAATATCCTTCCTGAGCTGAGGGGCCCAGAACTGGACACAGTACTTGAGGTGTGTCCTCACCAGAGCTGAGTACAGAGGAAGAATCACTTCCCTGGTCCTGCTGCCACACTGTTCCTGATCCAGGCCAGGATGCCATTGGCCTTCTTGGCCACCTGGGCACACTGCTGGTTCATGTTCAGCTTCCTGTCAATCCAAACTCCCAGGTCCCTTTCTGCCTGGCTGCTCTCCAGCCGCTCTGTGCCCAGCCTGTAGTGCTGCATGGGGTTGTTGTGGCCAAAGTGCAGCACCTGGCACTTGGTCTTGTTAAACATCATACCATTGGCTTCAGCACATTTATCTTGCCTGCACAGGTTTATTGCCTTTGTGGGGTGCTTTGGCCCTTTGCAGGCTTCAGAGGAGCAGCTGGGTGAAGTATCTCTGTCTGTTGGGGACTGGGAGAGCAGGGAAAAGGTCTCTGGCAGAGAAGAAAGGACAGGGCAGGAGAAGAGGGGCAGAGGGATGCTGTGCCAGCAGAAGGGAGAGCCCAAAGCAGAGGGCAAGTTACAACCTTTCAGTCTCTTGATACTGAAAAGTCTTACTGCCATAGTGATACTGCTTGGACAACAGAGCCAATGGGGGTTCAGGGGATGCCAGACAGAAAGGTGTTTTGCTCTTCTTTGGCCAGAGCCAGGGAGAGCTTTTTGGAAGAGCCAGGGGTTGGTGGAGGGGGTTGTGGACAGGAGGTTGTGTTTGTCTCTCCCTCTTTCCCCAGCCTCCTCTGCAATGAAGGGTCCCTTCCCAACAACCCCTGGAGTTGGAAAGGGGACTTGTTTGGAAAGACTAAGGCAGGAGTTCATTAACTTCTAATTATCATGATGTTATAAGTACTTTGATGTTCTGCGTAAATGATGTTCTGATGTTGCCCAGTGAAGCTGTGGCTGCCTCATCCCTGGAAGAGTTTGAGACCAGGTTGGATGGAGCTTTGAGCAACCTGGTCTAGTGGAAGGTGTCCCTGTCCATGGCAGGAAAGTTAGAACTAGACGATCGTTAAGGTCCTTTCCAATCCAAACCATTTTGTGATTCTATGATGAAACTGAAAACACCTTTTCTGTGCTTCTGGGATAGAATCCAGGGTGAATTATTTAAGCATTCAGAAGATCAAGGCCAGATGATGTTTGATACATGAGAGAAACTGGATGCTGCATGTATTGAGTAGCCTGTGCTATGGGTAAACAGGTCTGTCCTGGAGAGACTGTGGGTTCACCACATCCTGTTATGGCTACCATGTACTAAAACCCATGGGAAGTGCAAGGGAAATCCCAAATAGCAGGTGACTGTCTGGGGAGGAAGAAACATGGACTACAAGGAAACACTAGAAAAGCTGGGATTGTTCAGGCTAGAGAAGGTTTAAGGAGAGGCATCGACATGTGAATACATGAAATATGTAACAGAGCAAAAGTTTAAGCCGTTTGCTATATCCAACATAAACAGGACATGAAATAACATCCTTAGATTGTACTACAAGAGACCAGATATTGGGAAAAAACCCCTCAGCTTTTAATAGAGAAGCTAGTTAGGACTAGTTTAGCCTGTCTTGAGGGATGGTGGGATCTCCATCACTGGCAATTTTATAAGGGATATACTAATACCTAGATTTAATACCTGACATGCTGCTGCAGCCAGACAGATGATGTGGGCAAGGATCTCCATAATCTCTTCCTGTCAAACCCTGTGTGCTCATAGATAAATATTGATGTGTGAGCCTTGTACCCACACCCAGGAATGTGAGTAACAAACCTCATGGCCCTCTGACAGCAAAACTAATGGTTTGGTCCAGTGTTCTGAGTTCCTATTGCTGAAGAAAAAGAGCTGAGTGAGAGTGGATGCTGTGTTTCGATGATAGGGGAACTCATGTTTTTAGGGATCCTTATAGGAGGTTACAAATACTGCAACCCCATGGCATGTGACAACCTTCTGGTAAGAGCTCTGAAGGTTCAAATATATTCAGAAGATGTGGCTGTTGTAACTTGGTAGTTGCTGGTTTTATGCCAGGTTCACTTTAGGCCAGCTGATGAAACCAGCTGGATCAGCTGTCACCTGCATCACTCACAGGTGGCATGATGCCCATACCCCCCCAGCTGTGCTCTGGGAATTCAAGAGCAGGATCACCATCTTGCTACATGAGATCAATTTTTTACGAAGTGATGATCTATTGGTGCCAGGATCTGGTACTGCTGAGTTTCTAGGGATGGCTTGACCCCATCATATCCAAGAGTGTGTGATTCCCCCTGACTGTCCTGGATGGGCAGACACATTTATCTGAGGAAGGCATTCAGGACATGGCACACTTAACACTGCTTAATTAGTAGTGGTCCAAACTGAAACACCTTTTTGTTTCATTTTTATCCTGTCTCCTTGCACTCCAGCTACCAATAGGCATTTGGAAGGCGTACCAGGGGTGCATTGTTTCTGTTTTAACTTGCGTTCCGTGTCTCTGATTTATTCATGCCTTCTGCAAATGGTTCAGTTTTTTAGATATGTCATTCTGCAAGGACTTGTCCACTGATTTCTGCAGAGACACACTGGGATCTGAGTTATTTGCAAACACTTTATGTGTGCATTTCATCCATGTGTATAGTGCAGCATACTGTTCATTCTTCTTATTATTACATCAGAAAAATCACAGAAATTTGGAGTCGTAAGCTGGGACTTTGCAGCAGATGTGCCTGGATTTGAACATGGTTGGTATGGACTCAAGGATGTGATGGCACTTATTAATGCAACAGAAAAACATCTCTGACTGACTTTGTACTCTAAAGAACTGTATAATGGAGCTTCTTTGTGTGTCCACACAAGACTTTTTTTCTAAATCTTTCCTTGTAGTTTTGATAGTGCCCTGCTGGGCGAAACACTCTTCCCTGGCACTGTGTGCTATTTGCTTCACTGTAACTGCATTGGTTGCTATTTACCACCAAGTTCTTTGTTTAAAATTATGATTATGAGTAGATCTCCCACATGTATATCTTTACAACTAGTCTTTCTATCCTTGAATACCTGTGCCAGGTATAAATAAAGTGAAATAAATAAAGTTATTTCAGCTACGAAATAATTTTTTCTTAAGGGATCAGTCTCTGCAGTGTTGCAGTTTTGCCAGGATAAGAGAACTGTGTACCCGAGGGGATTTTAGTGCCTTTTCTATATGAGGTAGTTAAATTGATGGCATGTTTCAAACAGGTCATAGTGATGTTGAATAATTCCCATGGCTAAGCCTAGGCTCAGGTTCATCTGACATAATTTTAAAGTCTGCATGGAGTGCTTAAATTAATGAATTCATTTCCCAGAGTTCCCTGTATAGCCAAAAGGAGGCAGAGGTTTCCTCAGGGGTGATTCAGAGCATGTAGGTTATAACCAGGAGCACCACTGACTACTGAGGGGATTTGCAATGTCTGTCCTTCTCTGTTAGGCACCTCAGTTTGGTATATAAAATTAGGTGGGTGTCCTCAGCATTGTTTCCTGCTGGTCTCAGCATCCTCTTGGGAAAACTTCCTCCCTGTTTTCTGATATGGAAAGGTTACCCAACAGGAAAGGGGGGCTACAGTCTCCCTGTAAAACTTGTGGTCTTGTTTCAGGAGGAAGATGAGATAGCACCTCAGATGGAGGCCAGTTCTACCAGCTTCAAAAAGCTTAAGTTTGGGAAGCTGAAGGTGGTACGTCGGCGCTTGCTGCAGAGGTATGAGCACCAGCCCTTCATCTCTTGCCTGGCTGGGTTCTACAGCTGCCGGTGGAAGCGGTACCAGCGCCAAAGGACCGAGCCCGGGAAGTGTTGCTGCAAGATGGTAAATTAGCTCATAACCAGTACAGACATGGATTTCTGTAAAGGGCCAAGGCAGTCCAAGCAGACAAGGGTTGATGTCATGCAGTCCCAGCCCAACATCATTTGGAGCCCACTGAGATCTGTCAGGCTGTTAGATTTTGTACTAAGTACTTCATGAACTTCTGTGTTTCCGTGGCAAGCTTGTTTTATATGTGCCACCATGCAGCTACCAAATGTGTGGTGGCAGGGAAGGACTTTGCACCAAACCCTCCTGTCTAGTGAAACATCTCAGAGCCTTGGAATCAATTTAGAGAAGTAACATTTGGGGTGAGTGTGCAGTAAGAATTGCAAAGACAACTGCTGCACAGTACAATTAAAATCCTGTTCATTTGGGAATTTATGAGTTTTCCCTGAAAACAAGTGCCTCTGAGTACACTTTTGAGGACATTCCCCTGGTCACAAGGGACAGGGAGGGAATTCCTCTCTATATTTACTTCAGTTAGAATTCTAACACCAACCCGCATATTTCAGGGACAGCCTAAAAGTACCTGCCATTTGCTCTGATTGCTTTGGGGTAGCCAAGGCTCTGACCACTTGTCCTTCCTCTCCCTCTCCAGCGGGAATGCCTGTTTTTCCCATTGCTCATTGGAGCTTTCTGCTTATCTCTGATCTTTCTGTACACGTGGGGTGAAGGGAAAAATGACTACAACAACTTTGACTGGTAAGTACCTCTTTTCCTCCTCTCCTACCCCTTGGGCAGGTCACCAGGATGGCTGGGAAGGGATGAGCACCCTCCCCAGCATCTGTGCTGCAACAGGGCACTTTAGCCATGAAGCAAAGATCTGGCATTTTAAACTCTTGATTACAGCATCCAAATTGAATGTCCAGAGACTTCAGAGGTGCTGAGGCTCTGCCTTTTGCTTGGCTACAATTTTTAGGTGTAAGTGTGAATTTGGAAGAAAGGGGAGAATCATCATCCCAAAAATTGTGAGTGAAAGAGACTAAATGACTCTTTCCTTTCCTTCTCTGAGTCCCTTTCTCCCCCGCCCCCTCATTCCACCTGAAGAAATGTAATGGCTGGAATTTGAGGCATTGCACCAGCTAGCTTGCTGGAAGAGAATTCCATGTTCCCAGACTCAAAATTAAGAAATAATCATCAGAGATTTATGCATGTCCTTTCCTTCTGTATTACGTAGGCAACAGTTATGCAAATCTGGCCTCTAAAACTAAATTAAAGCTGCTCAAATATTATGGGAAGGAAAGGTGTAATAAGGTGTACTAGTCTGGTGGTTAATGCAATCAGGGATTTTGGGAAGGAGGCTCTGAATCACTTTTGCATGTTATGTGGTAGGTTATCCCTCCCTCTTTCTTTGTTTCATTGCTTTGAAAATTTCAGAATTTCAAGGAATAGGGCTGTCAGTCTCCTCCAGTCCATATGCTAACCACAAACGTTATTACAATATTTTATTCCTTTCTAGGTATAACTATGGGAATCTGGGCTTCTGGTTTCTCTGGTCTCTTGTCATCCTTATAGTGGCTTCAATCTTGTTCACATACATCTCACTGTTACTGGTAAGTAGTGCTTGTTGTAAGCTCACCTTGACTTGTAGTCCTAAAAAGTAAACAGACCAAAGCTCAGTCTAGCCCACCATATGATCCTGAGACAGTGGATGCCTGGGGAAGATTTGGTACACAATGATTGTTTATGGTACTTTCTCCCCATATCCACCTGCAGATGACCAGTTTTAGCTCAGGGGTCTCTGAGCCAGATATAGTTTCTGAGACTTCTTTTGATGATTTGCCTTTGATAAATGTGTCCAATCTCTCCTTGAACACAAGGAAAACTGAGCCAGCAGCGGATGGATTTAGATTTAGGGGAAGCTAAAAATTGTTGCTTTGGCAGCAGGGAAGTATGGGGCTCTGAGTCATGTAGCAGTGGTGATATGTCATCACAGCTGAGTTATTCTTCTAATCCTGGGAAAAAGGGTTCTTTAGAGGAAAAAGAATGTTATCACTGAACCTGCCTTGACTCACTCTGCTTTGCTGGAGGGTTTTCTCCAGGTAGAGACTACAGACATGGTCACAAAAATGCTGCTGAAGTTTATGCTGAAAGAGGTTCCTGAAATCTTCACTTTTCCAAATCCTATTAAATTTTCTCTTCAGTTCTAATCTGCTGTCTGCTTTGTTTACAAAACATATCAAACCCAAACTTTCCTTAAAATTTCTACCTACTCATTCCTTTCGTTTGTCCTTTCCCTCATAAGGAATCTCCCAAATAAAGACAGATCTGCACCTGTGTTTCTACCTTCTGCATCCAGAGCTTTAGGGTAAGAAATCACTTTAACTCCAGACATTGGAGTCCACATTCAGTCTCATGCCTGCTCCAACTTTCATTTTGAAATGCCAGGTGCTGAGAGTGAGGTTATGGCTTTGTCTCACCTCTGTGACCAAGACAACCACCTTTTATCATCCATTCCCGCTGTTCTTACCCATTCCCTGATGTGTCATCATATAGTCAGTCTGTAAATTGCTCATGACAGGGAATGTCTTTTGGCTTTGTCCATGCAGTGCCTAACACAAATGGTTTCTGGTGTTCTTTGTCCCTACTGATGTACAAGTAAATAGTGGTTTTATTCTAGTGCTAGCAATAACCCCCCCAAAGTGATAAATAGGACAGCTGCTTGGCCATGCCCACAGCAATCAATAACATCACAAAAGATGTGGACTAACTGAGCTCTGAGTAGGATAAACAAGAACAATTCCTTACAAGGATATTGTAACACTCTGGTGGCTCTAGGGCTCAGGGATTATTATTTAGGAAAGCGTACCTGCTTTTCCAGTGGCCATGGAATAGTGTGGGTGGTTTGATGGTTACAATGCTACTTAGGGCAACTCAGAGCTTTGCCAGAGATGATCATGTCACAGAGATGCATCTGAGATTGTGCCTCAGCAGGTTGTGGATCTGGAGTCAACCTCTGGATCATACCAACCCCCCATAGCACATACTAGAAACTGGCTTCACATGATTTCCTGGGCTTGAGTAGCCTGAAGACCCCTGGGGCTGGTGTGTCAGCCTGGTCATGTTCTGTCTGGATCCAAACAATGGCCAATGTCTGAGCAGTGGACTTTCTTAGAGGAGTTTCATGTCTTTGTCAGGGTCAATGTGATGACCGCAAACTGTCAGGGCAGGTGATTGGCAAAGTAAAGTCAGAAAGGAAGATGGAAGTTATGAAGTGAAACTAGTGTCAGTGCTGGTCTCACTCTTTATTTTGTCGATACATCCTCCTTCTCTTCTCAAGCCTCTCAGTTCTGTCTAATGAGGCTAACAACATTTGCCTTCCTCAGAAGGGTGAGCATGGATAAACCTGAAAGAATACAAATAGTCTGGATGGTATCAGACAACAGGAGAAACACTTGAAGATATTCCTCTGCTCTGAGGACAGCCTCTGCAGTGAAGTTCCATTTTCTCCTTGATTTCGCGAAGTGACCCAGCCAAAGCTGTTTGGTGTTTCTAAGGGCACTTGCCCTGATCGATTGCATCACCGTGCCACCGTGTCTTATGTGGCAAGACTGCTGCATACATCTATGTTAAGTGGTGGTATTGGGAGGCATGAGGCTGTTCCTTGAATAGGATTAGGTCTTGAAGGAAAGGGAAGCGAGGAAAGTTATCGCTGCCATAATTTATGCTCCCACTATCTCAAAGCATGAAGGGTATTGTAGCAGCTGTGGCTGGACAATGCTCGTTGCAGCAGGGCTCTTTCAGAGAAGGACTCTACCAGGAATCCACCCCTCCACCACTGTTTGCAGAGCTTTTCCCTTCACTGAAGGCTTTGATGGACCACCCAGCAAAACACTGGGAGCCTCACAGGCTAGTAAGTGTAACTCAGCCCTTCCACTTCTAAATAAATCTGTCAGTGTGGGCACTATACGATAGCTGGATTGCTCTAATATGTTTCAAATAACTGATAGCCAAATAGGTTGCTACCACAATGAATTATATTCCAGGTTCTGGTTGAACAGTGTTGGATGGAGACTATCCCCACACTTGTTGCAGGAGGGACTGGAGACCTTCACCTAGGCAATATTTTCTTGTGGTGTTTTGCATGAGCAGCCTGTCATATCTGAAAACTGAGCACCCTGATGCCTTTGTTGGAGCAGAAAGATTTTATAGCAACCAGTGCCTGGTCTGGTTTTGTTTGTAAACACCATACCCTTTTTCTTAATGATGGCACCCAACTGCAGCCTGGATACCTGCTTCCATGACCTTATTGTGAACCTCTAAGCATATACGCTTCTGACCACCAGCCACAAGTGGCTGAAGAAAATGCTGCACAAACTAGCACTAGCTGTCTGTGCAGAGATGGTCTCCATCCACATGCATCGTCATTTTTTCAGACAATCGATTTTAATTAATTCAATTGTTCATTCACTCCCCAAGACAATTTTCTCATCCCCATTAGGGCTAAAAGGTTAAGCTGAGGGGTCTAATTACAGAACCGTTCATGCTCAGCGGAGAAGAGAAATCTTTTCAGACTTTCAAACACCAACAGATAGCATTTTCCTCTTTGCAGTTCAACCACGTTTGTTCTAAGGGTGGTGGGGAGGTGACTTGTGAATGTACAAAGTATAGGAGCTCAGATGTGTTGTGGCCTCTCCATTCATAGACTGAGAGAACTCAAATTGATACTGAAATCCAGAAAGTGACTTCAAACTTCCATCCCTCAGAGACTAAGGTACCAGACAAGTTCTGAGTTGCTGTATTTTTGCCAAAAAGGGAATGTAAGGTCCTGAATCCAGCTTTTGTGAACGTCTGAGTGAGCAGCTGTTTCAGGTGAGGCGAGTGTTTAAGTGCCTGCCTCCATTCGTCAGCAAGGTTCATCACTGAGAGAGTGGAACAGGCTCCCCAGGGAAGTGGTCTCAGCACCAAGCCAGACAGAGTGCCCTGAGTTCAAGAAGTGTCTGGACAATGCTCTCAGGCACATGATGTGATTCTTGGTGTGATCCTATACGGAGGCAGAATATGGACTTCGATGATCTTTGTGGTCCCTTCCAACTCAGAATATTCTTTTTGGCTTTTTACTGTACGCAAGGACCAGGTCTTTGTGTAACATTACTTGCAGAAAAGTAACAAAGGGTCTTTTTTCTTTATTTTTTCCCCCCTGAAATGGCTTATTTAAATAGGGCTAACTTAAGATCTCTAGCAGTATTTCAGTTCTCTCCGAACTGCTCCCACTGTTACTCGTCATATACTGGGTATAGGATTCCATTAAAGGAACTCAGTGTGTCGGGAATCACTTAAAGGCTGATCTGTACTCATTGCTGAGTTTATCATAGAATCATAAAATGGTCTGGGTTGGAAGGGACCTTCAAGATTATCTAGTTCCCACCCCCCTATCATGAGCAGGAACACCTTCCATTAGACCAGGTTGCTCAAAGCCCCATCCAGCCTGGACTTATATCTTCCTTCAAATCAGCATGATCCTGGAAAGAGAGTGTGTTTGTAGATGGGTGGGAAACAACTTACATTCCTTTGCAGTTACATTTCTGGAGAGAAGATCCTCTTCCCCTAAGTCTGTACATCCTGTTTTCATACAATCCCACTATCCTAAGGTCTGGAGTGAGTTGCATCATAAATGATCCTCCTCGGTGGAGCACTGATGTCTACTAACTGATAGTTTTCTTTAAGCCCTGGTATCTGGTGATACTGATCCCCAAATTATCCTTTACAGTGGTCAGGAAGCTCGCCCCAGGCATTCAGACTCCTGAACATAGACCTGTGCATTTTCACAGTAGCAAAGTGCTTCTCCTGGTGAAATTCATGTCCAAGTACATTGGTTGCTTAGGTCTGGAACAATGTGAAGGAACTCCATCAAAGCCATGGGCTGACTTACCTCATCCTTGGCATCTTGGTGTTCAGGGTATCTTGGGTTGTCCCCTGTCTTGGCTGGGGTTTGCACTATGCGTTACAGGAACCCTCCCCAAGGGCTCCAACTTCCCATCAGAGGGAAGGATCATGCCAACCACCAAAAACTGGAGTAATTTAATCTCCAAGATAATTTTCTCGGATCTGAGGTGTGCCTGTCTCTTGCATTCCCTCTGGTTACTGGGGGAGCATTGCCTCATTTGCTGTCTGCTCTGTATTTTTGTGCTGCTTTGGAGGCATTTCTTATTCCCTGACCTCTCTCTCATGGTTGATATACCTGTAATCACAACCAATGCACAGAAAATAATCAGGGTTAGTGCTGTATTGGTTTATACAATAGCTGTTGACCCTGGACATCATTCCTCTTTCGTAGTCTGTACTCACAAAGAAAAATCATTGAAAGTGAGTACCCCAAATTGTCCAATTATTTGTTAGCCATGAAAAAGTCTTTGATGCTGCAGGGCAGCCTTGACATGTGCTTAGCCATTTCAGAAGCATTTTTACTGTAGCAATAAACATTTCTCTGCATGCACCTGTCCTGCAAACAGCTTTGACATTGTGCAGGAAGACCTAGTGTAAAATAACTTCCCAATGCAAAAATAACTCCAGAAGTACCTCACTGAACACACGTCATCATCTTCCCCCAGGATGCATACAATTTCTTCTTGATTTCCCAGGTCCTCGCGATGTGTTTGCTTGCAGAAGGTCAGCAGCTGTACCTGCACTGGAGTCACAAGGTGGGGAGAGTCAGGGCTTTCTGGTAACTCTAATCTGCACTTTAAATTAATTAAGTCTGTGGTATTTCTTTGCATGAAAAACCTCTTATACTATGGAAGAGAAGGAAGAGGTTAATCTTATGAGGATTTAGATGTCCAGAAGAATGATATCTCCACCTGAGCTGATCACTCAAATTCCTTTTTCACTCAGTGGAGGGAAATGAATCCTCTGAGGATGCAATTCATCCAGCTGGTCATAGGCATCTAAATTAAGATGGGATGAATCACACTCAAAGAACCTTTTTTCCCCACTGACTCTAAAAGGTGCCTGCAGTGACTCATTCAGGTGAAGATGTCTATATTTGAATCATCTACATATGGTAACATGAAGTCAAAAGTGAAGTTTCCAGGAGAAGCACAGCATGATTTTCTGTAGCAGGCCCCAGCAACAGTGAAAAAAGTGTCTGCTCTCTATGCAGAAGAGAAATACAGCTTTTCCGAGGCATCCTGGTGCCTCATGCCTTTTGGTCTTTGGATGGTTCCCTGGAAGTGTTCAAGGCCAGGCTGGATGGGGCCTAAGCAATCTGATCTAGTGGGTGGCATCCCTGCCATGGTTGGAGCTAGATGATCTTTAAGGTCCCTTCCAACCCAAACAGTAGAATTCTCTAATTCTCTAATTCTATTCTATGGTTTGGGAAATGCCACCTGGAGTTTTGAAGGCACAAAAATAAATCCTCAGAGATTTATTCCTGTAAACTTACATGTTGGAATCATCATCCTTAAGCAATTCTTGGGGCTATGTAAGGCATTTAAGAAATGCTTCTCTATCCATGCAGTCTAGGATAGAATGTAATGTGATTGCAAATCCTGCAGTGGAAAGGAATAGCTGAATGTGTGGATACTGATCCTGTATTTCTTTATGTAAGTAACAGAAGCTGAGGGATCTTTACTATTGAAAACAGGATTCCAGAAGAACGAGAAAGATGTAGAATAATTTGTAAAAAAAAAAAAAAAAAGAATGAGAGGCATTCTTGGATGCAAGAGATTAGGGATAGACTATTAAGGTGTTGATCCATAGAAGGTCCTCTGAAGAATGGTAGGGCCTTGGTACCTTGGTATAATTTCTGCTTGCCCATAGTTGTCAGCAGATAGATGATGTACCAAGAAGGGCCTCCCATTGCCACTGTGCTGGTACCAAACCAAAGAAGAAGCTGAAGACTAGAATAAGATACCTCCTCACCTTTTTGACTGAAAAGTGAACTCTCATCTCTTAATTATGGGAATGTTTACTGTTGCTGAAGCCTGTTGCAGAGCAGCTCATAGCTTAAGGAATTTTTTTTACTGTCCCTTTTGGATGTAATTTGTCACTTCTGACTTAGAAGTGATGAATTCCACCTGCAGGTTAGGGATTTAATGTAAGCTGGTCACCTAGGCTTCATCCATATCAACTGAGAGAGGCATATTCCATCATACTGCAAGCAGGAATGGATCACCTCTGGAAATTCCTCTTTATCCAATGATTATAGAGGGAGTCCTGAGGGTTGGCTTAGTTAGGTAACCAACTATTGAGATCAGTCTTGCCATACAGAAAAAACAATGATAGCATTGTTGGTCTAGTTTTAGTCCCATTGAATCTCTCTGAACTGGGGAAGTCAATCTCATGCATCCTAAACAATTTACCAAACTGCTTAAATTAGCCTGTGACTCAGATGGATGGCACACCCTGTGCAGAAATGCTGAAGCTGATTTATGACTCCTTTGTGTCCCCAGATTGGTACGTTTCTTGTTATGGGCTTCTCTATCGCATGCCTCTTTGCATTAGCTGTACTCTGGGGAGATCACTGGAAAACTGTCCGCCTGTCATTCCAGGTAAGAGGAGTTGGGAGGTCTGTTTGAAAGAATAATGTGTGAATAGAAATATTTTGTGAAAATTGATAGAAGATATTCTGTAGGAGATATTCTGGTGGGTGTTTTTCACATGGGTTTTCCTGTCAGGGTATGTGGTTCTGAGTAAACTTTTATTATGACTTAACATTTCCTACTGGGAGAAAGGAAACCAAGACCTGAGGCTGAGTTTCAAGCTATGTGTCTCAGTTTGGGAAGTTATAGCCTTTTGTTGTTTGTTTTCTGTTTGTTTTGTTGTTGTTGTTGGTTTTTATTTATTTGTTTGTTTGTTTTTTGGTTTCTGTATTTTTGTTTGGTTTTTTGTTTTGTTTTTGTTTTTTTATTGTTGTTGTTTTTGGTTTTGGTTGTTTTGTTTTGGTCGTTTGTTTGTGGGAGGGGTTGTTTGTTTGTTTTTTGCTTTGTTTTGTTTTGTTTTGGGTTTTCCCCCCCCTATTTCAGCTGTTCAGGGCAGGTAAATCAGACCCCTTTGGCTGGTAGGGTTGCTGGAGCAAGAGCTTTTTCCCTCATCAGGTTCTGCCACTACAGCAGATTTAGCATTAGCACAATTTCAGTCTTTTGTGACTCAGAAGAGCTTCATCTCCTGGGGCAGGACAGCACTGAGCTTTTAGGGAGCAGGTGGAGAGTGCTGGTGTCAGGTGGGACAACATGCTGGATGCAGGAGGTCAGAGTGCTTGGTTGATGCCTCCGCAACTCCCACCAGATCTGAAGATGGAGGCAAGAGCTGCCCAGTGCTGTTCAGTATCTGAGCATTCAGGTCCCCACTTGTATTCAGAAGGAAGAAGTACATAGCCTTTGACTATACAGCTGCTTTGCAGAATCCAAACCACTCTACAATTCTACGATTCCATGTTATTTGGGTCTGTTACCTCTCCCTGTGGGGCTTAGTGCTTGTGAAGGCTGGAAGAGCTATGCAAATGGACTGGAAGAGGAACCAAAGATGTGATGTTTGTAGGGTGTGGTTAATTGCACATTCCTGCTCTATAGAGTTTGCTAACCATTGGTCTACGCAGTGGCAAAGGTCATGAGAAACCATCAGCTTCTCCTCCCGCTGACAGACACCGGGGGATGTGGATGAGGAGGAGACATAAGAGCCTTTGGGTTCCTCACAAATGCTGTTTATTTCAGGTGTCCATGCCCTTTGAGATGGCCTCCAACTGCTGTTCCCAAAGGACATGAAACTCTTGTAGATGCTGTGTCATATCCATTAGCCCTGCAAATCTATCTCACGTATTCCGGACATCTCAGATGGCACCTCTGTTTGTGCAATTGAATCCTGCTTCTGGTTCAGAGCTATTGGTATCAAGTGTCTGAGGCAGACAGTATCACATGCAATAACATGTCTCAATGACTGATGCTTTTTTCCAACCTTTCCAGCTTAGAGAATCAGCATCAGGACTAAGCAAGAGGAAAGACTTGCATCTAGATAGTTTTTTTCCCTAGCACATACCTTAATAGCTTTCAGTTCTAGCTGGAACTTTCACTACAGGGATCTGATGAGCATGAGAAAATGAGGGACTGGTTTCTTGCTCAGATATGCCTAGTTTTATGAAAAGTGTCATACCAACAACCATTCAGTCTGTACAAAAACTATTTCTGCTTGGTTTCCAACTCTATTTATGCATTCATGATAACCACAGAAGTGATCCTTAGCTTATGATCTTCTTGTTTTATCTTTAGAGGTAAAGAAATCAAATCTAGTGACTATATAATATATCTGCTTCTCTTATGGTACAATAGTTAGTTTCATATGAATGTAAATACCACAGTTTATCACTCAAGTTTGTTGACATCAGTTTAACAATTTAACTGCAGTGTGGTGTGGAGATAACTATTACCTGGATGAGATTTGATTGGACTAGTTTAGATTGGGTTAAACTGGAAGATGTTCACAGATTATGGCACAACAGTAATGGCAATCATGTCCTCATGGATGGGGATAGTTGTGTCCCCTTCAGCTGTCTTAGAAGAAAGGAAAGCAGTAAGAAGCATTCCTCAGCCTAAGGAGCACTCCCCTCTGGCCTGGCCAGGGCCAGAGTCTCTCCTCCAAATTCTGAGTATTTGGTGGATCCAACACAGGTGTGAGAGAGTGGTTGAACTGCTGGTATCTGCAGCAGGAGCCCATCCAGGTGTAGGGCTGTAACTGTGCTGGGGTTTGTTTCCACGTGTCTCCACAGTTCATCCTTTGACTAAAATGCTTTTCTCTCCTTGCCAGATCACAGCTCCCTATCTCCACATAGGGGCCATCGCCATCATGGTCCTCCTGTCCTGGCCCGTGGCTCTTCATGCCATCAGAGCAGATAAGAAAGGTAGAGCAGCTCTGCTTCCTGCTCCCTGTATGACAACAGATGTATATCAGCATGGGAAAAGAGGTGTTCAGGAGCCCTTTCCTCCCACACCTGCTCTCCATCTGGAGGAGACTTTTAAATTCTGCATATTCCAGGGAAATGAGCAGGGCGGGGGCTTGGGCTGTGCACTGTCCTGTTTCTGTCCCAGTGCGTTAATGGTTTGCATACCCCCTTGCACAGTTTTGCCCTATACCGAGGCAGTGACCTGTCTTTAGACAGAGGAGATTAGCAGAAGCAGCCATGTTCTGAGTGATGTGTGAAAATCTGTTTAGCCCTCTGCAGGAGAAAGCAGCCAGTGGCAGCTCTCTTGGCTGATTTTTGGTTGCTCTACACAGCTTAGCTGTGTCAGAAGGGATCTCCAGTCCAGTCAGTCAAACCAATTCAGATTAGCATATCTCAGGAGAAGCCAGCTGAGATAGGGGAAAGAGCTTTTTGATCAATTCCTAGTGTTATGGGAAGCTCCTGTCTACCTCTAGGAAGTATGACCATATGTTGTAAGGACAAAGCCAGATGCCAGAAACAACTGCAGAAAAGCCTGACTCTGGGACTGGCTGTTTTTCTCTGATCTTGTCTTTCCATATAGCCAAAACTGTCTACGTGATACCCATCTGCAGATGTTATTTGCAATAAAAATCACAGACATAATGGACTGGTGAAAGAATTTTTTCCAGTCCAGTATTTTTATTATTGAACTACAGCTGGGGACAATATGCAGGGATCCTAGACATTACGTAGCATCATGCCTGATGTACTCCTAGCTCAATCATCATCATAGTGCAAGGTCAGATTCCTTCAGAGCCACTGGCACAAGGTGCAGAGGGGTGGTGGTACCCATTCAAGAAAGACATGTTGGTGCATAGGTGCTTGTTTCTTGGAGGAATTGTTTTGGTTCCTGAAGTGAAGGGTCTCTGGGACTCTTGGGCAATGTGTTAACAGACTCCAGAGAAGACCATAGGTAATGAATTGGCGAGTTTCTGAGGTACAATATCCATGATCTTAGAGTCTGTAGGATTCTCCAGGTCACACACAGGAGGTCACTAACAACAATGTGAATAAACCAGGGAAGTATTTACCATAAGGAGATGTAACATAGTTGAAGAAGAAATGTTCCTCCTCTTCTTCAGCATGAATGAAACTTCAAAATGGTGCTTGTTCTTATCTGAGCAAGAAAAGAATTAGCGTCCTTCTGTTGAGTATTGTTTTTCTAGAGATGGAGGATATTTTATTGCACCACCTCTAAAGATAAAGAAATTAAGGCCATGTCTTGCTGTAAGGCATAGTGAGATGTAATTAAAGCATAAAACCTGTGGTCCTGACTTAGCCTGTGTCCTTGCTTTGACCAGTTTGTTTTCCTGGTTTGCATTGTTTGGAGAGAAAGTGAAAGCTAGGGGAAGAAGGGATGGAAAAAGGGATGGGACAAATAGCCATTTAGCTGCAGGGTTGTATTAAAAGTCAAGTTGCGAGGCACACTCATATGTTACCTTGTGTATTAACTCTAGCCTTCCTCCTTCAAATTCTTTCAGTTATTCAGGTGATAATTATTGGTCCATACCTGGCTATCCTTCTCTTTCTTTTCTTGATACCTCTGGGGATGTACTCTCCTTGCATCAGAGAGATGGGAACACTTGGACCAAAGCCAGCCCTCATTGGACACCGTGGAGCACCAATGGTAGGTCTGGAGAAGTTATTTTTTGTAATTTCTTCCTCCTGTGTCTTGATACCTTCGTCATCATCTTCTGTTGTTTGGGTTTTATTTCCCCCATGAAATCTGTGGAGGGTGGAAGGGGAGACATGTCTGGTTGGGACTGCATGCCAAAGGCATCACTCACTGCATGGGTTTGTTTACAAGAATAATGCTGTTCCTGAGGGACATGGCCAGGCTTGGTGGGGCCCTGAGCAACCTGGTTTAGTGGGAGGTGTCTCTGCCCATGATGGGGGTTGGAATGGGATGATATTCAAGGTCCCTTCCAACCCAAACCATTCTATGATTCTACGACAAGATGGGTTTGGCTAAAGTGAAGAAAACAAACAGTAGATTAACAATATAATGATGCTCCCTTAATAAAAAGCAGAGGTGTTACAAAAAGACAGAAAGTACTTACAGAGTCCTCCAGAGTGTGTTTGAAAATGATCCGCTCACGCACTTTTTTTTTTCAGCTAGCACCAGAAAACACTGAGATGTCATTTCAGAAGACAATTGAGCATGGTGGGGATGGTCTTGAGACAGATGTCACCATTAGGTGAGGGGAAAACATTGCATCTCACAGAACATGCTGCTTCTTCTAAGAGTTTTCTTTGGAGATAGGCAGCTCCAGGCAGTTAGGTTTTACTGATGGCTGAGACAGGGCCCTTCAGTTGGCATGTGATGGCAGGGCTGTAGGGCATGGTTGTTCTCAGGCAAGTCAATAAGCTGCAGCTATTGATTTAGCAATCATTATTTCTACAGTATGCTTTACATACTTGACAGAGTATAAAGACAAATCCCTACTCTAGTCTGACTTCCAGGTCACAGTGAGGGTTGTATCAGGTCTACAAACCAACAGAAAATTGTGTTCAGACTTGTGACAGCATTGTCCTAATTATTAGATCTTTGATTGCCTTTGTTTGGTGGACTCATTGTCATGAACTGCTAACACTCTGTGCATGATGAGCAGTTTCCAGATGCTGAATGGGAAAAACACTGACACTTAGATGCTGTACCTATCTAGATCTTTCTATAAGAGAAAATTTTGCATTTCCATCACTGTCTACTTAGATTTCAGTCCTCTGAAAACCATAGAAACACTTTGATGTCAGCAAAAAGAGATTTCAACCATGAGTCACTATCGATTTTTTGTGGGGGTTGGCTGCCACAAAGCCCAAAGGTCACCATCTCCATGTTGCTCCTAAGGAACTGAGGCACAGACAGGTCCCCTAGCAGTATTTAAGCTGGAAATAAACTGGTGTTTTGATCCTCAGCCTTCCTCCCCATCGCACCCTCTGCACTGAGGGAGGCCATACTGCTGCATTCACGGTGGCTCACATATTCTTCTGACCTGGAATGAGTCTGCTCATGCTGTGAACGAAGCTGCATCCCAGGTGACCTGAACTCTTGCTCTTCAACAGCTATGATGGGGTTCCTTTCCTCATGCATGACACCACCTTGAAGAGGACAACTAACATCAAAGAGGTCTACCCTAATGACACTGATCAAAATGCTGCGTTATTCTCCTGGGATACCCTGCAGAAGTTGAATGCTGGAACATGGTTCCTTAAGGTAAGTGTCATAAAGGGCTAGAAACATTCAAGGTCAGGTTGGATTGGGCTCTGAGCAGCCTGATCCAGTTGAAAACGTTGGACTGGATGAGCTCTAAAGGTCTTTTCCAATCCAAACGATTCTATGATTCTACGACTATCGCCAGCTGGATGTAGAAGAGACACCAGATGCCTATTACTTAACAGCATCAGTGTTAGAGGAGGGATTACTGTTTGAGCCAAAACTCAGAGAAGTCAGTAGAAATCCTTCAGTTTGGGTCTGTCTGCTTTTTCCAGTTGGCCTTTAGGCTTAGGAGACCTACAGCAATTGGCTGGTCGGTGTTCTGGTGTCACCTTATCATGGTAGCAGCAGAATTCATGGGCTGAGGGGAGAAGAAAAGAGCTACTTGTGCAATGTGCTGTGCATAATATTCAGAGCTAGCAAGGTGGGACAGAGAAGCACAGTAGAGCTATCTGTGAGCTATGCAATTCAGGTCCCAGAAGCAGTGTCCTCACAGCCTGGGTTGATTTCCTCCATTTCTTATGTAGAAGAGATAAGCAAAATAAAATATCCCCACCTGTTGAGGACCGATATCAAACCTTTTCCCTCTTAGAAATATGAGGTTTTTACATACAGCTGAATCCCAGAGCAAACTGCCTGATTGATTTCCTTTTTTTCTGGTATCTCTTTATTTCTAGGACAAACCATTTCCATTCATGGGCTCACTGTCAAAGGCAGATCAAAACCAGGCAATCAATCAGTCCATTTACAAGCTAAGTGATTTCTTGCACCTTGCAGACAGTCACAATAAACTTGTGATATTTGATCTCTACCGCCCTCCAGACAAACATCCTTACAGGAACTTGTGGATCAGCAGAACCCTGGAAGTCATTCTCAAGGAGTCAGGGATTAGACCCCATCTGGTAGGGTGACCTCACTCCATATCTCTTTTTCTTGGTCTCCAAATGGGGATTTTGGGGTCATACCCTGCATGATTTCACCTGCATAAAGTTGGCCCCTTGCATTTCTCTTGTTTTAAAAGGCATTATTTGGAGTATATTCCTGCTGTTAGCTCCTCATCAGGTACAAAATGGTTTAACTCTCCAGACAGCAAAAGGAAATATGGCAGTTTATATACCAGCTGATGCTGGTATATAGCTCCCAAACAGCACCCTTTCATAATTGTAATAATTGTCAGTCTACTCCCTGCTACCCATGCTTGTTTTATATATTGCATAAAAAGTTCTGGCTTAAATTAAAATACAGAATTTGAATTGGGAGCCTTTATTGCCTTCCTCCTTCTGGCAGTGAATGAATGCTAAACTCATGTGAATCGGGTTACACACCCTTTGATG
Source organism: Pseudopipra pipra (assembly GCF_036250125.1). Lineage (NCBI taxonomy): Eukaryota > Metazoa > Chordata > Aves > Passeriformes > Pipridae > Pseudopipra > Pseudopipra pipra. The sequence continues at coordinate 30,921,107 of NC_087550.1, read as the reverse complement.
TCCGGGGAGTTACGCTGATCTGTATCTGCTGAAGAATTCTTCTTCCATGCTGGAAGAATGAAAAAACAGAATATTTTCTGTTGCCTTTTCATAAACCAAAGCTGTCCTTTCATTCATTTCCAACACCGCATCTTTTGTTGGGCTGTGTGAAACGTACTCACTGATTACCAGTTGATAAGCAAGGAATACTGGATATTTATTTCTTGATGAAAATATCTTGCAAGTTTTAACCCTGCATCCAAATGTTCTTTGATCACTGGGAGAAACATGTCGTTTGATAGGCTGGGTTAAGCCCCTTAAGATGTTATCTTTACAGTAGGGAATATTAGGGGCATGAATTCTTCTGCTGAGAGTTCACTGGTTCCTCCTGTTGCCTGCAGGTCCTATGGCTGAATAACAACATGAGGTCCTTTGTTCAATCTGTTGCTCCTGGGTTTCAGCACACGATGGGCAGTAAGGCACCAGTTGAAGACCTCTTAAAGAACAACATTGTCAAACTCAATCTGGTCTACACTGATATGTCCGCTGAAGATATTCGGTAGGTTTCAGGCCCAACTACTGTCTTTGGACTGCAGCTGGACTATGTTTACCTCATGCATGGGGAAATGTCTCCCTCCAGTGACTGGTTCCAGAATCTATAGAATTTTGTGAAGCGGTCCTTTAGATCGAGTGGCCATCTCTGGTGTATTTTAGGGGTGACAGACTTCTACTGTTGACTAAGAGGTGGCATATGTAATTATTCCTCTTGCCCTCAATTCCATATTGACCAGGATCTGAGGATCAGATCTCTGATCAGGATCAGTCTCTTAATTTCTTGTCTTTCTGTTCAAGCCATCCTCAGTCCCGCCAACACTGAATCGTGGAGAATGAACACCTGTTCAATCTCCCATGGCTCTTCCACAAACATCAGTCAGTGTGAGTGCAGAATGCTGTGGTGAGAGACCATCACCCTCTTGTTGCTGGTGTTTTGGAGATGTCATTTCTTGTCTCCGTTAATACCAGTACTCTGTTGTATGTGACACACTGAAAATATCATTTCTACAATTGAAGGCTCTACATTCATTGCAGGAGTTTCCAAAATGTTTATCTCACATGGGAAAAAACCACCAGAAATCACCAGAAAACCCCCAGCTTTACCTGTCCAGCTCTCCTTTTCTAAATAGGACTTTTTTTCTCTTTCCAATGCACAGACCCATTGAAAAACAAGTTGGAATGAAAAAGAATCTTCATTACTCTAATCCTTTGGATCAGAGTAAAGTTCATGTTTTCTCAGTTATAATTGTCACAGGATGTGAAACCATAGAATCATGTAATGGTTTGGGTTGGAAGGGACCTTAATCATCTGGTTCCAACTCCCTTGCCATGAGCAGGGACACCTTCCACTAGACCAAGTTACTCAGAGCCCCATCCAGCCTGGCCTTGAACACCTCCGGGGATGGAGGTTTCCAGAACCTCTCTGGACAACCTGTTCCAGTGTTTCACCACCCTCACAGTCAAGAATTTCTTCCTAAAGTCTGATCTAAACCTCCTCTCCTTCAGCTTAAAGCCATTCTCCCTTGTCTTGTTACTCCATGCCCTTGCCAAAAGTCCCTTTCCAGCTCTCCTGTAGCCCCTTTAGGTACTAGAGGGCTGTTCTGAGGTCTCCTCAGAGCCTTCTCTTTTCCAGGCTGAAAGGCTGAAAAAAATCCTAGGTAGATCCATTTGGGTAAACCCTGGGTAGAGCCTAGCTAGATTTATGAATGCTGGTATTGATGATACGTTACTTTACCATTATAGTAAGAATGAACTTACATATTAAGTTTCAATAGCTTATAAGAACTTGAGAAATTATGAGTTCATGCAGCAAACATAACAAACTTGAGTGGCAGCTTCAAGGTGGTTTTGAACACACTATGGGGAGATTACAGAATAACAGAATCCTTTAGATTTAAAAGACCTCTAAGATCATCGAGGCCACCAATTATCCCAGCATTGCCAAACCCACCACTAAACCATGTCCCCAGCTGCAACATATACACATTTTTTTAAGTAATGATGATGATTTCACCACTTCCCTGGGCAGCCCATTAGAATGCTTGCTAACCCTTTCCACGAAGAAATTTTTCCTGATATCTAATCTAAACCTTCCCTGGTGAAGCTTGAGGCCATTTCCTGTATTGCTTGTTACTTAGAAGATGAGACCAACACCAACCTGGCTACAACCTCCTGTAAAAACACATCATTACATTGATTCATATGGCAGAAGGGTTAGAAAGTTTTGGCCTTTTGGGCATTTTATCTGCATTTGTTTACATTTGTTTACAGCAATTCAGCTATTTTGTATCAACCAATTGTTAATGATTAATTATTGGCTGGTTGGCTTTCCTTTATGTTCCTTATCTAGGTCCTAAAGTAAGCATTTCCTATAGAAAATTACAACGATTTCCCATCATCTTCTTGAATCTCCTTGAGTAAGCCCGAAAGAAGTAGTAACCTCCTTGCTTAACGAAGGTTGTCGCCTTCTGGTCTTTTAAAGGAAATACGCCGAGGCAAACATCACGACCAACCTCTATGTGGTCAATGAGCCATGGCTTTTCTCCCTGGCATGGTGCTCGGGGGCACACTCTGTGACCACCAATGCTGTCCACTTGCTGAAGAATCTGAGCCAGCCACTCTTCCTCATGGTAAGTGAAACTCTTCTCTGTCCTGGGAGTGGGAAGTAGGGTTGGGATGTTCATGGCTACCTTTGGAGACTGTGGGCCAGCTGATACACGGATAAAGCATCCTTTAAGGACCCTTTGCATGAGAAAGACCTGAGTTGAAACCTGGCTTAACTGGAACCTCTGATCCACTACAAGTATTACTATACCTTTTTCTTCTGGCTCTGGTAGAAGCACCCTACTTGTTAGGATTTGCACCTTAGGCCTTGAGAAAAGGGAAGAAGTGATATTGAGACTTGTGCAGGGAGAAGGGAAGGGCCTTTGAGGGCACAAATGCATGAGCATTTCCATTTCTAAGCTTTTGAAGCACCTTCTTGATGTCAGAAGTTTCTCATTTCCCAGGGCTTCCCAATGCCCTTCTCAAACTTGGTCTTGTTCCACAAGTCCAAGGAAAACAACCATAGAATTAATCCTTCTTTGCTGGGAGGAATTTTCACATAATTTTTATATTTGTTATTTTGCCTTGGGCAACCTGAAGGACTAGGAAGCCCCTGGGCCAGTGGTCTCACCAGAGTCCCTGCAGCCTAAGGACTTTGAACAACTGGCTTCGCACTCCTGAAGTAGATTTTACAATGCTCCCATCCAGAGAACTGCACCGTTTCAGTCCACTCTAAGGTTGAGTGGAGGTCCAGTCCAAGGATGAATCTTCAGATGCTCTTAGACTTAGAGCAGGAGCCACCCCAGATCCTCTGTGGAGTTCAGGAAAGGGCAGTTTTGCCAGAGAAATTGAGATGTCACCAGTTGATGTTACTGTTGGGGGGAAACAGAGAGACGTACAGGGCCTGCCTGTACAAACAAGAGGTCCCTGTTATATTCACTGTGATATAGTACCATCTTCTTGGCCACACAATAGATCTGCTTTTATGAAGAATGATGATTTGGCACCAACATCCAGTGGTGAGTGGCCACTTCAAAATGCCACAAAATGCTTTGATCACCCAAGAGGTGTTACTGCACATGCAAACCAATCAGCTGAATGGCCATATTTGAGCAGCAGAAAAAGCTTGAATAACTTTCTTTTGCATATCTTATGGTCCTTGGTGCTGGAACACAACCTCTGTTGTTTTCTTCCAGACTCCACAGCAGTACAACATCATGTGGATCCTGACAGATCTGACCTCTCTGCTCCTCATCTCACTCATCTTTGCTCTGCACTGGTAAGTACTGACCATCCTAAACTGATCTTTTGCTCTAGGTGGAGGTAAGGAGCGATGCTTTCAGGTGACCTGAAGAGTTAAAACTACTCTTGAGAACATTAGCTTTCCCTTCTGGAAATGGGAGAAAGCCCTGAAGGTCCCTCCAAACCTCTCTGCTTCTCCTGCTTGCTCTCATTTTCCCTTTCCATTTTGGTATCTCAGGCATTGTTCACCCTCAGGATTCAGTGGAGAAGTGGTGGATTTGTGGTAGCAACATGAACCAGTTATCAAAGCTGATGGACTGAAAAAGGAGCTGATTATTATTACTAGTTAGACAATATTTCATTGGACTGATTTGCAAGGAAAGCTCTCTCTGTTAATATTTGAGTGCTCCATGTCTCTCTGTCTGCATATGCCAGAGCCCCTGAGGAAGTCCATCCTCCCAGATGAAAATATCTGTGTCACGCACACCTCATTTTGTTTCCTTCCACTCTGTCAAAAATATCAGGAAGTCTGGGGTTCATGGAACAGGCTCACTCCAGCAGGTCATGTTGTCCTGCTGGATGTTCTGCTCTGCCACAGTTGTACAAGAAATGTGCCTATGCTCTCATCCCAGTAGTGCCCAAGGAAAGCAGGATGTGCTGGGCTCAGCTCTTCAGCTAGCTGGCTGTGGGTGGGTGGAAGGATCAGAGCAGACAGTCCAGGTGAGCCTTTTTTGCAGGGTGCTGGCAGCACAACTGTGCTCCAGGTGACAGCAAGCAAAAGGTTTGGGAAGCTCCTGCGTGAGCCATCTGGATTGCTGTTAACTGTGACTTGCTTTGACACAGGAAAATGTTGGAGTGCTAATATTGCTCTGGATGATGAAGAAATGAATTAGTAGCTGTTTCACAAAGTGATGAACTAGCAGCTCTACAGGCATGTTTGTTGGGCATCCAGGCTTTTCCCTTCCCAAGGCAAAGTGGCTCCCTCCCTTCCTTCCTCTCTTACACTGCTCTGTTCTCCTCAGGTCTTGCTTTAGCAGCTTTCACCTTGTTTTCAAGGCTGCACGTTGGCTTACAATCACCCCTGTAAAACATCAACACCACTATTAGACCTTCCCATGCCTGTCTCCTCCAGGCTTGTGTTCATGTTATGTGTGCATTTCCCAGGCCCCGTGGATGCTTCTGGTCCAACCAACAAGGCTTGCTAGCCTTGCAGCAAGGGCATTCCCAACCCTGCTGGGACAGAAGGGCCATCAGCAGTGCCTCAGTGCCCTGCATGGTCTCCTTTGTCAAGTTTATGAACACACCAAAATCATGACTTTTAAATTTCCCTGGCTGTTTAACAGCCAATGGCTGCAAACATTTCTGGGGCTTTTGAGCTCTTAAATCTTGCTGAGAAAACAGAGTTTAGTCACAAAGTTGCCTTCAAAATGTTGTTGCACACATGAAGTGTGGATGCTTAGACATCAGTCGTGCACTGGGGCCTTTCTCGGTAAGGACATGAGAAAATCCCAAAATACCTGCACTCACAGAGTAGGAAAATGGTGTCCACCACAGCAGGGATCTGTGAGGAAAACCACAGTGAGCAGCGGCCTGACCCAGGTGCTTTTCCCCATGCAGGTGGCGAGAGCGGAATTTCTTGTGCTGTGCCCAGGAGAGTAACCCAGTGCTAGAGAGCGGCACCTACAACAAGTTCAGGACAGGTGAGCAGGGCAAGGAAAGCAGTTGCATCCTGCACAGGGTGGTCTCTGTGGGGGCACTGGCATCCTGGTGGTTGGGTTGGTGATAGGTGTCCATACTATGATGAAGGATGCATTCTGGGTTATCTCAGCCTCAGATGTAGGTGGCAGGATTCCATGTTCAAATCCCTGAGCAGCTCAATGCAACTGGTCCTGCTTCAAGCAGTGGTTGGGGCATACACCTCCAGATGTCCCCACCAATACTCATTGCTCTGTGCAGCTGTGAAAAGAGACCCTGGAGGCACTGAGCATTCCTGGTTCTGCAAGGCAGGGTGGGATTGGCTGAGGACTCTCCAATGCACCATGTTTCTGCACTCATGGAGCTATCATCCAGGCAAAATGACCCAACCTGGGCTGCACGCATTTTCAGCCAGGTTCTATTTGCTCACGATGGCTGTCAAAGCAAATGCAGTTGTATTGGTAGCTCATTGTGTTCCTTTTTCCAGAGCTCAGTGACATGCCTGCCGTCCTGGCCTGACGTGGCAGAGAGGAGACGTGGACCTGACATCCTAATGAGACTGGGTAGACCAGCTGTGGGGGGCTCAGATCTACCTGATGAGGAGGAACCATTTGCCTTCGTGCCTCTGCTGGAGATGAGCACCAGCCTGCCTCTCCTACAGCTTTTCTCAGATTCCTGTGCCTGGCAGGGATCCCTGGGGTGTAGGAGAGCACAGATGGAGCTGCAGCCATGAAGAAACTGTGCGCCATGGTGAGATGCAGCAACTACATGGGAGCCACTATTTACCCCTGAGACCACTGGCGTCCCATAGGGCAATCATTCCTGCCATGTGTAAGCCTTCGTTTCCACAGCTGTGTTTAACACATGCTGCAAACATCTGAGCATCCTGCAGTTCTCCTCATTCACAGCTGCTCAGGTTTCTCCTATCAGATCGGCCTCTTCTCCACACACTACCTCCCTCCCTCTCTCCCTCCTTGCAGGTCTCCTCCTCCCCCAAGAGCACACTCGCCCCACCACGATGGTCAGGTGCTGCTGCCTGGGTCAATAGGATCTGTACCTTTGTGTAATGCAGGCAGGGGCAGCTTTGGTTTTCCTTTTCCTCACTCTGGCCCTGCCATAGACCCTAACAAGGATAGTCCCTTCCCCTTGGCTGTGGGTGAGGGCATAACTTTCCCATGGGGGCTGAAGGACTTCTTGGTGCCTTGGCCAGGTAGCTACTGAGACTATGACACACCACTTTTGTTCAGAAAGATTGAGCTGCGTGTGAACTGGTCCCACCAAGTGTCCTGTTTGATTTTCCTTTGGGAAGGCCTGTATACCTGTACAACACCCCAGGATTTATTTGGATTTTCATTTCTCCTAGGGGCTGCTGCCACACAGTGGGGAGGGGGGTCCATGCCCTGCTCTGTAAGGGGGATGTAAGCATCTCTCAGGTTTAAGCCATAACTTTCTACTTGAACAGATAATAAGGATACATTTTTTGTAAATTGCAAGTGCTGTTTTAAATACATTTTAGCTCTCCTGTCCTGTTCTGTTCTTATTTTGGCAAACTGGGAAAGAAAATAGTAGTCTTTACTGGATTCAGGCTATAGACAATTTCTCACACATGAGCCTTTTGTTAAATAAAGTTATCACAAGCGAATTGTGACAGGGAAGCATTAGGTTTCAGAGTTATCTGTGCTGAGAAGCACTCAAACCTTTCCAAGTTGCAATTTTGGAGTATTTTGGAGTATTTTGGAGGCTAGAAAAGCAAAAAAGAAGCATCCGCCTTTGGAAAAGGGATAAAGGGCTGATGGGTTATTGTAGAGCAGCTACAGATCTATGAAGCATGGAGAAAGGATGGTGTTAAATCCCATTCCCCATGCCCTGCATGCATAGCTGGTTCATAACTTTTTGTGGATACCACTTATGTGGAGGTATGTCAGCAGCAAAAACAGGAGGGGGGGAGTGTGGGTTGATTGTGGTGTGCATCGTGGGTTCCTCAGCCTGTCCCTTGGTGTTCAAGTGAGGGACTTGGCTGTGGTCCCTCAACTGCTGCTTTTAATATGTATTGGGAAAAGCCACCTCAATGCACTTTGATCCATGTATCCAGATGCTGCTTGGCCATTATGCAGTGGTAATTCCCTGTACTCACCTTCCTCATCCTCACCAGCCTTGCCCAGGCAGAGCCTGGCCTATTAGACCTGATCTCCTTTAATGCCTTGCACTGTCATAGCTCCTATTTTTGTTGCTTCACAGCTAGCAGGGTCTGGCAACCTTGTTAGGCACGTGGCTGGTAGTCTGACTCCCACACACAAACTTTTCACCCATCACTTCCTACATCCAGTGATTCAGGTCAAAACTAGATGGAAGATCCACCGTTTTCACAGATGGTAAGCAATGGAGACTCCCCAGGATTCAGTGGTTTTTACCCCAAAATAAAAGATTTCAACGAGTTTCCAGTCCAGGCACACTGATGGTTTGCTCCTTGATATGTTCACCAGGAGTTCCACTTAGCAAAGAAAAGTCTTGTCCACAAGAAGAATCCAGGAGCCTTGAGCCCACCTTTCCCTGTGGAGATGCCACCAAAACCACACAGTGCAGGACAGCCTCCCAAAAGCCACTTGATGCTTTTTAATTAGAGTATTTCACTTGGACATATGTTTTTCATCTTACATTGCTTGGTGTGAATACAAAGATGCCAGCAGATGCTAATACATATGACACACAGGCACACATATACAGAGTCCTGGCATCCCCCAAAATGGTGGAGTGCACGGGAGGCCACCAGAGCTATAAGTGGAGGGATGAGGGTGGTGTCAGTGGAAAGATGAGCCAGGAAAGCTCTGGAAAGCACTGCTGTGATGCATCATCTGCTGTGTGTGATGTGGGAGGCAGGGATGGCTGGAGACTCACAAAGAGCAATGATAGTGGTGGTAATGATGGGTGCAGATGGGTGCATCAGGACAGGTGGGATCCCAGGGACAGCTGAGGAAGGGGGAGAAACATCAGAGATGTATGGTAAGAAGGCAGCTTGGCTCCCAGTGTAGCCTTGGCTGGTGTAACCATGCTCCCATTACCAGCGTGCCTTGGGTAGGGGATGGTGGAGGAAGGGGATCTCTTAGCAGCCCTGTCTGGCTGGTGAATGTCTCCATATAGCATCTTATTCACTTTGATGGAGCAACCAAGGTCCTAAGTCAGTGCTGCATCCCAGGTGGATGTCACAGTCTTTGAGGGCTGGTAGGCAGCGCTGCCAGTTCTGCCTAGCACACCATGGTGTTAGAGAGCTGAGCCCAGCAGAGCTTAACAGAACATGTCCCCACAAGATGGACTTCTGTGAAAGCAGTCAAACTCAGCCCAATGGACAGGACCAAGACAGGTCTCCCACATCTACTGAGATCCACTCAGTGATAGTGACACCAGCACCAGATCTTGGTGGACAATTGTCACCTCTCCTGATACCCTACACCCAGCCACATGCTCCTTTGAAGCCTGTATTTTGGAAAGGCACCCCCAGGCTTCTTCCCCTGCATCCTCCCAGACACAACGTGGGTTCAGCCTCCTCTCTGCCAGCAGGTCCCATCTCTGCTCCAAAACAGGCTGGTCTGCACTGCGTGGTGTTGGGTGGAAGACGGGACAAAGAGCCAGCAGCTTAGTACAGCCAATTAAAGATGGAGAAAAGCCCACAGAAAAGAAGGGTCTGCCCTTCTGGTTCAGGTTCAGCTGGGACTCATAAAGAGCTGTTTTATACAGCAACACACACAAAAGCACAATAAAATCATCAGCTGTTACAAACCCAATGACCAAGTTCATGTTTGAATTACAGTTCAACATAGGCTTGGCCTCAGTCTTCCAAACTTGGGGTCTTCAAAACCCTTATATCCATATTGAAGCTTGCAGTAGAAGTCCTCCTAGGGTTAATTTTTCTGGGCATAGGGGGCAAAAGGAGATAATTCATCTTCCAAACTTCACTTCCAGCTGAGCCCTTAAGCTGGGAAAGATGCGCCTTACTCAGCCGCTGGCAGTTATGGCTCTTGGGGAATCCCTGGGCGAGGGACTGTTCTGCAGGTCGCTCTCAGCCCCGAGGCAGAATCCAGATACCGGCACAAAATGGATTATTTTTTTTCCTTTTTAATATTTTAAAAAATAAATAGAAGAAGAAACAAAACTTTAACATTTGTTCTTTAAATATTTCCAGCATTGCACAGACAGCACTTTAATATTCTAGCCTGTTCAATCAGTAGTTTATTTATTCTGATTCCTAGTTAAAATGTGCTCCTCCCAGCCTGCTTTTTCTTTCTGTCCTTCTTAAGAACACAACATATTCTTTTGTAATGACAAAAAAACCAAGCCCTGCAGTGTTCATTTGACATCTTTCCAGCATGGAGCAGGGCTCTGTTATTCCTCTTCAAACCTGAAGTTCCCAGAACCTTACCAAAAATCTGTTAGCATCCTAATAGCTCTCATATTTAAGAAGAAAACCAAACAAAAACAAAGCAAGCCACACACACACACACAAACACACACAAATCCTCTTCCAAGAGCCTTTGGGATGCCAACCATTGGGTTCAGGCAAACCCTGGAGTGTTTTTGCTCAGTCACTCTCTGAGAGCGGTGGTGTCCCCTGGAAATCTTTGAGATGTAAGATGGAGTCGGGATGCAGGGAGAAGAAGGAGAATGGGAGGTCAGAGATAGTCATCTTCGCTGGAAAGGGAGGTGGGATCAGAGCCCTCAAGGTCAGAGTCCAGGGAACTTCCTGATGGTGTTCGGCTCATCTTCCACATCTGAGAGGCAAAGGTTCTCCCCCAGCTGCACGGGTATCCCACAGCCCTCAGCTGGTGAATTAGCGCCATGGCCACCTGCCAGTGGCTTCTTGCAGTTCACTTGCTACCCTTTGCACTCCTCTGTTTGCTCATGGCTGTTAGCATCTGGCTGATGTACGAGGTCAAAAGATCATCCATCTTGTACCCCTGAGGAAGAGAGAGAAGATGTTACCTGCCTTTAGAGCACAGTTACAGTCTCTGGCTTGTCCCTCCTGAATACACTGGCTACCAGTTGTTGACTTTCAAGTTTTCAAGTACATTTTGACTTGTTCTACCATTCTTTTTGGGTGAAATGTCACTACCACAAGAAACACTGTCCAAACATAATTTGCAGCATCAAGATAGAGGAACTCACTGTCCCAGCATGCTGCTGAGGCTAAGGACATAGGGAACTTTGGATGAGACATGGATTTTCAAATGGCTAACAAAATACTGAATGCCTCAGATTAATAACAATTAATTCAGTAGGAATTTTTATCCTTCATACTTTTGTTTTAAGATACTCTAAGAGGAGGTTTGTTGCTGTGACTATTACAAGGGACAAGTTGGGCAGAGGATCTTGGTAAAAGGGCTCAAGAGTACCCCTTGAGCCCACATCAGCTTTAATGTTTTTTTTCAAGGCCAGTGGCAGGGACTGTCCCCTATGCTCCTGACATGGCAACACCCTGAGCACATCAGGCTTGCTCGTACACTGGAAGATGAACCAAATGAGAGCCCTGATTCATTGAGCAGTCCAGAAGAAAAAAAACCCAATTACGTGCTCTTCTGAGAGACCATTTTCAGCCCAGAGAGTCCCTAAGGCACAGTCTGCTGCCAGTCAGGATTTGGTCTAATCTTTAACACTCCTTACCAGGGAGGTCTCACAGAGCAGCTTGCTTCCTCTCACCAAGTTGCCAATGGTTATATGGAAGTACGTGTTGCCACTGCTCCAGTTGGAGATCTTGGTGAAGGGGTGAGTGATGAGGATATCCTGGCGGGAACACAAAACTGACACTCAACATGCGAGAGCCTCAACTTTCATGAAGGGCTGTGGGGACTTCTCATGTCCCTGTTCACTTTCCATCAAAGCAGACCAAGGATGTCTACCAAGGATGTGATGAGACTCATGGGGATGGCAGTGAGATGCAAGACTCTGGATCCTCCAGTGCTTGTGAAGGATTGCCATAGTAGAATGACCATGAAGATGGTGGAAGGATCTCATTTACTCCAGCTCCTGTGCTAATGTCTGTGAAAGGATTAAGGAAGCAGCGTGTGTCTCCTCCAGTTACAGGGTTCTAACAGTTGATGCTTCCAATACATCTTCTGTTGAAAAAAGCTGGCTCTGTGTAACAGTGAATTTCTGCCTCCAGAAACGGTTCTGTCTATTCAGCCTTTCTAACTAGGCTTAATGAGAACTCATTAAGTTCTGAACAACATGCTCTTTGGGATGACTTCTCTGAGGGTTTGGGGAATGAGCTTAGGAGCATCTAGTGAAGCCCTCAGTTTTGCTTACCTTGGTTTTGGGATCAATGAGGCTGACTCCATGCTTATTGATGGCAATTAGAAGGATTTCTGGATAATTTGGCTCTGTAGTTTGCTGTTGGAAATGAGATGAACTGGTTAGAGGATGTGTCAAGCAAAATCAGACCCCTTCCTATTTCCTCACTCCCTATCTTCTCCTGACAGCACTTGGTGGCCTATTAACTGCTATCCAGTTTAGCCCTTAAAGATAAATCTAGAGCTCATCAAGGTATCAGCAATAGTCAGGGCTGTCTAGGTAAGTACAGTTTTCCTAAATGCATGATAACCAGTTGCTGAGCTGCTGACAGCATTAAGTTCTTTGTTCCCTTTGGTGGCTTCCCAAAAGTGAAGTCATCTTGCTACTGGCATGGAAGAGCTGGGACAGGCTGAGCAACTCCAGACATCTCCTTTCCTCTTCCAGTCTGTTTGGGGCTCTGCTCCTCCTTATGCAGGCTGATGTGGACCTCCAGGCTAAGACTACACTGCTCTGTTCCCTTCTGGTCTTTACACTCAGTTTTGCTCAGTTTGGTCATTGAGAAGAGGAAGTTGCAATAAGGTGTCCAGAGTACCTGGACAGACTTCATGACTACTTGCTTCCTTGATGGAAGTCTAGGGCTGGGGCGAGTGGTCTGGATTCCATTTGTGATCGGTGCAGACAGATCCCTTGGAAAACCACACATTCCCCTTTGCCTTGGCAAAACAGAGAATGGCTCTTGGCTCCTCAGCAGCACAGCTACGAGCAGGGACCCAATGACTGAGACATGCTGAAGTTCTACAATGGCTCTGTCTGTGTAAAGAGGGAGGGCAGCAAAAAAGAGTGTATTTGTCCTTCACTGATGAAGAGTCTCACACTCTTTCCTTGTTTCAGCAGGGTTGTCCCAGTCTGGTTCAGATCTGGAATCCCCCTGTGGTACAGGGCTTACGAGCTTGGCTAAAAGCTGTCAGAGAACCCCCAGAGCAGGTACCTTCACTTCAAAGAATGCTGATCCAAATGTAGGCCACTTGAAGATAATCTTTAGAAAGGCAAGCTTGGCTTCTTCTCTTGTTTTGCCTGCGTGCTTGTTGTAGTATGCCACGATGGACTGGAACAGAGAACACAACTGAGATGGAGGGTTTGCACTACCTAGTACCAGGGATGTTTGTAGGGAAGGAGCATCAGTCCCACAGTGAGAGATTCATAGAATAGTTTGGGTTGGAATAGACCTTTTTAAGGTCACCTAGTCCAACTTATCTGCAATGAGCAGGGCCACATTCCACTAGACCAGATTGCTCTGAGTTCTGTCTAACCTGACCTTTAGGTTTGGTTCTAGTCTCTGTTCCAATGAACACTTCAAAAAAGTGCTGGCTGGTCACTGGAGCAGGGTCTGAAACCAAGGCAGGTCCTTCTTAGATGAGCTGAGCTGGAAACTCCATTAAAGGGATCATAAGTTTTAATCCTCCAATTAATGCAGCAGAGGAGACTTGAGAGACCTTCAATCGAGAGATGCTGATAAGCACATAGGAGACAGAAAGGACTTATAAGACTTTCTTGGCAGTGAGATGCCTCTGATATATTAAGACTAGACTTGTCTGCACATGTGCCACAGCCCTCCTTGTGTAAAGCAGGGAGAATTACTCCTCCACTCAGTAGTCTGCATTAAACGACAGACCTTTACACAAGACCATCTCTCAGCATGTGTCCATATGGCATTGCATCCACCACCACAGCCACAGTGGCAGGACAAAGAAAACCCAGGGCATGCACGTGTATGCAAACATGAATGTACAATTTCTCCTCTTGGTGATGCCAGGGAGGCTGAAGCTCTTCTATGGTTCAAGAGGGACCATGGGCCACTCATTCTGGCAGTCCAGCTTCAATGCTGAATGTCAGATGAGACAGCCAAGAGACTGGGATTCCCCCAGCCAGTCCTGGCATATGAATCAAGCTGCTGGTTTACCCTTTTCCAGTCATCTGGAGAGAGCTGTCGGATGAGGTCCTGAGGCACCAGCTCCTTCAGGAGCTTGGGGATGCTGGGGAAATAGGACTTGTCATCCTCAAACTTCACCCGGTAGATGAGAGCCGCCAGCTGCAGGACCTCTTCCCGTGTGCACTTGTGGTAGCCGCGCAGGTACTTTGGTAACTCCTGCATGGAGGAAAGAACAAATGAGAGATAGAGGGGATGCCCATGGACCTTCATCCTCAGATGTTTAATGGAGTTTGTGCAGGTATCCAGCCCCTGGTTAAGAGGCTGTGCCCTGGGAACATCTGCAGATGGACAATGTCTTTGCAACCCCTCCTAATCCCTCCCAAGTCTTCACTGGTATTGCAGAGTCCTGGAGTACCTGGTAATAGTGGAAGATTGAGTCTGCCATCGAGTCTTTTCCAGGCATTGTGTTGGTCCACAGTTTTTTCATGAAGAACACTTGGTAGGTGAGGGAAGGCACTATACCTGTTCAAGAGAAGCAGGAATATAGGAGCAATGGTGTGAATACCAGCTGACAATCAGTGTCTGCAAGCCAGTGGTGCCCACGTGCCATCAAAACCTGCAGGGACAGGGGCACTCACAAGGACAAATGGGCTCTGACCTTGCAGACCAACCCACATCACTGACATGCAAAGTTTTAATAAAATGGAAAGAACTGCCTGGGTTCACTTGCACTATCGTACTTCAGTGATAGTGCTCAAGCCTAACACAGGACAGAGGAATTGTACCCCGGAGGCATCCATGTCTTGCAGCCACTGAAAAATTCAGCAGAGCTGCAGCCAGTTCCATCATGGATGTGGTCAGTGAGGTGAGGTGAATCCCACCACTAAAACTTCCTGCAGGCAGTTCCTGGAGAGCTGCCCACTAGGAGGCACTCCTTGCAGGGGCAAGGACTAGCTCTGGAGAAGAGGTTTTGCTGCTCTTGGACAGACCACCTCCCAGGTGATGTCCCCCAGGGATGGTGCAGACAGCACACCCACATCAGTGTGGCCCAACAGATCACAAAATAACAAAATCATTAAGGTTGGAAAAGACCTCTAAAACCATTGAGTCCAGTGCCAGGTCCACCACTAAATCATGTCCCTAAGCACCACATCTACATGTTTTATGAACACTTCCAGGGACAGTGATTCCACCACTTCACTGGGCAGTCTATTCCAGTGCTTATGGCAGACTGTGTGGTCAATCTTGTTTGAAAGGTCTGGAGGGTGGTAGAAGGGCTGTGTGTGACCCATAATGAAAAAAAGTTACCATCTTTTGCTGGTCTTGCTTTCTTTATCCAGTCTGTCAAGTGTCTCACAAAGTCAAAGAAGAAATCTCCCTCGGGCACACTGATGACCTGGGGGACACAGCACAGTGGTCACAAAGGCTGAGAAGGAGAATCACAGAATATCCTGAGCTGGAAGGGACCCATATGGATCATCAAAGTCCAAGTCCTGGCACAGCACAGGACACCCCAAGAATCACACCATGTGCCTGAGAGCATTGTCCAAATGTTTCTTGAACTCTCTCAGGCTTGGTGCTGTGACCACTTCCCTGGGGAGCCTGTTCCACTGCCCAGTTACCCTCTGGGTGAAGAATCTTTTCTTATATCCAATCCAAACCTTCCCTGACACAGCTTCACACCATTTCCTCTGGCCCTGTCACTGATCACTGGGCAGAAGAGATCAGCGTCTGCCCCTCCACTTCACCTCGTGAGGAAGCTGTAGACCATGATGAGGTCTCCCTTCAGTCTCCTCCAAGCTGAATGAGCCAAGTGACCTCAGCCGCTCCTCTTATGTCTCCCCCTCTAAACCCTTCACTATCTTTGTAGTTCAGCTTTGGATCCTCTCTAACAGCTTTATGTCCTTCTTATATTGTGGTGCCCAAAACAAGTGGCAAGACGTCACAGGCAGGGTTGCCCATTGCCCCATCTCCTGTAGTTGTTGCTCGCTGTTTTGGGCTGGTTACACTGATGTATTACAAACTGCTGATGTGAGAAAGCCACTGCCAGCACTTTGCTTCAGGCTCTGTGTCTAATTTCATACATTACTCCTTATTGCAGCTTCTTGTTTCACCAGAACAATTCCTTTCCCTTCCTGATGACTATCTCCATAGATTTCTCCCAGTTGCCAGAGGCAGCTCTAAGCTGCACATTTTTCTTATTTAGTCCTTTTTTATAAAGCCAACTCAGTAGCAGCCTAGGAGACTTCTGCCTATCACTGCATTAAGTCCTTCAGGGAGATTGCTGTAAGTCAGGGCTGTGGGAGTCCAAACCTCACCTGTATCAGGTTGGATCTGACTTAGAAATGCCACACAGATTGTAGAGAAATGCTTCTCACCAGATAACTCTGGCTCCACCAATGGGTACTGAGTGGCAGGTGGGTCACTGTGAGTATTTCAGGGCTACTTCAGCCTCTGGGTGGGTCACTCACCTTATCAGAGATTTTGACGAAGAGGCTGAAGCCCTCAGAGGACTTTAGGAGCAGCCTATTGGAGATGTTCTGGCAGAAGTCCTTGGCTTTTGTGCTGGATTCCACTTCAAATGCCTATAAAGAAAGGAAGATCCTCACCACTACTATCTCAAGATTAATTTTCACTTTATGCTCTCTTTGAGGAGCTCTAGGCACACATGCACAGAGGGATTTAGATGCCCACCACTAATGAAATCAGTGACATTGTGAATTGTGGTTTGGGGCATGGAAAGGGATGCCTGCAGAAGTTCTGTCATGCTACTGCTGCACCATTGTGCTTTTTAATGCTTTATCTATATCCTGTGCTGGCTTATCAAGGTCTCCCCAGGCAATGTAAGAGATTTTTCTCATCTAACAGTGAAGTCTCAGAACTATTTTCCTGGGGGGAAGAGGGGGTGGGAAGAGAGAGTGAGATAGCCCCAAGCTGATTTGTCCCAACTACCTCTCCATTGATGAGGAGGAGATCAGATGACTGGCTTAGACCAAATGCCTGGCTTCTAGATAGCTGAATAAAGGGAAAATGACTCCTCCTTTATGGATATCTATGGATGGTATATCTAAAGTATGGGATATCTAAAGGACTGTCCCACTTCCATGCACATCTCAGTCCTGGTTTTGCCTTTTGAGCTGTGCTCAGCATTTACATTGCCTCAGTTTTGCTCTGCCCACTTAGATTCAGTTCATAGCACTTTAAGGAATTCAAGCTTCTGACCACCACAAGCACGACTTTGTTAGCCTGAACCACCAAACCACCAGGACTCATGTTCTACATCCCACAAGAGTCTAATCCGGAGCTCAGTGTCCAGCAGCACTTCACTGTAGATGCATGTTGTACTGGAACAATGCTAATCTGCCAGGCCACCTGGTGGTTTCCATGGCCAAATGGATCACAGCAAACCCATCCAAGTACAGAAGTCCCCACTGATTCCTTCTACTTGCTCTCACACAGATGCATGTGTATAAAGCAGTGCCATGCTCATAGCTGCTCATGTCAGAAAAAAATACTCAAAATGATGAGAAACCCCAACAGTTCTCTCAACTGTCCATTAGAGATAAACAAGGGCACGCACAGCTGCTGGAGAGGAATCATCCTTTTTCTTCCATGGGTGTGGACTGCTTTACACAAAAACCCACTTGGAAATACAGGAATTTAGTTGTACCCAAGGGCATGAGGGAAGAGAGAGATCTGAGCCTCACAGGAAGACTAATCAGTAGCATGAGATAGTGGTATCTGCAAGGACATGCCTATCTGCTCTGGCATCAATATAAGTAGCTGCCTTATTAGCACATAAGATGCTTAATGAGAGGTTCCTGAGTGCAGGTATGATTTCTGTGTCATCTCAGGTCAGAAGGTATAATTTCAGTCACCTACTTGCCAGTGCTGTAATAGTCTGCTCAGTAGCCAGGGAGCCCTCTCATAGTACCCCACTGGGTATAGTAGGGTGGACAATATATGTTGGTTGAGGCTCCAGATAATTGTTATCCAAGGCTTCTGAACCAATGCAATTGAATGGATGTACCCACCCAGTCGCCTTCGTTCTGAGGTCCTACTGTAAAACCTCCAGTGAACACCAGCCCAGCACCCTATCTTGAAAAACATGAATTGCAGCAAATCAGAATGGACAAGGATGGGTTTTCTTTGTAATGCTTTGGCCCAGAGTCTTCTGGAAAGGCTGAGCTTTTCTGAATTAGAACCAATATTAGCCCTTTCTGAGATTTTAATAAGAAAATTGGCAGCCATCCAGACAGAAAAGAAGAATTTCCTCCTCCCCCATTTACCTCATCGGTGTCATCAGGGAAGTAAACCTTATGGAAAATTTGGGTGGTTTTGTGTTGAATGGCTTCCACTTCTACCAGATGAGGCGGGTATTTCCTGGATCCATTCCTGCAAAACAGGAGGCAGCGTCACATCATCATCAAAGCAAGAATTACTTGTTTAAATTTTCCATTTTAATATGTATTATTTTTGAGTAACTTCAGCTACTTTCTTAATAGTAGGGTGTTTTTCCCCTTAAAAGAAGAAGGAAAAATTTTGATGGGGAATGTATATTTGCTTACATTGTAGATTATTTCAGTGGACCTGGACAAAGTTGATTCATCTTTATTTTTCTACACAGTTTATCAGCAACATTCTCCACTCGATGTCCCTTTAAATCAGCTTGGTGGAATATAAAGAGAGGCTGTGTGCTTTCACTGTTCCCCCAGTCACCAAAATATCTCCTAGTTGTATTTTCTTACACATATTTGGATGTTGTAGTACAGTCAGGACTAGGTCTTTCGGTGCCATACCTCAGGGCTTTCTGGAGTCTCTGGATGCAGTCTGTTGCCAAGGGATGATGTTTCCGGGATTGCAGGAACCTCTGGACATGCGGCAGGAGGATGTTACTTGGAGGGAATAGGCCTGTACACAACCACAATAGTTCCCAGCCTTTCTCTTCACTGTATCTACACAAGGAGAGACCCAGGAGGAAGAACATCACTCATGGCATGGACACTTCATGTCTGCTTTGCCCAACATGGGCTAGTGCATTTGGGACAAGGAGAACAAAGAGCCCGTACTTGATGTGGTTGTCCGTGAGCTGCTTGAGGGTCTGGCAGTAGATTTCATCCTTCAGGGGTTCCGCTTTCAAGGCACCTTCGAATATTTGGTCTGTCAGCTCATTGACTGAGCGGGTCCTTTTGGATGGGTAGTCACCCATATACTTCAGCACTGGTGGGGGTAGGAGTCAAGGATCAGCTAACTGGGATATTTGGGGAAGCTAACTGGGATATTTGGGATGTTTTTAACCTCCTAAAAACATCCTAACATGACTACAGAAGTGGCTGCAATTTGGTGGAGGGGGCACAGTGTATGGTAAAGACTTTAAACTGCTTTAGAAGGTGTCCAGCAAGCTGTCTCTCCCTTTATCATGCATCAAACTAATTTAAAACATTGATTGTTTTGGAGTTGGGATATGTAGACATAAGAAAGTTGTGTGAGATCATATGTTACCTGATCACAGGTACAGGCACCACTGTAAAAGACCAGATTTTCAGCTAGTGTCAGATACCAGTGGAGTTGCAGCAACATAAACCAAATCACAGCCTTCACCATCATGCATATTTCAACTATTCAGCATGAGAAGAGACCACAGTTTTAAAAATTAACATGTAGGACACAACAAGAGGAAAAGCACAAAAATGCAAATGTCCCCATTTTTTTTCTCTGTTCTTTTAACTTCTCCTCCTATTATTATTTGCTAATAAGAGGAAACCAGTGGTAGCAGCAATAGCGTACTATTAATCAGTAACAAGTTTATACCAACAGAACTATTCAAACCACGAAGTTTGAATCCTAGAGCGAAGTCCCATTAAAAAAATAAAGGCTTCAACAGATTGAATCTATGGTTGCACTTAGCTCTTCTCTCCCATGCTGTGTGCCTTCTGCCAAGTAAGGGATATTCAGACAACAAGCTCTGTCCCCAAGGCCATGTGGATGGTCTGCATCCACACTGATTAGGGCTATGGCCTTCCACAGCAGATGCATTTTGCAGAAATTCAGCTGAAGCAAGCCAGAACAGAGCAAGTGAGTGTGGACCAGCAGGACTGAGTAACTTGTTCCCTATTCCTCATTTATTAAGAACTAGACACACCTCAGATCTCAGCGATACTTGAGTACAGATCTGTGGCTCAGACCCATCTCCAAGACTATGATATGCTCCCAAAGCTGTTAAGAGAGACCACAAACCTTTCCATGGGCTTTGCTTGGGGCCTTAAAGAGCTTGATCCGCCCTTTGCCCATCAGACCTGTTGCCCAAGGTCTCTCCCAAGCAGAGAAAGGATATCAATGAAGGCCATGCAGGCTTCTTGGGACAGCTCCTCGCTGCCCAGGATCTTCTTCAGCAGTGGCTGTTTGATGGGCTCACGGGTGTAGCACCACAGCTTGTCCTTTCCACGGCTCTTGGTGATCATGACTCGGCTGAGGGTGTGCTTGGGAGGTGGCCTGGCAGGAAATGCAAAGCAAGAAGTGGAGAGATTACAGGGATAAAAGGGACAGCTTGTGGCCAATGTTTCGCCTAGGAAGGTTGCTTGCAGCACCTGGCTAATGAACTCTTACACCAAATGGGACTTGACAATTTAGCAAGTATCCAGCTCCAGCTCTACCCAAAGATAAATATTTGTACTTTCCTAGAGCTCAGAAAAGTCCCTTAAGGACCCTACCCAAGTACTGACACCAAAACAACCTACCCTACCCTGAAGAGCTTCTAACCACAATAAGAAGGATGATGGCAAAGAATCATCAGGGCAGCCACACTGAAAGAGTATCACTTATCAGTACAAGCCTACCAGGGGAAAATATTCCACGGGATCTGGTCTGCCTGTTTGGATTGCCAGCCCATTGAAACAGGAGTGGGAGTTTTGGTCAGCTGCATTCAGCAGTGGTGCACATTTACATCTTTGGAGCTGAGATGAAAATGCTGGTACCTAATTTAAGTGCTGGCTATATGGTCTAAGTACATCTTCCCACATAATATTAAATTTCACACTGTTACACCTCTGCTTAGAAGAAATCCTTCATAAAACCTTATCTGTGAAAAACATGGC
This sequence comes from Pseudopipra pipra, assembly GCF_036250125.1. Lineage (NCBI taxonomy): Eukaryota > Metazoa > Chordata > Aves > Passeriformes > Pipridae > Pseudopipra > Pseudopipra pipra. Next base: position 30,900,290 of record NC_087550.1, on the reverse strand, counting down.
TCAAATGCCATGGAGGCTGCACTTATAAAAAGTCACACAACGGGGTATTCAGAGTCTTTTCCAGCAGCAAAATTTTCCTGATTCCTAGGCTACCTGCAGATGAATTCCTATAAATTTTGAGGGTGGTTTAAAAAAATCACCTAAAATAATCATAGGAAAATTCCTCCAAGGTATATGGTTTTACTTTCTCTTCACTGTCTGAAATTGCCATCTGAGAGGTTCTGATAACATCTTGTCGTTGGTCAGGGGTCATTGTGACCAGTGCCTGTGGGATGAAAAGTTCTCTGTTACTTGGTATATTCGATATAAAACACAGCTGATGTATTCAGAGAGAGGAAGCAGATACAAAACAAAAATAACAGTGAGTGAATAAGAATAACCCATCAATTCCAGATAACAGTCAGTAAGAACTGTGCAACTGTCATGTCTCTGTGCCATTCTCAGTTAGTAATGTAAGCCATAACAAATGTTTCCATAATGTGGATCATTTCCTAAAGAAGACAATGTGCTTTGGATCCTACAGCTCCATACATGAATGCAGTGGTTCCCTCCAACCCCAAATACACCTTTATGTAATTAGGCCAGCTGGAGTGATTTAGCATGATACATGGATATTCCAAGTCACAAGTTTGTGGTGTTCTAAGTGCCAAGACCAGAAGAAAGGCTGAGATCGCTTTTGCTTTGGACAACTTGTCACCTCTCTCATCCACTTTGTTTTCCACCTGATGTTCAGGGAGACTTTGGACAGATCTAAGCACTTCAGGAAGGCTTTGATCTCCTCGAGCATTGTACCACGTTGTGTAATTCTGTAAGACAGCTTACCACGATCTCCAGTGGAGGCATGGTGACTGTAGGCAAGACATAGACGGAATCAGTTGGGAAATCCCCTCTCTGCTTGGTCCGTTCATTGAGCCCATTAGCCCACCCTGAATTCATCACTTGTTCTCCTGTGTCCTGATCCAGAACTATGAGGTCTCCTTTGAGGAAGCTGAGGAATCCGGATTCTTCTCCTACTGCAAGAAAACCATTCATTGGTTTGAATTTTTTTCCAAACTCTTTGGGAATATTAAATCTATCTATATGTTTACCACTGAGATGGGGTATTTACTTACCAGGGTTTGGGTTGTCTTGGAGAGTGACCACATACTTGGATCGTTTCCTTAGTCCTTCAAGGAAGGTCACCACCAGGTCCCGGATATCCTCTGCATTGTTGGAGGTGAAAGTGTATTCATCGCCTTTAATGGTAGCCAAAGTGAAACTCTGTCCTTGCAGCTTTCCTCCTCTGGGATATATTTTTATGGGAGACATACACATGACACTTAATGACATCAAGAGGCAAAGCTTGGAAAAAGACTGGTTTATGGTGAGATTGCCAGCGAAGTCTATTCCTCCTTACCTGCTGCTTGACACAGCTGTGATCTCTGGGAAAGAGAGCTCTAAGAGAACCTGCTCCTGTTCATCCACAAAGTACACTCCTGTCCAGTTGACAGCTACAATCACATCATTTTTAGGCAGGCTTGGCCCTGTGTTGAAGACAAGGCATACAGTCAGCTTATGAAGGGTCTTAGGATACAAAAAATGTGTGCCTTTCAAAGAAGGATTCAATGATAAAAAAACTAGTGGGTTTTTTGTTTGTTTGTTTGTTTGTTTGTTTTAGGAAGAGAAATAGTATCAGACTCATAGCCTGAGCTGTTGCTAATCAGGATGCACCAAAAAATAACATATCCAAAAAAGACCAGCTAGATTATCTCCTTCTCATCTGTGGAATCCCTGTCTCTCTTTCATTTTGCTTTAGAGCATCCTGTGCTCTGGAGATGTGCTTTACTGACTCACCTGAGAATTTGAAGGCTTCATAAAACCGAGAAAACAGCAAAGGCCACTTGAAACGTGCAAAATCCACTACCTCTTCCTTGACCTTTTTTGGGTCTGTTCTCTTCTGAGTATAAATTCCCTACAGAAAAAGCAAACCACAACCAACATGAAGCAAACCCCCACTTAGGGGGTTAGAGAGCAAACAAAATTAATCTATGTAACCTGAAGGTCTTAGAACTAATATTAAAGGAGGTCTCAGTGCATCTAAGGGCCAAACAAAGTACTACAGGAACAAGTGATAGTTTGGGCCAAGTCCTGGCCTTTGGTTCCCACTTCAGGGAACAATTTGACTTTAATAAGCCTGGGCAAGCATATGGCTGAGATTTGTCTCAGTTGACCTTGGATTTCCCTTTTGGGGAACTTTGGGTCAACCTTTTGGCTTGACAGTTCTTTAGCTGGAAACTGACACTCAACAGCCCTCAAGCACCTTATGTAGGACATCCTCAGATATTGACACTTCTATACAAAACTGACAGGCCAATGGAGGATGTGCAAGATCCAACTGAATTGCCTCCCTAGGTCTCCATTGACAGTTAAGGCGAGGTAAGACTCCTGATACACATGGAGATGTTTACATTTTAGGGATCTTAATCTGAAGGTGGCTCCTGCAGTTAAATGAATGCCAATTATCATGCCAGGATGACCAACCCTATGAATGGTCGCAAGTTATGGGTAATGAGTTATGGAAGGGGTTGCCATGTGAGAGTGTCACAAATGTTCTAATTGAAGTCAGGGAGGTTTTATATAATGCCTGGCACAATAAGGTCCCAACATTACCTGGAGACATGAAAAATCACTGTAATACAACCATAATCCTGTGTAACAAGAATGTCACCCCAGAGATAGCATTTTGCTTCTCCCACTGAATCTCTGCACGTTGCCTCTTTCTGTAAGATCTTGCCTCAAAACCTGCAGTAAAGCTGAACGTAGTTAGAACAGACTCTGTCCTTTCTCACTGATTTAGCTTCAGGCCAGGCTAAGAGCTGAGCTATGATGTCTGACATGTTTAAAAGACACAGGAAACTACTGAAGCATGCCATGGTGCTCCACTGTCCCCACCTTTTTATGTGCAGCTATAATGAGCTGAGCCCATTTTTCTACTGTTTTTGACGCTGTGATCTCTCTGTCCGGGATGTAGGATGGAATTAGATTTAGCAGCCTTTCCAGTACCATCTCTGACCCATAGTCCACATAGTATTGCTGGGAAGCCAGTTCTGCCAGATCTTCCTCCTATGGGAGCCAAAGAAGCCAAGTTAATGCTGTTACTACGTCTTCGGAACATCCATCCTCCACCACTCAAGGAGCTCTTTGTGGCAGCTGGATGTACTGCTGCTTCAGTGCAAGTTGTGGTGATGCTTCCTTTCAACAGAACTTCAGCAGTGCTTTTTGCACATCAAAAGTCCAGGAGACTGACCACTAAAAGCTATGACTAAGCCTTAACATATTCAGTGACTAGCACCACACAACCTCCTCTGTACTGTGTGGGAACACGTTTGCCCCAGTCTTTCTTTGCAGATCAGTCTGTTTCTGATGCCTGCAGTCAGCAGTAGATGATTTTGCTATGGTAGACAGAGCTTAGTGATTGAAAACTGCATGTATCCATCACTTCCCACATTTGGGAAGCCCAGCAACTGAAGCACCTGTGCATAATGCAGAACTGTAAAATTCCTTTGGTGCAGCTACATTTCAAGCATTGTGGGGTGAAGTAATAGAGCTACTGCAATGATAATAGCACAAGAAGAGCAGAGGGTGGGGGAGAAAGGACAGGACTTCTGATAAGATAAAAGAACTGCAGTTAATGCAAAAGAGATGTGAAAAGACAATGTAGTTCTCAAGGTGACTGGACTCTACCAGACCACAGGAGAATGATCACATATTCGGGAAGAGACATGTCTTCAATCTGACACCTGGGTGATCTTAAATACAAGCAAAAAACCCCCCAAACTCCCTTCAAAAATGTGACGGACATTTTCAGAGAATTTTATGTTTCCTTAGATGCTAATTTCGGTGATACTGGAATAATTCTGTAAGCTTCCAGAGTTTATGCCATTATGTTTATGCTGCCTATGTCCCTTCACTGTATGGCAGAATTACTGGGTTTGTATTGCATGGCACAGGTCTGGGTATCCTGAAAAGTATCTCTCATGTCTAAGACTTGGCAGAATTCACCAAACAGGGTTTTACTGTGTACTCCTGATGTGATGATCTGGTTACAGATCACTACCTGTGGCCCTCCAAGCAGAGGCTGATGGATGAAGCGGCTGTTCACTTTTCCATCCAAAAGTCACCAGGCGAGAGTGCTCATGCAGCACCCAAGCCCAGTCAAGAGGATCTGACTTGTAGCTACTGTTTTCTAAATGAATACCATAAACCCGCAAGCTAATAGGCATCCAGGGAGGAATATTTGTCATCCCCTTTGTTGGAACCTACTTCACCATCTCAAAGATACTTGTTGGACCAGATCAGTAGCTGCTAAGGTCACATACCTTGTCACACCGGTACTCCCCAAACTTCACCCCTCGCACGATCTGTTGGTAAATGAGATTGGTAGCCACGTTGTCCTCACTTGGGTTGTGCCAAGGAGTGAAGATCTCCTTCCTGAAGAAGAGCCGCCACGGCGCGTTGCGCTCCTGTGCTCCCTGTTCTTTGGCGTACTGCTCACACTGAGACACAGCATCCATCACATGGTCATTGCCACTCCCCAGTGAGGACACCTAGTCAGGGCAGAGGGAAATGTGCCATTCACCTCTCTAAAAGCTACTCTTTCTAGGTAGAGATATCTGGTTTTGAGTCACTCATTCAGATCTCCTTTATAATCAAAATAAATCAATATATCTATGTCTACTAGCCAGAATTTATCACATCTGTCTTTTCTCTGGCATCTGGTATGAAGCCCTCAGACTTAACATCCCTGGATGAATGTCTCCTAAAAAAAGACAAAGAAGACAGAGTATAAACTACTTTCTTCTCCACCTGCAGGCAGAGGTGGCCACATCTGGAGGTGAGAATATATCTCATCCTCTTAGACAGCAACTGTAGGAGTACTTCAGTTTCATTGACTTGGAGCTGTTGTTTCAGCTGAAGATTTACCCTAGGTCTGTTTTCCTTCTCATTTACGCTCACCTTTATTTTAACAGAATTTCTGAAAAAGGTATGTTTTTAGGTTAAATAAATCAGGTTAAATGCCAATGCAGGTATGACAGTTTGTGTTCTATCTCAATTTCAACCATTAGTTTTCCAACTAAATGTAGTAGCTCCCTCGCATAAAAATCCACGTTGTTTGTTTTATTGCAAATTCACCTCAAATAAGCGTGTCTGAGAGTAAGAATATAGCATCATGTAATTATGTAGGTGGAAAGAAATTTCTGGATGTTTCTGGTCCAGTCCAGTGGTTAGAGCAGGTCCATCTGTGCATTTTCCTGCTAAATTCTGAATATCTCCAAGGAGGGAGATTTTCCGACAACACTGCTCCAGAGTTTGACTACTCTTATTGTGAAAATCATGCTGACACTTGCACTGTAGAAATGTTCCTTCTGCCTCCTGGAAGTTATGTGACAGCAACTAGAACCTCCCTCTTCTTTCACAGAGTTATTCAGGAACAGATCTCAATATATACCTTGTCAAAAAGTGCAATGTAAAGTGAGAAGCCAAATCGATCCTTCAGGCTGATTTTGTCGGCCAAAGAATTACAGAGCTCTTTAGCAGTTGTTGCAGAGTCAGTCAGCAGTGTTTTGGTTGTCCCATCCATAAATGTGACAGGCAGCATGATAGGTTTCTTGGACTTGGTTGCCTAATGGATGAAAGTCAAACTTTATAAGGTTATGTGTATTTCAATACTATTTACCTACATACTCTTCTATCCCACTCCGATAACCATTTACTAATTCCTGATCCCACTGACTAGCTGCTTTTGAATACTACCATACCGTATTTATCAACAGGAAAATGTATGGTCAGCCACTGGCAGCACTTGGAAGTCACAGATATTTTATTTAACACATTCAGTCCTCAAGGCACCTAATCCAATAAATACAAGCATTCCTGGAAATGCTCATGGACACTGGAGCACAGATGTATATGCTAGTAAACCAGCAGAGAAAAAGAGCAATTTTTGCACAAACTGCCTTTTCCAGCTACGATTATCCCCAGACAAGTCCCAGGGACCATTTTCAGGAGGCAGTTTGCCTGCAGCCACCTTCATCTTTAAGACGGTTTTCTGGAATATATGGGGGTTTGCTCCATGCCAGCTGGCTTCAAGGTCCAACAGCATTCTCAAGCACACTTAATTTAAAAGTTTTGAGACAGCCAAAGGCATCGATCTGAGGATACATACTCTGGAGCAAAACCAGGAGGGACAGGAAATGCAATATCTTGGAATTACCTGAAAATTCTTGACAGAAATAGGCGTTTTGTCGCCCCACATTCTGTCCTGCCAGAGATGTGGTTCCTGCGACAGCGAAAGGCTTAAACCCTGAGCCTCAGCTGCCTGGGGAGGAGATAGAGAGACTCATACCTGCAGCTCCAACCAGCTGGGTGGCTGTGTCCTTGTCCCATTGGCAAATGTTCGCCTCAGCCTCTCTTCACAATAGGGAGCATAGCCTGGGGGGCCTCCGTTGATAAAGTTCCTTAAATACTGTTGGCAGCAGGGAACACATTGGTTAGACCTTTGGCTCTTTAGATCAGGCACTTGCAAAGGTTAAGAAGCAATGTTTTATTGGAGAAAAGCCCTCTGGGACTAACGACAGTGATACTACTCAGGCTTAAATGTTCATACATCGCATCACTAGAAGCTGAGAGAGAATACAACAGTCTGCATCCCTGCCTTGTTCTTCTACTGTGCTTTTCTGGCCTTGGGGGAGATAAGATACCAGAGTAGACAGAACTTTGATTGAAGCCAGTACAGCAGCTTTTCTGTTTCTGTTATTGCTGCCACTGGTTTCTATCTCTGTATTTTAAATATGTATTATAAAATGTTATTGAGTGCTGGGCAAAAAGATAGGAGTGAATTAAAAAGATGTGTAAGTAATGATCCAAGGGAATTGTAAGTGAACGCCACTCAGAAAACATAGCTGCCAGCACAAGAGATCTTTCACAGTGACATTAAACAGGCATTTCTTTAGTCAGATTTTAAACTGCATTTTGGAAGATCCAGAATTTGAGGCACTTCATTGTATGTTAAAAATACAATCACACTATTGTAGAGAAAATGAAATCCAGTGACTTCTACAGTATGAATGATAATACACTTAAAAATATTACATAAACATCTTGGCCAAAATGTTAGCTAAGACAAATAGTTCTGTAAATCAAATTCTTCTGAGAGACTTTATAGATAGATAAAGACTTCTCTGAATGATGACACACAGCTGTTCCTTCAGAAACACAGATAGCTTTATAACACTGTCAACCATAAATAACATGGCTAGAGAGACAGGCATCTCTGTCAACAGTAACTTATAGAGAAAGTATGAAATATCTAGGTAATACAGTCACATTACATGGATTACAGCTGCTGCAAATGACTGTAAGCAGTTGATGCAATGTAAAAGTGTAGTTTTAATTATGCTATTGCTAATAATGAACTATGCAATTACATATTTTTCATATTTCTACTTTTTTTGTGGCTGAGCCTTCCCACTAAGCCCATTGTTACTTGAAAGAAAGGTGCAAAGAACAGGAGTGCTAATGTGTCTTAACATATGATGGAAAAGTGTATAATGGGATCCAAAGCACAACTTGCATATCTGGGAGCTGGAATACATATTGAAAACTGCCTCATTATCAGTACCCTTCTCAAAATGTTCAGTTCTAATTGAGACTTTTGAATGCCATCCAGAGGGACCTGGACAGGCTTGAGAGGTGGGTCTATGTGAACCTTCTGAAGTTCAACAAGGCCAGATGCAAGGTCCTGCACATGGACTGGGGTAATCCCAGAGACAAATACAGGCTGGATGGAGAATGGAGAGCAATCCTGAGGAGAAGAACTTACTGTTGTTGGGGGACATTGTCTTGGCAATGTGTGCTCACAGCCCAGAAAGTCAACTGCGTCCTGGGCTGCATCAAAAGCAGTGTGACCAGCAGGTCAAGGGAACAGATTCTGCTCCTCTGCTCTGCCCTCACAAGACCTAACTTGGAATACTGTGTCCAGCTCTGTGGCCCCCAACACAAGAAAGACATATACCTGCTGCAGCAAGTCCAGAGGAGGCCACAAAGGTGATGAGAGGGCTGGAGCACCTCTGTTATGAAGACAAGCTGAGAGAGTTGGGATTGTTCAGCCTGGGGAAAACAAGGTTCTAAGGAGACCTTAGAGCACATTCTAGTACCTAAATGGCTGGAGATAAAGGTGCTGGAGATGAGAGAGTTGGAGAAGGACTTTTGACAAGGGTGCTTGCACACAGAGGAGTTGCTTTAAACTGACAGACAGTAAGTTTAGACTGGATATAAGAAAGAAATTCTTTCCTATGAGGGTGATAAGGCACTGGAACAGGTTGCCCAGAAAAGTTGTGGCTGCCTCAACTCAGGAAATCTTCAAGGCTAGGCTGATGGGGATTTGAACAGTCTGCTCTAGTGGAAAGTGTCCCTGCCCATGGCAGGGCAGTTGAACTAGATCACCTATAATGATCCTTTCCAACCCAAATCATTCTACGACTCTGTAATCCTATGATTCTATGAGTCTATGTCTGAGTCTCCAGAACTGCTCATAAATTATTTCTTATAAGTGCTTCACTGCTTTAAAGTAATCTTTCGCTATTAAAGATTTAAATCCACATAACTTCCTGTGCCATACTTTCTCAGATCTCATTTCCACACATAATTTAATTTTCTGCCACTTTGCCAGTGATTTATCTGCTTTATTAGATTTCATTGGCAAGGCTCAGGGATGAAGGAGGGATTTCTGTTCTGGCTTCAGCTCCTTCATTGCCGAAAATCCAGTATCTAATCTGATTATATATGGAAATTAATGGAATACTTTTATTTCCAGTCAGGCACTAGAACAAGCTGCACAGGGAAGTGGTGGAATCACCATTCCTGGAATTGATCAAAAACCACGTAGATGTGGCATTTGTGGACATGCTTTAGTGGCAGGCTTGGTTATGGTTGGACTTGTTGATCTTAGAGGTCTTTTCCAACCTTAATAATTCAGTGACTCATTTGGAATGCAGACCATTCAAATCTGGGCAACATAATTTTGCCCAGAAAAAAGTTCTAAGAAATTTCTCAAGAACAGCCTGATTTTCAAAAGTGTCAGCTGCTTAGCATCCCCCACTGACTTCAGTCGTGCTGATCCACAGTGCTGCTGAAGACAGATTAAATGTCACCTCATGGGGCTGTTTAGAATTGGATGTTTTCAATATGACACGTGGTGGGGCATGTACATCACACATAGAGCACCTATGCAAACATACTTCCAGGTGAATTAAATCCTTCTCTTTCTAAGTGCAAATTTTAAAATATCAATTTATATTTATAATTAGCTGTGTAGTTCTATTCCTTGCCAATTGTGCTAGAGTACATGCCTGAGGTCATACTGTCAAAGCCAGTAGATTCTTGAATGAATGCACAGACCTTTGTATATGAGAAATAGGGGAGAAATGTGGGCTCTTCTGGTTGTGCAAATTTCACTTGAAGCTTCCCACAAGGAACTTTCCTGCCAGAAGTCAATAACATCTTCACACATCTACAGTGCAGGAGGCACCATCTAAACTGGTTGTCTATATTCCCTTTAGAATACAGGAAAGAGAGGGTCAGTTCTCAGGAGTGACTCATCTGACTCCCATAAGACATGGAACTTGGGATCATGCACACTTTTCTCAGGAACTTTGTCATCTTCATTTCTGGCAAAGACTGAGATTCCTTCTACTGTGAAACCCAAGAGAAAAGCTGGTCCCATGGGTGGAAAAGAAAATGTATTGGCAGATAATTCATGAGACAAATAGCTACATTTTACCTTCACAAACTTTTCAGAAGGAGCAAAGCATCCCACGCAGAGGGACATCAGGATCCAACCCCTGGCATGGCTGCTTTTTGATGGGTTCTGGGTCAGTTGCTTGCAGATTTGACAGTAGATTTCATCCCTGCAACAGGAATTAAAAAAAAAAATACTTAAAAGTTAAAATTAAACATTAAAAATCATTAAGTTAATTATTTAATTATTCCTATTAATTAATAGGAATTAAAAAAATTTTTTTAAAAAACCCAAACACATTAAAAGGTGGTGTTTTTTGACACAATCAGAGAGACAGACTCTGTCTGCATGTGACTGGCAGTCAAAAGTTCATTTTAGCATCACGAGGACATTAATTTAACTGCCTTAACGATGTTTACCTTGATCACTGCAATGTCTCTAAAATGTCATCCATCACCAGTCCTGTAACATCCTCTGAGTTTTGCCCATGTTTCAACTAAGATTCCCACAGCTTACTGACATTGCTTTGAGAAGGAGAGAAATAAAAGGAGTCTCAAGGTTCAGGGAAGCTCAAAGTCACCTCTGGGTGATGGAGTTTATTCCATCCCCTTAGAAAGATTTCCCAGGGAGAATATCCTAAAATAACTTGCATAGAGATCTATCAGTGGGGAGTTTTTGTTTGCTGGCTATTCCTTGAGACACCTGAATTTGCTTTTTTCAGCAACTATCAGGTCCAGTGGAGATCAAGGTTTGTCCTGCTCTTGTGTCCAAACAGAAACATACATTGACAGCTGTCTCATTTGGGATGGAATGTCCACTTTGAGTTTATCGTTATTATCTACATGCAAAATGAGGGATAACAGTACTTCCTCATCTACATGGGAGGCCAAAAAAAAATGTTAGGCAACCTGTTACACTGACAAAACCCATGAGAAAGCCCATGGGACACTACCAGGTCTGCCTGCAAAGAAGACTTTGTGCAGAAAAATAATGCAAGGATTTCATGGTGAACTGGGAGCATAAAATGAAAGTGAGAAAAGGTGATCATCAGAGGAAGATGGTCACACTGTTCCTGGAGTAAGCGAATAAGTGTGAGTGAAAAGAGTGACACTGCACAGGCAAGGACTGTATTATAACACACACACACACAAGTGGGCTAAACAAAAGATGTGCAGTTGGCCTTAATTTGGCACTTTCCAATTTTTAAATAATTATTTTAGCAACTGAAATGAGTTTTTCATTAGCATGCCATCAAAAATTTTCACACAAACAAAAGTGATCGAAATAGTCAAGTGGATAACAAAGAGTAGTAGGGAACAAGAGTGAGTGTTAAAAATCAATCCAATCGCCAGGAGGACTTTCAGAAGTGTTTGAATCCCTCTGTGTGGTCTTTCCATTGGGCCTGATATGGACATTAAGGAACATGATCCAGTCTAGCCTGCATTATACAACACAACCATAAAAATAATAAAATGAGAGCTTTTCAAAGTTGCACACAATATCAAAATTGTTTAAGTATTGCAAGACAAGCTCAAGGAAGAAGGAATGAAAAGAATGGCATGTTCATGCCTTTGTCTTAATTTCTAACCTTAAGGCTGGCCTGAGGATGCCATTACCAATAATGAAATGGAGCTTCTCTAGGTTGGAGGTGGGTCGGTCTTCGAGCATGCTATTACCCTGGAGCGTAGACTCACCATCGTGAAGTCTCTTTGTCACCTGCCAACCAGACACATTGCTCTCTTTCAGTACAGCCAGTTACTATGTCTCCCCCCACTCCCATCCCAAGTGTGTGGTGCTCCCCCAGGGGGACTTCTCCACCAGCCAGGAGGGGTCTCAGAAGTTCTTCAAACTAGGACTTTGGCAGCAATGGGAGGGTTTGACTGTGTTGGCTTTAATCATGTATGGGTGAAGTTAAAAATGGTCCTGCCTAGTCACACTTCCACCTGCTTGCTCTTTTCCCAGGATTTCTACAATGGCACCATTGCATCCCAGCTCTGAGCTGGTCCTGCAGATGGCAGAGGGCCACCAAGGATCTTTGGAATAAACCCATCTTATTGCCAAGGAAGATGTGTCCCTTTAATTTATTCATATTAAAATAACCAGTAAAACACTGACAAAATGGACTCACTCCCCATCTAGTGATGCAGCCAAAAATGCATAAGCATGGTGCTGTTTGTGAAAGCAGGGATGGAATTAATCTGCCTATCAGTTCTCTGTCTCAGCCAAGCAACTCGGTCTCCATTTAGAGTCACTAGAGAAAGACATACACTTCTAGAGTATGTGACTCTAGAGGGTGACTATCTTAGGGAGCAATCTTTGTGCTCTCAAGCAGCTAAAGCCAGGTGAGAGGGTGCCTGCTCTGGAAAAGGACAGTCTTTGCATTGTTTTCATCCCCCCACCCAAAAGATTTATTGCTCCTCACTCTTTTGAGATGGGATTTTTCAAAAGCTCTCAGCTTGGGGTAACTGCTCCCATGAGGAGCTTTGTCCCTGGCACTGGAGCAGAGCAGGGGATGGGTGAATGTAGCTGGAGACTCCAACTTTTCTACCTATGCCACAGTGGAGGGCAGGAAGCTAAAAGCAGGGATAACATTCAGACCATCACAGAGTGGTGAGAGGTATCAGCAGCTGGATGGAGGGCTGTGAAAGAGGGGAGGGAAGGTGCTGGATGGATGGAGAACGGGAGCCGAGGGGAGGCCGGTGCGAGGTGCAGAATGACTCAAGGAGACACGGGAAGCCAACCTTTCCCCTTAAACACTCCTTAAATCTTTCAGGCAGAGAGACAGGTAGCGCCAAACCCAGAGGAGGGCTGGTTCTATGTTGTCTAGGGAAAAGCAGAAGAGAGTCAGAGAGGGCTGCAGACAATCCAACGGCACTTGTGCTGCCAGGCGGCCAAGCGTCTCCTCTCACCTCCTCTGTCAGTTTGGATTTCTTCTTGAGTGTTAAGGAGACCAGTTTGTGCCGCACACTGTTCTTCTTGTGCCCATCAATGTGAGTACTCTGCAAAGTAAGAAGGATGGATGCAATGGGGTGAGACACAGAACCCTGCCAAGTGCTCTCCCTGTCTCCCCTGGACTCCTGCAAAAGACCATTAATCCTGCACAAAGAGTGAGGTATTTCAGAGGCTGGTGGGAACCAGAAGTGTGCACCTATATCCTGTACCCCTTGAAAACCCAAATGTGGCTCTGAATTTTGCAGATACTCTCTAAACCATGAGCATCCCTCAAATAAAAATTATATATTGGGGACACCTGAAAAAAGTTATGTTGAATACATGACTGTCCTAGTCAACCCAGGTCCACCCACTTCTGCTTATGACAGTGCAAACGAGATGAGCCAATTAGAGACCACTCTCTGGGACAAGCCATTTGCACAGCGGGTTTGTAGCTGGAAGCCATCTAGCCAGGAATTCATGACAGGTAGTTATACACGATGGTTTCATAACTTTTAACCAGTCCTGTGCTCTATCAGATTTCCCAGAAGAATAAATTTGATGTGGAACAGCCCCAGGCACTGACTATATATCATCAAGTTACTGTTGGATTTCTGCTTTTATACCAAACTTTTTGACCCAGTTAACCCCTCCCCATTTTAAACAGCTTTGAAAGGACTATATTGTCACATACAATCAACACTTTGAGTCCTGCAGATGTGATGGTTTATATCCCTTATAAAGACAAGTTGGTACTGTAAACCTGGAGTTGCATATCATTTTGCTCAGGGTCAGCTCAGGCATCTTTTGCACTCTGAAGAGATGATGTAACCAAAGAGGAAAAGGACAGCTTAAATTTTCCTTCTCTTCTGTACTATCCGATGTCTCAATTGGCCAAAATACAAGTTTTTGTAAATAAACAAGCAAGAAATGATGGGTAGAAGGAACGAAAGGTTATTCTTGGCGTGTATTTTTACAGAATTACAATCTGGATGAGGCTACTCTCCTCAGATAATTCACTGGAAGTGCTGAATGGTATCATCATTTCTAAAAACTAGGAGATTTGTTAATTTACCTCTGCAAATGCTGCAGAGGTTTGTCAAGAAAACTTCTTGATTAAACAGGACATCCAGAAGATGTCAACAGCTGATAATACCTTGTCCTATTGAATGAAGCAATTGCCAAAGATGAAAGCATATCAGTGCTATGGATGTTGATTTACCCAGCACAATGTCCTATCCAGGAAGGATACTAAGATGAAGTCCCCCAGTGACATCCCAAAATACACTCAGGATGCAATAGGGATTTTCTTTTTTTTAATTTCCACAGTGTAATCTCCTGGTAAGTTATTACTTCCTGCTCCAAGATTAAGGGCACATTTTTAATTTAATCTCTTCTGACTCAGGGCAGATCAAAAAGAAATCCCCAAATCAGAAACTGATGACATGGGACATTGCATTCCCTCCATGTATTTTAGCCCTATGGGGTGGGGAAGAGAGATCAAAGCCCATGAGAGGTATCAGGGCACTTCCTTCACTTTATTGCTGGGGGACATTCAGTTATCCCTGTGAAGAAAGGACAGGATTAATAGCTGACACATGGGCAATTCACCCTTTGTAGCATAAGTGCAAATAAAATCAACAAACTGATTGCCTGCAGCAAACCCCACGAGTTGTTTCTTTCCAACATGTCAATATCCAACACCTAATAATAGCATCTCTTCTATAGCCACAGCAGTTACCTCTCCTTCTCCCTGCAGAGCCTGTAGTTCTTTCTTATAAGTCTTCTTGCCAAGAGTCTCATAGATTTTTGTCATAACTGGTATCTTTTCACCACCATCACTCATGGCTGTGTGATATTTTGGCTCAGGGAGATCTCCCATGAAACGGAGGATAGTGATCCATACAGCAAGTGCTGCCTATTTGAAAGGAAATTATGCTCCATTAGTTCACACCAATGCAGTGGAGGGGGTGGTCAAGCCATGCTGAATCTGTCAGGATAACCACCGTGGTCTCTCTGTACATCTGCAGGACATCAAACATTTCCCTGTATCACACACAGCGGTTTTGCCTGCAGCATACATTCCCCCTGTGCATTCTGGGCAGGCTGGTGGCTGGGACCACACATTCAGGCTTTTTGTGTTTGTACCATCATGAGTGTATTTGTGCACCCTACAAGGGGTTTGCTATTGGTAGGAGATGCCAACCTTATTGAGGGGCAGTGACTGGCAGCTCCTAACCCCCACTGCAGGGGGAAGGAGAACACAGTGAGGGCAAGTTCATGGTCAATGTAATGTACATTATGGCCATGCAGGTTCAATGCATTTCTGCTCTTGTAGTGCTGGCTACAGGACAAGCAGTTCTTCTAGATCTGCACTGGTGTGTTTAACCAGGTAAGAAGTAACTTTTCCAGCTCCTCAGAAGCTTTAGAAGTGATACACAAATATTTTCATTGCCCATGCCCTGAGCCAAGAGCACTTAATTAATTGTCTTAATACAAATATCAAGGAGAAGAACTCGCCTCTCTAATGCTACATCCCTCTAATGTTTGTTGTCTTACCAGCACTAAAAAGATGCTGGCAAGACAGTGTTTACTGATACCTGTGCAGCAGATAAGTGTATCCCAAAGGGAAACTGCTGGTACCTTTGGACTGAATGGTTTCCCAAGCTTGCTGCAACCCACCCAGCCCTGCTCAAGATTTTTCATCCCCTGCCTCACCAACTGGTCTCCTTCATCTTCATGGTACAAGAGAGGCTGCTTGAGAGGCCGGCGGATGTATGTGTGTGTCGTTGTGCCCTGGAAATATGTAGCAGCAAACTTGGCAAATTTGTACTCTGAGAGATCTTCTTCCTCTTCCTCAGGGAGAGGCAATGCTGCATCCAAGTCCTCTTCCTCTAGCTCCTTCTGGGCTTGCTCAAGATCCTGTTGTGGAAGGACATGTCAGACACTCAGCATGGCTTTGGATATTGAACTACCCCTTCCCTTTGGGCCTTACTTTTCTCTGTGCCTGACTTTTCTCTATGTCTGATTTCCATCCCAAAGGAAAAGTCAGCCAGAGGGAAAATGTGGAATATAGCTCTGGAGCCCATGCAAAGCCCAAGCTCTGAAGGACATGCTTGTGCCCAGGAATGTCCCCAGAGCAGCAGAAGAAGAAACAAGCATGGCCCCACTCACAGCATGGGGAAAGGGCGCCCAAGAGCTAAATGCTGCAAGCTGTGATGAGCCGCAAAAGAAAAGATCTCAAAGGCCACAGGTCCTCAATGATATTGCTCTCCTCCATTCAGTAGCTGCAGAGAAAGCCAGCAGGCCGCCTGCCCATCCCCAGCTACAGCATGGTAACTCTTTGGGGCCACAGAGAAAAGTCTGGCCTTGAAGGAAGCTTTAAGAGACACACTTTTGTAATGCTGTACTCTTTGTTGTCTCATTAATATTTTGTTAAAGCCTTCCATGTGATAGTCAGGCACATGTACGTCTCCAGTACCTCAAAGCCATTGGGAGCCTGTCCTTCCTGGCCAGGCAGGGAGGAGGTTGTCCCCAGGAATCCAAACATTTTGTCCACCATTTCTGAGTCATTCACTGGCTCGTTGCGAGCCTTCTCCATTTTTTCTAAGAGCTCTTTCTTACGACGTGCTTCCTCCTTCTCCTTTACTTCTCTCTCTGCATCTTCCCGTGCCAGCTGGGCCAGGCGCACCTGCAAAAGGACAAGTGCAATGACTGAACTGCTCCTTTCAAAGAGCTGGAAGTAAATTCTGCAGGGCCTGGTTGTAGAAAGGCAGACTGCCCAGTGCTTAGGGCACTATACCAGCATCATGACTTGGAGCAAATGAGTGACATGCCTACGTCTCAATTCCTTAACTGCAGAAGGACAAAGCAATAGCATTTTCTGCTTCCTTAGTGCCTGTTTAGGTGTCGGTCCATGCACAGAAACTCCCATTGATCTTATTTTTTTATTTTATACAAAACCCCTGTATGTGCCCACACACAGGGTGTCCCAGTTCCCCCTCCAGCCTTTATACAATAGCAAAAGCAAGTGAATAATAACTATAATCTCTGGCATTCCTGTGCAGCAGATCAGAAATTCTGGAGCAGCTTCAAACTAGTTAGAGCACAGAGTACTCTAGAGAATTAAATACAAACTGCTCAAGCGGGGCAGAAAACCCTTAGATATTTTTGTCATTGCCCCTCAAAGGAGCAAAACGAGTCCCTGGAAAACAGACAGAACCCCACAAAGAGATCAGTCCTGATGTACTTGGTGCTTCTTTTCTGCTTCCTCTTTGGCTTTCTTGGCACTCATCTCCTTTCGGAGTCGTTCCTCTTCTGCCAGTCGAAGTTTCTCCGCTTCCAGACGTCGATGATACTGTGGGAATAAACAGAAGAGCCCTCCTGAACAGATATCAACTTATTTTTGGAAATTCTTTTCATTTAAAAACAGATCCCAAGAGCACGTGATGTGGAAGCAGGTTTTTCTCCCCTCTCCCCAACTCTGTTGCCCACAACTGACCTCTCCTCTGTGGTACTTACTTCCCCCCGGAGGCGCTTATACAGCCTTCGGGCGATCATGCCCCGGGCGTACGCCTGGACGGTGAGGACAGCCCAGAGGCGGTGGCGGAAAGCCCTACGGACCAAGTAGCCCCGGCACCGTGCCTGAAACTCGATGATCCGCCGGCGAGCCATATGGTACTGCTTATGAAGCTTGCGGGATCGGTAGAGGGCCTGCAGCCTCAGGAAGCCAATCCGCATCTGCAAGAGGGAGCAGGATGAAACCACCCCACCACCCAGGGGCTCAGTCATCATAAGCAGATTTCCATTGCTAATCTCCTTCTTGCACGGCTGTAAATAAGAGCCACTGAAATCAGTCCCCACAAGGACAGAACTTTGGGAGGTTCCCCAAGAGGCTGGAGAAACGAAGCCCTCCGGCTGCTGTGTTGATTCAAAGCCCAGAAAGGACAAAGATAGTTTCTTCCTCACTGAGTCCTACAGAGGCCTCAGGACATCTGGTTGGTCATCTCAAGACAGCCACAAGCCATAAGGGTTGCTCCCATGGAGGTCCGGCATCTGCAAACCTCCTGCCTGACAGTCAAGGTGCTGTTTCATGGCAGGAGGCAGCATCCTGACCAGCCTGGAAGTGGCTATTCCTATCAAGTTGCACGCTTGGAGGATGATTTTGAGATCCTTTAGATTCCAACTCAATTTGCAAATGACTTGCTATTGGGTCAGAGCCAGCTGGGACAGGAAGAGGACTATTGGGTTAGGGACAAACTCAATATGTTCCCACTTGGAGATGGAGTTTGGTTTTTAGAACAAGCTGCTCTTGAGTTTTCAGTCATCTAGAAACTAGGGGAAGACTTATAAAACTTCAAGCGACCAGTTGGTGCAATGCGCATCTAACTCATGGGGGAAAGGACAGCTAGAAGGTTGTCAGGTGCTCTCTCCAACGAGAAGGCAAAGCATAAAGAGCAAACTTCCATTCATCGCTCCAACTGATAAAGGCCAACCTCCCCACTTCCTACATTCAATGGGACATTTTGAACCAGGAAACTCTTACGTATGTCCCAGTTGAAAGAGGTAGGAAGGCAGAGGTGTGAGGAAGCACCCCTGTACTTACAGCGCCGTAGTTCTTCCTGCAGTTATGTCCACGCCAGTATCTCTGAATCATCAGGACTGAATTTTTCACTTTCAGGAAATTGGACCTGCAAAGGCATTTTAATCACTTGCCTCTGTGGTTTGGCCACCAGTTATCATCATCATCATCTCCTGGGCCTCATTTCTTGCAGATTTGAACCTGAGAGTCCAGGTGGAGTAAACGCTGCATTTTGGCCTGAAAATGTCTCCTTTCCCAGTTCGTCTTGCTTTCATAAAAACATCTGTAGGAGCTTCCTCTGATAGGTCTCTGCAGGCAGATTCTGCCAGGTTATGGGAATGGGAAGCAGGAGATGCTGAGAATGGTCCCCTCCTTCCCCCAGCCCTGCACCCTCTTCTCACATCTGAAATCTCTTTGCTATATGTCCTTCTGACTTCAATCTAGCATCTGAGAATGGATTCAATCTCACCCAAATGATCAAGAGCAAACTTCAACACCACCCTGCTCTTCCAATCCTTCTTAGGCTGATCTGATTCTACCTGCAGACACACCTTGGAGACCATTGTGTTGGAATGGCTTGGGGGTCAGGCTAAGATTAGTGTGTGAAAGATTGATGAGTTATTTGGTACGTGTTCTTTCTGCAAAGCACGACCTGAGTCACAGCCATGGTTTGACAGTCCAAAAGCACAAAGGGCCAAGAACTCTCCCTCCTCCGTGGGTGAAGCTTATCCTTGCCTGTGGCTCCCCATCTTCATCCACAATGGTGCCATGAGCTCCCCATGGGCTACCTGTCCTCCCATATCTTGCACCTGGGTTGCAAAGAGAAGAGCTCTGAACCCCGTAGGCTTTGGGGAGAGCAACTTCAGTCACAGTGGATGACCCTGTGGTCCCACTGCAGTTTTGTGGGGATCTCCATAGACTGGAGTCTTAGCACTGCCTTTAGCAGGCTCAGAGTCCTGCTGCTGCACTGTCATAGCAAACACCAGATCCTCTGACGACAGCACTGAATAGGGGCAGAAGATCCTATTTCATCCAGGTTTGAGGCAGATGACACAGTTTTCCTCTTGTATCTCTACTGATTTCCTTCAATACTTGCTGCACCTGAGTGTCAACACATCAGGGGTTCCCTCTGGCCATCGGGCACCAAAGGAGGGATGCAGCCACCAGGAGCCACTTGCGGGAAGAAGCATCCCACATAACCCATCTCCCATTTGGCAGTGAGGCTCATACCTACCTGTCTTTATACCCACGGACAACCTTCTGGATTAGAATGACTTTGTCTGTGATGGCCTTGTCTCTCTCAATCTCCAGCAGCATGTCATGGTGGTCCTGTGGGAGGAAGCAACACAGCACCAATGTCTCAAGCTCTCCATCTGCCTGACATGTAGCAGGAGGGGGTGGTACAAAGCTCTTCTCCAGGGCACATGTTCAAAATAAACTCTTGGGTCATTTTATATCCCAAGTATCACCCCATCTAGTCACTAGAGAAATCCTAGCACAAACCCTAGTGATCTATCATCTTCATTTCCAAATGAACCCGGGCATCCAGAAGCTGCAAATGCAATACTTCATAGCGTGAAAACAACCAAATTACATTGCCCTTCCTGTGCAGAGCTCCCTCTCGGTGCTCTCAACCATGGGAGCAGTTCCTAGGAGCACTGGAGAGGTTTGGAAACAAACTCCAGGCTGCCTGCATCCCATCGCTTGTTCTCCTTATCCAAAGAAAAAAAGAGCTCCTTGAAACACTGAATTCCTTTGCCCTGAGACTTTCAGATGCATCAGTCCAAGCTTTGTTCTGATTCCTCCCATGCCATGTATGATTCAGCTTTCTGTCCTGGTCATGGCACACTGAGCACTGGGTGCAGTACAGGCAGCTCCACGTTTCCTGCTTTGCTCAACCTCATGCAGCCCCCTGGGGCCTCCTAGTTTCTCTGTTTCCTGCCCTGACAGCTGCGAGATCTTGATAACAGGCTCTGGAAAGAGCAACTAGTAGGAACAAATTCTAGGGAAGAGATGGGGGTGTCTGTGCTGACAATGGGGTTAGGGATGAATTTAGGTTTATGCAGTCGGGGTTTGTTTCTGAGAGTTTTGCTCGAGAGAAGGGTTATCTTCCCTACAGCACAGGAATTGGTTTGTAAGGAAAGATGCACGTGAATGGGGCTGCAGGGGACCTGCAACATCAGACTGCTCTGTGTTGCTGGACTGATGCAGGAAAGGAGACTGTGGGCACACACTGAGTTGCACAAGGATGTGCATAAAGCAAAGCAAGCCTATTGTGCTCATGTCCCTCTCTCTGCAGGGTTCTGCATGGGCATCCCCCCTGCTGCTATCCTTTTTGGGTGAAGGCAGGAAATGAGGCTGAGCTGTTCAGTCCAGGAGGAAAAATGCTGTACACTGTATGTGACTACTTTCATGTCCGTATGGATTTGTGAATGCATCAGTGCTGGCACAGTGTCAGGATTTCCTCCTGCCTTTGGCTCCTAAACTAGCCCCAAATATTCTGCCTTAACCCAGATTCTACCCACTGACCTGCCAGCCCAGAGACCATGGGAAAGGGTCACGTCATGTGATGGAAAGGAAATGGTAGGAGACTCCTTCAGAGGCAGGCTCCTCCAAAACAGCAGGGGGGATTGTGGAGAACCACCCACCTTCAGGAATATCTTTGTCTTGCCAATCTGCCAGTCATCATCCTTCCCCAGCACTGCTTCAGCAATACGCTGGCATGTCCCACGCAGGTCGCCCTGGTAGAAAAGGGATTGGTATTCCCCAGGATCAGACTCACCCTTTGCTCCTCCCAAGCCCAGTGTGGACCCTTCCTGGTCCCAAATCTTGCAGTTTTCTGCTAAGGAGGTTCCTAGGGCTTTAACTGTCACCACATTTAAGACAAGTGAGAGGAACAGAGTGAATATGGCTAGCTGCCCCTGCCAGCCCTGTAACCATTTTTCCTTCACTTGGAAACCCCAGAGCACCTCTGTGACATCTGGGGATCAAATACTGCATAATTGCTTTTGGAGAGCATGCACACCCCATAAATATCTCTGGAGAGTCCAGCAGAGAGCATTTGTTACCTGCAGAAGAAGGTAACATACCTGCTTGTATGCTGGCTTCACTCCAGGCATGAGCACCCGGTACCGGTCCACAAACTCCACAAACGTGTAGCGGATGGGGTATCCGGCTCGGCGGATGCGGATGGTCTCCATCATCCCTGAGTATCTCAGCTGACGGACACACAGCTCCCGATCAAACAGCTGGGGAGGTTACAGTACACTGCGGTTTGACTGCAAATCTTGGCCTGGATTGGCCATAAGAAAGTGGGGACTCTGAAGATGTGTGGGGCAAGCAAGTAAAGCATCCACCCAAATCCTTCTCTCGGTAGACCCAAGGCTGTAGGACTGTTGGCTGTCTTGGGCCTGATCCTGTAGACTGCTGACTGTGACTCACCCCATTTCTCTAATTTCCACTTGCAAAACTGGATGTGTCCTACACAACGGAGTGAGAGGGGAAATGGAGAGCACAATACAATGGTGAACATCACCTTGGGAAAATGGGCAGTGATGTAAACTAAAGGCAGACATGGTGTGGTGCTGGCAGCCACAAAAAAGTCGGGACAGTAAATCCCAGCTGGGGCCAAAGAGTTACTTCCAGGGCATTATTCATCTGCCCTCCCTTCAGCTAAGATGTGAGTGCCTGTGCAGGTACAGATATCAGCATCTGAAACGTGAGCCACCTGGGCTCTCCCTGAAATGAGCAAGGAGAGTAACTATGTGCCTGTCTCTCAGATATCCATCCCTGTATCTCAGCTGTATATCCTGGGACAGGAGGATCTGCACTATGTGAGGGTATGTGAGCAGTTGTGGGCTTGCAAATAACCCTCTGGAGTTTGTAGGGCTAGTTCATCGTATGTGGGGGTAACTATGTACTCCTGGCATAAGGGTCTGATAAGGCACAGACTGCTGAAGACGGTTTTGACTTTATTTGCATGGTTTGCTATCTAATTCATTCTACACATTTCTCTTGGACTAACACGAGCAATACTCAGAAGCAGTGGCTTGGGGTGATGTACAGACCCAGAGAACTTCAGCCAGCATCCCGACACAAACAATTTTTTTTCCCTCCTAAAGCACATTTTGGAAGGAAGTTTTAAAATAACATAAAGTAACCAACAGTCAGGACTTTCCACTGACCTTTCACTTCTGGTATCCCATTTCCTATCACTATCAGTATGTTTTGCTTCAAAGGCAGGGACAGAAAATGACCTCCCAGAAAATGTTCTCTTTGCAGTCACTCTGCAGTGCTCTGTGTACCTTTATCTAGGATTTCTTTTCCGTTGGATTATTAAACCAAGGCCAAAAATAAATTTAGCAATAAATCACATTTCATATCGCACTACCGTCTCTGTTAGCTCTGTTAGCTCAACCACTCACTTCTTTAATGGGGAAATTAATTTCTCTTTGTCTGAATTTTTCAAACTTGGAGCTGTTTTAATGTCCACTGAAAGTTTTGTAGACAAATAGGTTGAACAGAGACTTCTGGCTTAGCATTTGCAAGAACTGACGAAATACAGACTTCCTATGCAGGATACAAAATACCAGACTGAATTCCAGACATCCATGTGTAAAAACAGCTCAAAGTCAGGGTACTGGCAATAATTTATCAACATCAGTTCAAGATGTACATCTATTTCTCAACATCACCCACGTTCATAAAGAAGGTCTTGTTCTGATCTGTGCTCAGACGATAATCTCAGATCAGACATACTGTTAAATATTAACCCAACGTATTCCATTAACATGCTATTAGGTGCCTTTTTACTCTCACCAAAAGCAGGTTAAGAGCACAGTAAACTGATCTGAGAGAATTACCAAACCTTTTGCCCTGCATCATATTAGGTTCACTGAACAGCAAAAATAAGTTTCAAATAAACACTGTTTGTACATAACAGCTCTGAAATTCAGTATTTTATGCTTCTTTGCACTTGGCTGAGCTTTGCTAATGGACACTGACTTTCGATAAAGCTCCAGCTCTGGCTAGATTAGCTTTATTTATTAAATAGAGCTCTTCCTCCCCAAGCAATATCACTATAAAGAGTGGTGAGCAGGTAACAGTGATTGCTCACAGAATCAGGGTCCGATCCTACAAGGTGCTGAGCGTGGGATTGTGGTGTGCGGCACCCGTCTTACTGCCTTCCTTCTGCTGAAAAATTTGGAGTCCTCTACACGAACAGTTTGTGGTCAGGGGGATTTACAGTCCTCTCCTTCCTTTTCATTTGCTCCTAGAATTTTGTCCCCATAGCATTCATTGCTTTTGAAGCAAATCACTGGGAATTGGAGTAAAATAACTTCTCTCACATTTCCTCTGTGCTATTTTGCCTCTTTTTTCTTCTGCTTTTAGAACTGTGCTTTTGCAAGTGGTGAAATAAAAAAAAAAGATCAAACAGGATTTAAAATGAGTAAGATACACTGGGAGCAAAGATTTTGAGGAAAACACCCATGGGGAAATTTTCTTCAGAAAACATTGAACCCTGCCATAGAAATTAATCTATGGCTCAACCAAAGTCTCTGGCAGGGAGGTGCCTACCCCCTATGGAAGTTGAAAGGTGTTTCCTATAGGATAAAGGGCTGCAGAGTGAATTCCTTGAGATTGTACTAGGGAAGAAAGGCAGGGTCAGGAGCTCCCCTCTGCAAAAAGTTTTGAGGTGCTGTTGGATTGCAAAGCAAGTGCCTGATTTTGCCAACCATTTGGTGACTCCCTTGCTTGCAGAACAGGCTGTGGGTTGGTTTTCTAAGCACTCCACTGATGCCCAAAGGAATTTTGCTGGCTGCTTTAGGGCAGAACGACCCCATGAGCAGTCCTGTACAAAAAGCAACAAGAAGAGAAAAGCAGGACTTACCATGGGCTTCTTGTACTCATTAGGCTTGATGCAGCGGACAAAAAAGGGCTGGCACACGCTGAGAGTCCTCATCAACAGCTCCAGGGACCGCTTGAACTGGCTGCTGAGTGTCGGCGAGCGCTTCCTCGTCTCTGCTCCCTGCAAAACCACAGCAGAGTGGACTCAGGAAATTAAAGGATAACAGTGCCTTTCCCCTCCGGCTGCGTCCTCAGGAACCTCCCGCGGCAGCCAGGGCTGGAGCGCAGAGTGGGGCCAGAGGTGATTGAAAGTTGTGGCAGGAGAGGGGAAGGGCACAGCCAGTGAACTTGCAACGGCCAGGTTCTGGCAACCTACTCCATATGCATCTATGCAGGGAGGAAAAGTGCTATAATTTAATTTCTCCTGCTCAAACCTCTCAGTGTGACTGGAAAACCTGTCCTTCCTATGCAGAGCCATGAGGAAGATCTGCCCAGGAGAGCAAACAGCCTCTTCTGGGCCATCAAAATTCTCTGTATTGCATCTTGGGGCAATGCACCTGCCCAAAGATGCTCCTCAGCAATGGCTTGGGCTTTCCTGTCCCCATGTCCTGTAGCATGGTCATGCCAACCCCTCTGTCACAGTTCCCCATGTCAGGTTGAGACCCTCCTGCTCCCTGGGGTGAGGCCCAGATGCCCATGTACAGTAAACAACAATCCAGGGGCATGCTTGCTGCAGGGTGACTCTGCAACAGTCCAGAAACTTCTGCTAAGGTCTATATTCCTCAGCCTGTACTACCACAGATTCTAGTTGTGTTTGGAAAAGACTATTAACTAGACCAAATAGTCTAATTTGGTCTAGGATGATTTTGAGTATTTTGCTTGATTTATCTCCCTTGGTTAAATTAATAACCCAATCTCTATTGTGGGGCAAGTGTTTCTAAATGAGAAACATCAGTCCCTTCTCCCTGCTCTGGAAGAACCTTGTTAAACCACCTCCAAACTAAATGAAGTGCCTACCTCATTTCATGTGTCAGTCACTATTACCTGAGCTCATGACACATCAGTCACAGTGGTGCTGTGTGTCTTGTAGGGTCTGGTGTTCAGGGAGCTTTTGTGGGGCAGCAGGTAATGTTGGTGGGTTGAAGGAAGAGCTGGGCACCAGGATGCAACTCCCTCTGAACAAAAAATAGGGTGAACTGTGACATGACCTGTGACATGAGCTAGTGACCAGGAATTCCCAAAGGGAGGATTCTAGCAGGATTTTAACACATTTTCCCTCCAAACATCCTCTTATTTGCAGGTGGTCAAGCCACATGTGGAGTCACAAAATCCCCATCTGCATTGGCTTTGCTGCCATGTTTTGCAACATGGTGAGTTTTGTTTCTATTTTTACTAAAATCTTTACATGTGCTTCATCCTATAGTACTAGTAACCTGTCAGATAGCATTCCCATCCCCCAAAACGGAGGAATTTCAGAGAATCACAGAATTGTTTGGGTTGGAAGGGACTACAAATACCATCTAGTCCAACCTCTTTGCCATAAGCTGGAAGTTTACACAGCTCAGGTTTTATATGATGTTGAGACAAACTCAATCAACACAAACACAAAGCCATCACAGAATTCCAACTAGAGAAAACCCATCTCATGCAAACAACCATAAAACCCTGGCCTGCTTGTCAAGAAGAGCATGGGGGCTACCAGTGATCTCTCCCAGCAAAATCCTCCCCTGAAGGACAAACTGTTAACAAATCTAGGGTAATTAATGGATGCAGCTGCTACCTGCAGAGCACTGTAGAGTCTGATGCTCACATTCTGTCACAGATTTTCTAAGGAAAATGCTGTTTCAGCAAGAGTGTTGGTTTGGAAGGCTTTGATGAATGTTTTCTTATCACTTTGTTAATTATGCGCAAGGGGTCACCTCTGTGAGATGTGGAAGGACAGCCATAGGGGTCAGAAGCAGCAAGAGATGCAGGAGCAGGGCTGGAAGTTGGAAGCAACTGCATGTTAGCCAGATTTTAGTCAATTTGGGCTTGGCTGGGAGAGATCATTTTTCAGCCATGGTGGTAGGAAGGGAGCAAGGCTTTGTACAGGGATCTACAAGGGAATGCATGAGTGGTTTGCTCCCAGACAGCAAGACATGCCTCTCTAGGTTGCTGATGCCTTGCATTTCTTCCCTGCATGCATCCAGCTCTGGTAAAAAGCAGTGGTTTGGACCTTGTTTTCCCCCAGAGGCTAAGAGAAGTGGTAGACCCCAAGGGGTGGAAACCCTTGGAAGTTTTGAAGTTCTGCCCAATGGGCGCTCCTGCAGAAATGTCAACATCTCACAACCAGACCGGAAGAGAAGAGTTGTAGTTTGGGTTGTAGGAGAGGTGGCCATGTTGTGAGCCACGAGGTAGGGGCTCTGTGCCCCTTGGGGCCTCTGGCCCCCTCCCAGCCCCTGGCTGGGGGGCTGCAGGGACCTGGAACAGCATAAAGCTGGGCTAGGTGCTTGTAGTTATGCCGGGAGAATGTTTTCTCCATGGGCACAGAACAGCAGCTGGGACTGACCAGAGAAACGGTGGCAGAGAGCCAGAGATAAGACCTGAACTGAAGAAGCAGCAGAAACAACATGCAGCACCGGAGAGAAGACTCCTGGAAAGGGAGAAGAAGAAGAGAGCAGCAGAGAGACAGAGTTTGGGGTAAGAGACTGTACCAGATCCCCCAAAACTCCCTTGGAGACCCTCTTGGAGAAGAGGGACATGGACTCCTATTTTAGAGGAGCCTTGGAGTATGCAGCACCAGAGAGAGAGAGGAGCTGAGAAGCTCAGAGCGTCCCGGAGCTGGACCGGGACGGCCAGATGGAATGCGGGGGGAGTTGACCTTGGCTCCCCCCCTTGCACTGCTGCCACGGTGGCAGCCTGAGAGGCAGTGGCACAAAGGCCCTGCAAGAAGGAGCTGAGTCTCCTGAAGATACCAGACAGTCACAAAGACCCCCCTGTGTCTTCGTGATATGACGTGGTGATACGACCTTGTCTGGGGTTACGAAGTCCACGGAAGACCCCCTCGGTTGTGAGGCGATGGGGCCGGGGGAGTTTGATACCTCCCTCGTTGAGTGCTGGCAGAAAGCCAGCTATCAGCTGCTGCATGTGGAGAAGACAGACAGAACCTGCTGCATTAGAAGATCCTGCTGCTTAAGGACTGGAAGGGATCTGTCCTTCTTTCCCTCCTGGACTTTTATTTGGAGGGGAGAAGAGATCTGGTGCATTGTAAATACATATGTCATGGTAGAGATAGTTTGTGATCATGTGTATAATGTGATATGGTATTTATTTGTACAGTCATTGTAATATATTCCCTTTCCCCCACTTTAAGTCTGGTGTGTGTTTTGTCTGGAAAAGCCCATCTCACATTGGGTTGAGATGTGGGAGGGGGGATGGAACTAGGGAATTGGATTTTGGGACTATCTCAAACCATGACACCATCCTTACATCTGAGAGCTTTTTGCTGGGATGGGCTGAAGAGAAGGGACAGTGACCAGAGATCAGCTTGTCTTCCTATCCAAATAGAGCAGTCTGGGCTCCTCCTGTCAAGATTGCATCATCCCATTCACTCGCTTTCAGGGCCTGACATTTGTGCACAGACCCATCCCAATGGTGGGCACCAGCCCTAATGGCACTATGTGGGCTCTCAGATACACAATGAATAGTCTGGTAAGTGCTTTGCATCAGCTTCAGCCTTCAGGGATGGGTGACACCACTCAAGTCACTGTGGTGCCTTCCACCTCATCTCAACACCAGTGTGGCAAGGATCACATCTCTTCCCTTTTTCCAACAAAATGACCCCAAAAACAGAACTGGAGCACCCTGTCAACACAGGCCAGAAAGGCACTGAAAATGCAGGATTTACTGCAGAGGAGGAGCATTTTTTAGTTAAAACCAGACCCAGTCTCCATAGCCTGAAGGAGAAAGGGCTGATACATTCTGCTTTTCTTCTGCCCAGGCACATCTTAGCTTTCAAACTTTGAGACTGTGATGTCTTTGGGACTCAGACCATCTCTCCACTGGTGTCCACACAGAGCCTATCACAAGGGAGGATGAGAACTGTGTGTCATGGGGAAGGATGAGCAGGATTCACAAGTGCTGCAGCCCAGACTGGAGCACTGAGGTATCACTCCGTCTGTGCTCAACAACAAAGGAGGAAAAAAAAAAGCAGAAGAGAAAAAGAAGAAAAAGAAGAGAATTAGATGATTTACAGAGAAGCATCACCAAGAAGAGAGTTCAGAAAGATCTACAGACCAGCATGACATTTGGACATGCTTCAGTGCCACTTCTTTCTGCCACCTCAAGCTAGGCTGAATTTCGGAGGTGCAAACATGTACGTGGCTGTTTGCAGTAACATCGAGGCAAAAGTCAAGGCAGAATACATCACCAGGACACAATAGGATGTTTCTCCAGCATGGGCGTCTTAGATCCTCAGTGGTATAGCAGGAGCATCAGGACATTACCCAGCATTTCTGTGAAGCTGCAAAATCTCCAGGGATCTATTCAGACTCCTTTCTTTGGTGTCTTGGACATATTTAGGTAGTTATCTGTCCAGCGCTGAGAAAACAGTTCATCCTATCTGCACTTTATAGGTTCAGCGAATTAAAGTGGACACCAAGTTATGTTAGGTAGGATGGCCTTAATACAGACCCAGAGTGCCAGCCAGGGTAATCACCAGTTCTTTTCCTTTGTAATATTCAAACCAAGTAAACAGAAGAATGGCAGGTACAAGGAAAAATGTCACTGAGCCAGAAATGGTAGAAGTTATTCCTTGATGCCCCTCTGCACATTCTCCTCCTTGAAGGAGAAGGCTGCATGGTGCACCAGAAACACTGTGCTCGGCAGAGGGTCTGCCAGGGAGATGGCAGCCTGCTTCAGTGGAAATGCAGAAAGTTGAAATACTTGAGGTGAGTTAGGGAAAGAGCAGAGCATGTACCACCAGCAACACTTTGGGGAAAGGTTCTGGACAACGGATCATCCTCCCATCTCTTTAGGATTATAAGGTCACTAAATTGGGCTATGTCAATGGGACATGCTGTTTCTCAGCCTGTTTTTCTGAAGTCTGAGAAAAATAATGCTTTTTGTTTGTTATGTTTTCATATGCAATGTCACTGGTTTGGCCTCCAGGTGACAACTGTAAGCTGAGGCCACCTCACAGCAGATTACGCAGTGACATTATAGTGAAGAGACAGTCTCTCTCCTAAAGGCTGTGCAGTTTGGAAAGTGCCTTCAGGTGCAAAGTTGATGTGGGCTGTATAACAGTGCCAAGTATCACTATTTTGAACTACACCCCCATTTTTATAAAGCTTACTGATGAGCACATATATATATATGTATATGAAAAATATTTTTTATCTTGACTGTTCCACCCTTACCTCAGTGCCTATCACATATGAACATATTCACTAGAAAACTTAGAAAACATGAGGTTTTGTTATAAGAACAACTATGACAACAACAAAACTCATAGAAATCATCAGTATAATGTCTCCCATTTCTCTGTATCTCCTGTTGATGTTTTCAGAGGAAAAACTGGCCTAAATATTTCTGACAGATTTTTCACAATCTCTCCTGGATTTAATCTCATACAATCACAGAATCATAGAATGGTTTGGGTTGGAAGGGACTTAAGGATCATGTAGTTCCAAACCTCTGCCATGAGCAGGGACCCTTTCCACTAGACCAGGTTGCTCAGAGCCCCATTCACCTTGGCCTTGAACACTTCCAGGGATGAGGTAGCCACAGCTTCTCTGGGAAACCTGTGCCAGTGATTTACCACCCTCAAAGTAAAGAATTTCTTTCTAATATCTAGTCTAAACCTACCCTCTTTCAGTTCAAAGTCACTCCCCATTGTCCTATCACTCCATGCTCTTATACAAAGTCCATCTCCAACTCTCTTGTATCCTGACTCAGGAAGGACTTTTTTTGTGTGTAGGGCATTGCTACAACTCTAGAGTAAGATCAAATGATATGTTCCAATCCAAACAGTTTTAATTATGATACAGAGGGGAAGGAGTCCACCTCTGGAAAGGATGGCTTTGTGTCATTTTGGGTCATATCCTCCTCACTGGAATTCCAAGTCCAAACATCCGAGACACTGCAGAGGTAAGAAGGGACGAAATTCAGCCCCATGCAAGGATCTGAA
The DNA here is from genome assembly GCF_036250125.1 of Pseudopipra pipra. NCBI lineage: Eukaryota > Metazoa > Chordata > Aves > Passeriformes > Pipridae > Pseudopipra > Pseudopipra pipra. The sequence continues at coordinate 30,869,987 of NC_087550.1, read as the reverse complement.
TTTTGAAAGTCAGGTCTATCTCCAACATAATCCTCTGGTTATCAAGGGGTTGTCGTGGAAATGTGAGCAGGGTCACAAAGCTTGTATCACAAAAGCTTTAGCACACAACATGCTACTTATGGCCAAATACCTAGCAAGCAAGGTTTGGGAAGCTATCAGAACCAGTCAGCAGAGGAGATGCAACAGGAAAGACCTAACAAAGGTGCCAAAAGCCTGTTTTGATGATCATGGCAAAATTCTGTATTATCTGTGTCTTTGAAGACTTGGATGTGAGATCTCACCTGAACAAGAACTAACCCTCCTCAAGAATGACTGCATTTCCAAGCAACCAGAAATGCAATCCAGGGGTCTCTCTTCACACATGAACTGTCATCTTCTTGCCTCCAAAAGTGCAAAACAAGGACTGATTTGCAGTTGCATGGAAGAATAATGGCCCACTGAAGCCAATGGTGGCACCATGCTAAACAACAGCCAAATCCCACAGATGATCCATCTGAAGTTAATTAAAATTCTTCAAATATCAGAAAAAAAAAAATCCTCAAAAGTTTGGCTCAGCCTGGTTCTGATTTTATCCAAACCAAATTCCCATCATTAAAAAGCTCTTCTGAGTTAAATCCTAGAAATAAATGACACATCATACACTCATATCTATTCAACAAGGTGTAAAAATGCTCTCCAACACATTGGTCACTTGAAATGGATCCTCTATAGATAGTGCAGGAAGAGGAATAAACCAACAGCAGCAAAGCACAATCCTTGCCAAAGAGAGGTGAACATACAACAGAAGAACTCATGTATTCGGTTTACCTTTGGTGTGGGTGTGGGCGACTGGCCAAATGTGCTGGATGCATAGCCACAGAGAAACTACACGAAGCACAGGTAAAAAAAACAAAACACAAAACAGAGACAGAGAAGAGCAAATAGTGAAAAGAAGGAATAACTGAAATGGGAGCCTCACAATTTTAGTCTTGGAGGTCCATCTGTAATATATCTTATGATCATAATGCATTAATTCTTAGATTTTTGTCTAACCCCTTCCTAGCTTTTCCTCTTCGTCTCCATGTTTGTATTCCTGAAGCTGAGGGAACTGGCACTGTCCAGCTCTTGCTTCTTGGAAACAATTCTTGTGACTTTTAACCTCACTCGTTATCCATCCAAATTCAGCCATGCCCACTCTTTCTCCCTCACACATCTCTGCTGTCAATATACAATGGTTGGGAAGGTACCGGGACAAAACAATTTTCCACAAAAATTTTAAAGAAATCCCTCCCTTCCTCCCTAATTTTAATCCAACAAATCAGGTATTTTCAATAGAATTTAAATTTTTGCCAAGGGGAAAGCTCCAGATTTCCTTTTTTTTTTTCCCCTTTATGGGGTTCCATCCTCCACTGCTTATTCTACCTGTTCCTTGAACAAGCAGTGCTGCCACACCATACCAACTAGTTTCTTAGAGGAATGGTATTTAGGGAATTAGTGCTCTCCAGGTTCACACTAACGTGCATGACATGGGGAGCTGGTACACAATATTTTCTCCTCTTCCAGTTCCATGACAGTGAGGTTAAAAATCTCTCATTCAGAAAAGGAAAACAGAGACCATTAAAGTATCAAAGCACAGAGACCATCACTTGGGACCAATTCTGAAGATATCTAATGGAATTACATAAAAAAAAAAAAGTGCTCTGATGCTTTAAAAGGTCTCAGTTCTCAAGTCCTAGACAACATCCAGGTGAACATCTCAACTTGGCTATTATATACTTCCAGTATCTTTTAAAGATGTTTGGGTAGGTGTTGCTGTGAAGAAGTCTGCATGACTGTGTAAACCCTCTCATTGATTCCCCAGAGTACATCTCTGCTCTGCCTAAAAAAGCAAGAAATCATTTCCAAGGTGAACTGCAAAGCTCGCACCAAAAATTAAAAGCAGAGAGGAATAAGCAATAAAAAGCAAAGTAAGCAGCAGCACTGATGCTAAGGGAGTTAGTGTCTACTTCCACAGGCATATCCACATTTGAGGATAGCTCTGAACCCACCAGGAGTGTCATGCCAATTGGTAGTTTAATCGGGGCTGATAAATGTTATCTTATTCCTAATGAAGTCAAAAAGATAAAGATCATTCATTTCAATAGGAACAAAACTGAATGGCTAAAGGTTGCAAATAAGGCTTACAAAAGAGCATGTAGCATATTTAAAGAAATGTGTTGGGAATGTAAACATTTCTTTCCCTTAACAGGTAAAGGAATTCAGCACTTAAAATTGTTTGGCACTCCTGAAAGTCCCTAAGTCCCTTGGTCCATCAGTGGCATTGGCTGGCATTTGGAAATGGGACTCTGACTTATAAAAAATGTTGTTGCTTTGAAAAATGTCATGCCCACACCCTCTGCAGTCCCATGGCTTTAACTAGGGAAAGACTGGGGGATTTGGCCATAGTGACTGATCTGTGTAGACATTCAGATTCTGCAAGGCTGATATTTTAAACAGTTTATACTTTAATTTTGGGAGCAGGGATGATGATGTTTCTGTGGGGAGATGTAGACGTTCAACTTACTCAAGAAAACATCATATATTTATGTTATTAATGGTGAAATAGCCACTAATCTCAACATTTAAGCTGGTACCCCAATAATAAATGCTCAAATGGGGTGGGAAGGGTTAAAACAATAACTGTACCTTTCTCTAAAGCTTCAGCCCACACAGTCTTTTCTCATACTGAGTATGGAGTAAGAACCAACCCTCCTGGAGATCTGGGATGGGGAAAGGGGTGCTTTAAAGTTCGCCTTTCATTAACAGTGTTCCATCTCTCTGCTGTTGTAACAGTAAAACACAACTTTTGACTGGTCTCTCCCAGTCCTATTGCGGTGCTTAATGGCCAGCAAGATTATCCCTTTGTTCTGCTCTGCTTTACAAGTATTTGGTTTTTACTTAGAATCACAGAATTATTTGGGTTGGAAGGGATCTGAAAGACCATCTAGTTCCAAGGCCCCATTCCACTAGACTAGGTTACTAAGAACCCCATCCAACCTGGCCTTGAACTCTTCCAAGGGTGGAGCAACCACAGCTTCTCTGGGCAACCTGTGCCAGTATATAATCACCATCACAGGAAAGAACGTCTTCCTAATACCTAATCTAAACCTGACCTCTTTGAGTTTACTTCTCACTCTATTATACACAGATCTGGATGACTCAGCTCGAAGGGACAGCTCTTTTTCTCTAAGATTTCTACAATCACAAATCTAATTGTTCCAATCCCTACACAATTAGGAGAGGAGCAACCACAGCAAAATAGTAATATCTGATGAACCGAATGCAGTGAACTGGGGGTGTGAGCGTGGAGGTACCCATGGCACTGCATTAACACTTTCTGATGGTTGGCTCACACTAACAGGTTTGAAAGACCTCAGGCAGCATCAGAGCTATATGACTCTGCAAATGTTCCACCCCTTCCAGGAATGCCCCTCCTTGTGAATAAAGATCTTCTCCTGCCTGCATTACCATTGCCACATCTGCTTGGAAGATCTGCTTGATGAATTTGTTTTTTGAGGAATGCACCAGCTGAATGATGTCTCCATGCAGCGTGTCCCTGTTTTTCTCCAAGAAACCTAGGGAAATAATGGGACAACACATAGATGACACAGTGCAACATGGGCAGTATGTGAGCTGCAAGCAGCTTCTGCATTGTTGGACTACTGGATGTTCTTGGTGAGGTAATGGGAGCAATGTGTGGGCAGAGAGAGAGGGACCATGACAAGGAAGACAGAGGCGCATCTTGAGACTGGATCAAAGATGCATGTGGTGCAAAGCACTGCCATTCTGTCACAGGCACACATGAATGAAACAGGACCAAACCGTGCAGCTCATGGACACAGCTGGAGGGTCAAGTCATTGCAGCCGGAAAAGGAATACACTGACTATGGACTACAACCCCTGCTCCAACACAGCAGCAGCTCATCTGCCCCATAGCATCCCCTTGTACCCTGCAGTGCACCAGGAACTGCCCCGTACCTTTTGTTTCGTAGTAAACAATTCCAGCAAAGTGGTTAATGCCAAACTGGGTTTCATAGTTATTCTTCGGAGGAATATAGTTAGTGTTAAGCTTGTGCTGGGAGTTCAGCTTGTGTAACATGGTGGCATCTGTACCCTGTGCATGCAGGAAAAGATGTGACATTTAACCAAGGTTATTCCTATTAAAATAATTTCCCAGTCAATAGCCCTTTTCTTTTTTGTCTCGGGTTACAATGTGTATTTATTTTGAGAAAAGATGTATTGGAGAGAGTATCTCAGGTGCAGAAATTACAGAAATTGATTAAATACCACTCGTATGTTGTGCTATTTTCAAGATAATGCTCCAAAAGGAGTATATTTAACATTATTTTCTCTTAAACATTGTTAATAGACATTCTTGAGCCTCTTGCAGGCACATTTTTCCGTCAGAAACACTTCTTTTAGCATGGTTGTGATACTCATGGAAGAAAATGTAAGAGTGCAATAAAAACTATAAATAGGCAATCCACTGGTGAATGTGTGTTTGGGGATGAGGAGATCTCTTGTAGGGTGCCAGCATGCATGTACAAAGGGGATAAAAACCAGAGAGTCATTGGCAGCAAGGCTGAGACCAAAACATACCTTGGGGAACTTGCTCTCCTCATCAATGAGGGAGATGATGTTCATGGGCTTGATGGCAATCATGTCCAAGGCATCCTGGTTATCAGTGAACTCGATGTGTTGCCAGTTGATGTTCTCAAGGTTGTACTCCTCCTGCTCCAGTTTGAAGACGTGGCGCACAAAGAACTGCTGCAGGTTTTCATTTGCAAAGTTAATGCACAGCTGCTCAAAACTGTGAAGGAAAGGTCAAGAAAAGGACACTTTAGATCCACCATGATTTATTTTTCTGTATCTCTCTCCATGCTTGAAGCAACCCTCAGACGTTGTTGACCACTCAGTAAGTGCTTTTGGTTTAGAATTCTCTTATTGGTTCAGACAATCAGTTTTTCTCCCCCAAACCATTGTTATAGCCATTATATGTGTGTAGTCTAAACCAGTTTAGGAAATACATTATCTGCTGCAAGTGATTAGCTATGATAATTTCTCATATAGGAAAAGGCTTGGTCCAGCCTGGTCCAGTTCACTTCAGGAGAGGTGAAAGGACTGCAAGACCTTGAGCTTGGGGTGGCGAAAGAGGGTTAAGACCTGGTTCTCCTTTTGCAGGTTTCATACCTGTTCACAGTGAAGTTCTCAAAACCAAAGATGTCAAGAAGGCCAATGGATCTCCTGATACTTTTGAGTTCCTGGGAAGGAGGTCTGTAAATTGCAGCGTTGATCTTCTCCACAATCCATACAAAAAGTCGCCCATAAATTCCCTGCAACATCCCAAGGATGGAGTTCACTGAGACAGTTCAGCAGTTTGCCCTGCTAATCTGTGGCACCACTTCACCCATGATGGCACAGGTTTGCCTAAAGCATGGCCAACAACTGGACAGTCCCTGGGGACATGCTCATCAACATTTGTGCCAGACTGTTGGCATGGTTTAAAGCTTCAAAAACCATTATGTAGACCAAGGAAAACAGACTTGAAAGCCTAGATAAAAGACAGTTGTCTTACAGCTGTAAGCAAAAGCACAAATTTGCATAGTTAAAAATTTTGGATCTTTGAGGTCTCTGTGAAGCCAGACAGTATTTTCCTCGGTTTCTACACATATCTCTCTACAGATCAGCAGAGCCATGTGACACTGCCAGCCAAGCCAAGGACGTCTTGCCTGGACAAGGTGCTCACTGAAACATTGAGCACTGGCTGAACAGTCTGATGATTTAACTAAACAGCTATTGCTGCTTCAGTAATTCCAGAACTCCATGTTTAAACTTGTACTAATTTCTACTGTATAAGCCATAGCAGCACTACCATGAGGGGAGCCTGATTCAAAGGCCCATTACCACTAGAGAAGTCAATGCCAGGATTTGCAGACTAGTTAGCTATCAAACCAGCTAGCTTGATCTACCAATTCCCCACAGATAGAGTGGGTACCCAAGCTGGTCAAAGCATGCCACCAGTGCTTGTCTTGCAGTCTTACATGAGGCTGTAAACAGCACAGCAGTGATGCACACCCACCCCATCAAAGTTCATCACCCCAAAGCCTCAGGTGATGTTCTAAGTGCTCTGATGGCTGCTGAACTGCTCTATCCCTGTTCCTGTGACATTCAGCTTTTTTTGCTGCTGCTGACAAGTCCAAATCCTGAAATTCAGGTGTGGGAGCTCCTCTGATTTATAGCAGCTGGACCCCAGGGGTCCAGCTATGAACTCTTCCTGAAGCTGAGGTGAAGTCATTTCAGAATGCTGGCTCCTTTTGCCAGGTCACCTTTGAGTATAGACAATCTCAAGTCCAGATTGCAAATTTGTTGAAGACCAGGCTACCTAGTCTCCTACCATTTCAACTCTTTGTGCATCCCAATTAGAACATGGTTTCAAGGCCATCTGCTGATCTGAGCTCACACCAGCACCAAGCGAGATATTTTTCCTATGCAGTGGGTGTTTCAGTCTCAAAAGTGGCAGATATCTTCAATTTATCAACAGAGGCATAAGGGAATTCCCTAAGACTTACCTTTACAAAAGCGTCCCTCACATCCAGTGCTTGTTCCATGCTGAGAGGGGTGGAGACGGTCTCGCCCCTGGTGATTATAGTCCGGCTGGTAAGGCAGTTCATCACATCCTGAGGTTCAACCTGACAGTGACAACATCAGACAGAGCCGCTGACTTTATGACACAAGGCATCCTTACAACGGCCTGGACTACTGTCCTGATTATGCATGGCCAGAGAGGAACAGTGCAGTCCCCCACAGCTGGAGGTATGACTGTTCTTAGCTGTACAGGGGAAGTATCTCAAATGATGACACGGACATTTTCAGAGAGAATAATTAACATTTTTATACTGTATTTTAATATGGAAAGTGTTCTCATGATTTGCTATGAGATATTAATGAGGTGTGGGAAGAGAAGATGAGAAAGCAAAGCCTGGAACGCTGTATGCTATGGATAGTATGGATGCAGCTTTGCATCCCCTTGACACCTTCTCATACTGCTCAGATGAAGTCAGGGAAATGTCCACTCTGGAAGGTACATGAAAACAGCCTGCAGAGAGCTGTGGATCATACTCTGGGACCAGCAGTGCATATGGAGATGATGTCCCTGAGGCAGCCCTGTTACCTCTTGGGGAGGCTGCTGAAGAAGGCTCCAACCACTGCATGGGTGGTTTGACTGAGGGTCATCTCACCTCGCTTCAGATACACAGAGCATAAATGATATCTCTGTCTCAGCTACTGTTATGAGCTTTCTTTACATTAGTGAGGAAAACACTCTATGGACTGAGGTATTTTGGATGTCCTTTTAAGAATGATGTGCCACCAGAGGGTCTTTTTCTTTCCATTGTCATGAAGGGGAGCTCAGATCATAGAATAATGGAATCATAGGATAGTTTGGGTTGTAAGGACCTTTAAAGATCATCTAGTTCCAAACACCCTGCCATGAGCAGGAACACATTTCGCTAGACCAGGTTGATCAAAGCCCCACCCAGTGTGACCCTGAACATTTCCAGGGACTGGGCACCCACAAATTCTCTGGGCAATCTCTTCCAGTGCCTCATCACCCTCACAGTCAAGAATTTATTCTTAATATCTAATTTAAACCTGCCCTTCTTCAGCTTAAAGCCATTCTCCCTTGTCCTGTCACTCCTTGCTCTTGTCAAAAGTCCCTCTCCAGCTCTCATGTAGCCCCTTTAGGTACTGGAAGGGGCTCTAAGGTCTCCCTGGAACCTTCTCTTGTCTAGACTGAATAGCTCCAATTTCTCATCCTGTCTCCACAGAAGAGGTGCTACAGCCCTCTGAGCCTCTTTGTGGCCTCCTCTGGATGCTCAGCTCAGATGGAGACATCCATCTTCACTGCTGCCAGTGCAAGGCACAGTCTGGCTTACCCAGGCCTCTTCAGCCTCGTGGTGCAAGGAGAGGCTGGCTCAGATGAAGTTTTGCCACAATACTAGAAACATGGGATCAAGTCAGAAAGGGGATAGCAGCACTGCAGAGCCACTGACCTCCAGCAACGATGCTGCAGTGATTAGCGATGCTGACTGAACAACCTCGCAGGCATCCAGGTTGTCATAGGTCCGAGCTGGTGAAAGAAAGGCACAGGGAAAGCCATCAGAAAGGGACATGTCTCTGCAGAAGGCGGATGGGGTGAAGGAAAGGGTCTTTCTCCACTGCCTCTGTGGGATGTCCAGGCAAAATCTGGACTTCAGAAGGGAGAGGAAAGTTCACACAGCTGCTGTAGTCCTGCTGCTGGCAGGACCTGTACTCTGCTCTGCCAGACACCCTAAATGACTGATTGGGTAGAAATGTTTCTAGCATCTTAATGCTTTAGGCTTCTGTCTTTCAAAGAGGCTTTTTAAATCACTGTGTCATTTCTGACAGCAGAGCTGTTTGGTACCTTTACAAAGGCGTATCCAATCACACAGGAACATGTCAAACACTTCGTTAGTTTCTCCTTGTAAAACCTGAGTCTAGTGAATGACCTGTGGCCATATTCAATCTCAACACATTCAAAAAAGGTGGATGTCACTGAGCATACTGCAGCCTGGCAGCCCTGCTGTGGGCAGGTGGAACTATTCCTCCTTTCTTTTCCTTACACACCACAATAAGCACCTGAGTCACTGGCATGGCACCATGGCAGGTGTTCTGGATACAGCCCTCCATCTCTAAGCTTGGCTCCCTCTCAGCATGTAGAATATAAACAGCAGCGGTGTGCTGGATCATGTCCCTGTATTTTGTCCTTTTACCTTCATACTGCAGGTTGCCCATGTGCAGGATGGCAGCCAGCAGCTTGGAGATCTCCCAGTTCTCTGTGTCCGTGAACATGAGGACTTTCATAGCGGAGCGAATGTTGGCGTACTCCTTGCTATCATCTCTGCCATCACATGTTGTGCAGTTACCCTGGGGAGGCAAAGAGGGCACGCAGTGCATGAGTCAAAGCAAGAGAACATCAGGGTGTAAGCCTAAGCTATTCAGGTCTCCCTCGTAAACCAGTAGATATTTTGTTTAAGGCATGATGTTGAACTTGTGGATCTGACTCAGCCCTTTGGTCTTCTCTACGATTCAGTGCTCAGTTTCATGACCTACACTTACCCTGTTGCCCCCAGCTACCCTCAGCAATCAGCAGAGGAGAAAAAGCTCGCTTAGATGGGGATAAAGAGCTGGAGGCTCCCACCAATCCAACTAGAAAGCTGTGTTCCAGCCTTGCTGCTGATGTGCCTTAATTACACCTGCTTCTATCAGCTTCTCTGGACATCAACACTGGTATATAGGGAATGGGGCTGGAGATCACTGGCTCATTTGGACACTTGGAGCACATACAGCTCAGCCCCATATGCTGCTGAGAATGTGCCATCCAGCCAGGCACTCCTCCCTGTCCATGACTGCTGTAAGAGCATCAGGTCATATCTAACACCCTGCTTATTTCCAAACACGTGGCCTGGGCACCATACACCAAAGCCATCCAAGCTTGTGTCCTGCTCCACAGGAAATGCAGAAATAGCCGGGTCTAGACACAGAGGTTAAGGGTTTGCACTAAGACTGCGAGGATTGTGGCGGCAGGACAAAGAAGTCCCTCAAACCCTGTGGCTAAGTCTCAGGAAGGTCATAACCAGCAAAGCAGCTCTTGGTTTCAGAAGCACCTCTCTTCTTTCTCCCTTGCTAACAACCTTGCACCACATCACACCACCGAACCTCTGTTTTGCTGTGCTCTCACCATTGCAAGGTAGTTGTAGTCTGTGGCTTTCCCAAGACCCAGCTTCTTCTTCTGCTCCATCGACATTCCCCTCAGCATGCAGTAGAACACGTGGTAATTCCTCTCGTCCTGGGCCTGCAGCGGAAGAGCAAGAGTCAGCTCGATGAGGAGAACAGCACCACAAAGGCTGGCTGACAGAGTGACAGCTCCTGCACCTCGGCGTGTATCACCTTACCTGTCTGCAGACCCGGGACTTCTCCAGCAGGTACTGCTCAATCTTTGCCCCCTCAATGGCTCCTCTCTTGTTGAAGTGGATGTCGATGTACTTCCCAAATCGGCTGGAATTGTCATTACGGATGGTCTTTGCATTCCCAAAAGCTGCAAGGAAGAATTGTGGTGCGTTAGAGAGGATCTGATGCAGGAAGAATCATGGATGTGGTATAATGGGAAAAAAAAAGATCAAAAGAGTGAGTCTGAGAAGGTAAAAAACAGTCCCAAAGCTTTCCCTTAAGTTTAGCTGGATCAATTTCATCTTGGTGTGGGGAAACAAGAAATATCTCAGATGACTGTCCTCAGAAATACAGAGAGAGGCACAGAGAAGGCTTCAGAATGGGCTGACTTTATCCAGGAAGAAGGGCTAGGCAGGAGGATTTTGGCAGCAGCTGATGAAATACAAGAGAGTTGAGCAAAACAGGCTTCAGCGTGCAAGGTGATTCTGTGCAGGAAATGACAGAGCTGCTGGTGAGTGATTTGGTGACTGAGAGGGAAAGAAAATAGCTCATCCAAAAGGGAAACACAGAGGACTAAGCTGACCTCCAGCTGGGGACCTCTCCCTGTAAACAGACTGTACACTGAAAGGGTCCATCCTCTGTTGGATTTGGATGAGTGCCCTGGCCAGCACACCCTGGAGTTTATGCTCCAGGATTTCTGGCAGGTGATGGAGGTGCATTTGAAATACAGAGCTTCTCTTCCCTGAATCCTAGCAGTGACTAAGTGCATATTTGAAAATGCCCCGTGTGCATGTCATGCACCACAACGCTTTCCCACACTAGAGGTCAGGCAGCCCTGTAGTGCCCTTGAGAGTGTTGCTGCATCTTGATTCCATGACTGAAGGAAGGAAGCTCCAACAGAGTATATAGGAGGGAAACTCAATCTGCCTGTCTGCTGTGCTAACATTATGCATGGAAAGCTGCTTGAATATTCACATTTCTGTTAATTCCTAGAGGGTTATTTACCAAGCAGTGGAGGTAAAAATCATAGAATGGTTTGGGGTTGGAAGGGACCTTCAAGATCATCTAGTTCCGATCCCTCTGCCACGGGCAGGGATGCCTTCCAGTACACAAGGTTGATCAAACTCCTATCCTTAAAGAACAACACCAATATTATTCTTTAAGGAAAATGATTTTTCTGTATAAACGTAAAAGGTCCAGCTGGCATCATGCTGGGGCAAGAGGGTCAGATCACCTATTTAATTTACAGACATCCAATTAAAATAGTGGGGTTGATCACAGTAACAGCTTGCCAATGATCCTATTAAGGCCACAAGCTGATTCTCATTATCTGGTTCTTTCTTGAACTTCCTCTATTTCTTTTTCTGCCTTATGCTGCCATTCACTGATCTTGGACAAAAAAGGTGGGGTTTGCTATTGTGTATGGCCGGCACAAGGTGTTGTGCAGCTCTGGTTCTATAAAACTGATGTTTTATTGAACCATCAAAGAATAGGAATAGGATTTTTGCAACTATGGCCAAACCAAGCAAGTATATAGTTAGTTGAATGCAGCAGTGACACAATATTGGTGCTCTGCATGCAGTAATTCCAGCAACGGAAGAGGTGATAAGATTTTTCAAAAGAGCTTTGATTGAACATCAGATACTCAGAAAAGTATTGATCAGCATTTTTGAAATCTAGACTACACAGAGAATTGGGTAAAATTCAGGTTTTTGTTTTGAATTCTTTTAAGGAAAAAGTACTGTTTTAAGTGGGAAAAACACTCTTTAATTCAATTTTAAGTAATAAAACAATTGAAAAAACAATTCTGGTCAGCTGAAATGCTTTGCTTTCAACAACAGTTGTCAAAAATATTAATGGAAAATTTGACAGCCCAAATCGGAGAATATTAATCTTGTGAAAAATAAATTCAGATGGAAAGAAACCGAATATATTGTTTATCAAAAGCATACAGTATTGATTTTGACTTTTAAAATTTTTAGTTTTATTACTTTTTGAACTCCAAGTATGACATAAGTGACTTACATTTGGTCACATTTTGTGTTTCCTGAATCTGTTCTGTTTTGTTTTCTTTTGCTTTTTCCAGCAAAAAAATGCCTCTATTATCTGAGGCCTCACCTTCCAATATGGGATTTGCCTCCAGGACCTGCTGCTCAATCCAGGAGTGCTGACCACTGATAGCCGCCAGGAACTGCAGAATCAGTTTTGTGCTTTCTGTCTTCCCTGCTCCGGATTCACCACTGCAAAGACAACAGGAGTGGAGGTCAGTGAAAGCCATGCTGCATCCCTGCCAATGTCCCTCTCTCTGTCTCCAAAGGGACTGCTGTCTCTGTGTCTCTTCTGTTAGCAGAGGCAGGATGAGACCACTAAGGATGTGTTTCCAGCACCCCAAGGACTGGTTGTATGACAAAGGTTACGACATGGTACTGGACAGCTTCCAGCCAAGATCCATATTTGCTTTGTGTTCCATTTGGCCCAAGCTGTTGCTTGGGTTTGGGTCTCCCCAGCAAATGACATAATTCAATCAGCACTAAGAAGGTCATAAAGCAACTTTCAGGGAGTGCTTTTCCAGGTATGATCACCAGACCATGACCCTGTCTGTGATCCATGGTCTAGCTGTTCCCATGAGACATCATCAAAATAAGATGTCAAAATAAGGCAGACTGTGAAATAAAGCCTTTTAACAGCAGGAGCTTCCACAGGTCCCTGAGGCTTGTTCCAACAAGGAGAAGGTAGGAGAGAAGAAGCTTATGGGACAGGAAGCAAGAGTTATTCCTCAAGCTTTCTCTTCGTTGAAAGATAACTTCAGTTATCTTGTGATAATACAAGAAGAAGGAACTGGTCAGAAATCTTTTGGTGTGAGTCTCTGACCTGTATGATATATGGAACAGCCAAAATAAGTGACTGAAATAGACCTTCCTGATGTTGTGTATCCAGCCCTGGCCCCATGGGTGAATTGCCTCACTTCTCAGGCCACTGGCACATTGCATTGACTCTCCTCTGGGTCCCACATGATGCTTTTTTAGACCTGCAAAATAATCCTTGTGTAATGGCCTTTTCAGACTTATGTACGTGAAATACTGCACATGGGATGTTCCAGAGTTATGTTTTTTTATTCAATGAAACTTAGGGTAGGCATGCCTTAGAGAGATGGGGTGCCAGAAAGCACAAAGACTGCCTGTGGGTTCAGAATTTGATAGTATGTTATTGAAGGGCTGAGAACATCAAATCCGGCTTATACCATCATTTGGGGCAGATACTAGAGAGAACTGTACCTGTAACTGTGACTACACATTTGTTGGTGCCCAAGGTTTATTAGTCCAGAGTGGAGCCAAGCATGGAGACACCAGCTCAGCAGCAGCGTTAATGACCACAGGTCCAGTGATCAACCTTGTCCCCGGCCCTTCCTTGTGCAAAAAGTATAAATCTCTGCATCTTTGAAGTCTGCAGGAGTATTGAATTTAAATTTAAAAGGGGAGGTTAAAGATGAATATGAGATCTATTGGACTGTAACAGTAAATATCAAAGGATTGATAAAGCACCTTTACTAGGAACAGAATGACTGCAAACAGAATGACTGCTGACCAGCTTAGCACTGGGAATACACGGACAGAAGATCTAATTCAGTTTCTGATTCTATCTGATAAGCTGTTCCAAATCACCCACGCTGCATCTGCTCAGCATCTGTTTTCAGGATATGGCCCATTTGGAAACTCACCTTATGATACAACACTGGTCCTTGTTGTTGCGCTGCATGTTGAAATAGCAGTTGTCAGCAATTGCGAAGATGTGTGGTGGCATCTCACCGATCTTTTTGTTGGTGTACAGGCGTATCTGCTCAGGTGAGTAGATGGGTAGAAGCTGGTAGGGGTTTACTGCCACCAGTATAGAACCAGTGTATGTCTGGAGGAGAAGCACATGGGGACAGTGAGGTGTAGCTGAGAGACTTTGGTAGCTTGGATGGAGCGTGGATGGTGGCCAGAAAAATAAAGGCTTTTTAAAAGCTGGATGAAAGATGATGTTCAAGTCAGAGTTGCTTGCGGGGTGGAGCCTGGAGCAAAACTGGAGCAGAAGTCCCAAACTATCTGAATCAGTTCATACTCAGCCCTGCTCATGCACAGCATGGACTCAAACCTTAATTCATGGTTTGGATGCTACTCAGCTAAGATTCAGAGTTTCAAGTCAAGCTCATATTTACAGAAATATTGCTAGAGCGAGCACATATCCATGCACATCTACTGCAGTGCACAAATAATGAGAAACTAGAGATGAAAGAAACCTGAGGACCATTCCCATATCTCAAAGCAGGACCAGCTGGATCCAAACCATTCTGACAGATGTCTGTCTAACCTTCTTTTATCAATCCACAACAGCTGCTAGACTTCCCTCTGCAATACATTCTTCTCTACTATCGCTGCCTAATCAAACCTCTCCATGCTTCAGGTTAAACCCTGTTCTGTGCGCGTAGATAGAGCTCACAAATTCCTAACATATCCCTTCTCAGCTATTTCAGAAATTTTGGAAATGGCCTTTGGTCCATCCCATGCTCTCTGTGGCACTCAAATGAGCAAAGCTGTCCTGAGCCTTGGGCAGCAAAATCCTTTGTAGTACCTTAATCTTTAATTTTTGCCCTTCCAGAAGCCATTTCTCTCAAGCCTCTCACCAAAGGGCTTGTGACTTCTGTTATCTTCCTCAGAAGGCTAGGAGGTTTGACCACATCCCAAGCTCAAGGCAGAGAATAAGGATCTCCTTCCCCTATTTCATCTATCTAAAAAGTTAATGTCTAGAGTAGGTGAGTCAACAGGCCTCCACCTTGGCCTAACCAAGGGCCATGAGATGAAGGCTACTTTCACTCAGTGACTTCAGAGGAGCCAAGTCATCTTCTCTAGGTTAATTTTTGGCAACTAAAGCTACAAGACTAATCCCACCTTCCTTTCCTGGTGGAAACAGCTGTGAAAGTGCTCTCAGTGCTCCATATATTTTTTCAGGAAAAAAAAAAGTAATTTCAACACTAAAATAATCCTTATGGGTTTTTATCTGCGTGGCCTAAAACCAGTTAGACTCTGGCACAAGGCAGCAAAGTGGCACAGGTAAGGATGTGTGTGAAAGAGAAAGAATTATTTGTTTGCCACCATCTATGCAACCAGCTTGCCACAAGCTCAGGCTTCCTGAAGGCAGCCAGTAGATGGCAATTGTGTCCCATGGTAGGGATGCTGAAAAGCATTAGGGACTCCTCACCTTCTAGTCTCACGGCCAAAACAAGAGAGCAACTGCCTGTTAAGTCCCGGGTGAGGTTTGACTGTACAGTGGTGACTGAGAAAGGGCATGTTACTCTTCTCTGTAGTAGGGGTCACATGCCAGTAAGGGGAAAGAGCACTCGGAGCTCAAGAACAATATGGTCACAAATCCAATGGGTAGAAATTGGCTGTGAAATCATGCAGACTGGACTTTAGAAAAAGACATCACTGAAAAAAGGGAGCAGAGAAGTCCCAGAGAAGCCTTCAAAGGGGACAGAGCAGCTAACCTTAGTGCTCAGAAAAGGTGTGAGCTCAATTTGAGTGGGATTATGATTCCAAGATCCCTAATGAAGATTCCTTTGAGTCCTGGCTGAGATACTTAGAAGACTGGTTTTTTCTTCATAATTAATTATGAGGTTAATTTTAGGGACATTTCTCATCTTTCTTGAGCCTCTTTTCAAAAAAGACTAACTCCTTGCAGAGGTCTCTGAAATCCCTGCATTTCAGTCACACTGGTCTGCCCTGCTCCGAATGCAGCCAGGGAGACTTTTAAAGGTGTTAACCATTAGTGACAGGAATGTTTTCTGGATGCTCTCACTGACCTTTCCCTTGTGATCCACAAAACACTTTGTCAGCATGAACTCTGGTACTATTGCTTGTTTTTGTAGGTCATTCCTAGTTGATAAATACTCGCAATTTCCCCAGTTCTCACAACTAACAGAATGCAAAACTTTGTCCACTCTGCTGATGCGGGGCTAAAGGGCACTTCCAAGAAAATATTATCTCCCTTGTTTCTATTGCTGGGGGATGGCAAAGACCCTCTCTATTGGGAAAATAAAGCTTTACTAATAGCAGGGACTCTGCCATAACTGACCAGAGGAACCACATCCCAGAGCAAATTCATTACTGCCTGCATGACCTACATTTTAATTAGCCCCAAACAAATCCTTTCTGAGCCTGCTTCCCTCGCTACCCAGAACACCATGGCTGTCTTCATCTGGATTGTTATGGGGTTAAAGCTCTACCAAACATTGTTGCATTTTGGCAGCCCTTAGAGAGCAGCAGCAGGCATTGGTTTCATCTCCAGATAAAGAGATTTAACCTTACTCACGAGTCCAAACTCCCCACCAGACTCTCTTGCTATTCAGCACAGTTCTCTTAGAGTATACAAGCCAAACTGAAGGCAACAAGCCCTTATTGAAGTT
Source organism: Pseudopipra pipra (assembly GCF_036250125.1). NCBI lineage: Eukaryota > Metazoa > Chordata > Aves > Passeriformes > Pipridae > Pseudopipra > Pseudopipra pipra. The sequence goes on along the minus strand of NC_087550.1, from coordinate 30,853,558 downwards.
TTTCTTACTTTGCTGCAGAAGTTTCTTTCCTTCAAGTTAAGGTCATTACTGAGAAGCTCTTAAAGCTTTAACCACATTCACATGCTGGGGACCTTCCAGCTCTGAGAAGGTGTCACAACTTCGCCATGAGGGTCAAGCTCTGCACAAAAGTGGATGATGCTGCCAGTGCATTTGTGAAGCAGCAGCAATGGTGGTGCAAAGTAAATGAGAAGGCCACAATGGTGAACAGAAAAAAGTGATCCAGTGGAAGGCATGACAATGATTGCAAATGACAGTGCCAAGAGTCATACTTACCCTCCCGCCGCAGTTTGTCTTATGAGTAAAAAGTGAGGGAGGAGAAAAAGGGAAATTATATTTTATTAGAGCAAAACTACATCCTCTACAAAGCTAAGGACATGAGGAAACTAGAGGAACTGGAGTCCTACTGGAAAAGTCACCCTTTACTCAGCAGGCTCAGAAATCCTCTCAAGCAGTGAAACTTCACCATATTTAAGACAGAGAAACTATACTACAGATTAAAACACCTCAGGAGACTGGGTATTCCTTTCCCACATGGCATCTATATGGTACTTTGCAAAACTGCCATCAATACTTACCACATCCAACACATATCTACTCCTCCTAGTGTCATCACTCTTAACAGGTGAGAGCTAAAGTTGGGTTCCTGAGCCTCCAACTACACACACATAGACAGAGGTGGTTTACGTGCCTTTCTATCAGATACAGAACTCTGTAATTTTGAGAGTGTTATTCTGATTTTGAGATTTGCACTAATTGCTGTGCTGTGCCCAGGTTCTTGTGCTGGCATTCTAAAGCCATTAGTGGTGTGGAGCAATCATAGTACAGTAACCTGGAACCTCTGTGATGCAAATGTGGGATGCGGCCATCCCTTAGGCAGTAGCTCTGCAGGACACAGGACACTGTCACTATGAGACCAGAAGAACTTGTAAAGAAACCTTACTGAGTCACTTCAGCCCAAATCACCACCCACGCTTGCCTCCAGATTAGAAGCTGCCCTTTGCATCAGTCCTTATTAGTATGATGTTGCCAAACAACGCTTTGCCTGGGGCATATTTGTGCTCATAATGTCCCTGCATGCCTGTGAATAGCTTGGTGAGGAAGCTCAGAGACAGAGCTTTTATGAAGGAGTTCAATGTATTCACAGGCAATATGATATAGCACACATGAGATTATATCTGAGTATCTCTGGTCACTTGCGCTTGCCGGATGGCATGGGGACACCAGGAGAGACACATGGACACCACTGAATAAACAGCCAACACGATCCAAACTTCCTCAGGGAGAGTGGTACGAATCCACTTTGTGCCACTGCAGGGTGCCCACAAGCAGCAGAAAAAAGTGCAATGCTCAGTGGATAAATACACGTTTCCTGAATGAGCCAATCAGCCATAAATTATTGGCCATCTGTACTTCTTGGGTGACATTCAGGTTGCTTGAATTCAGTTATCCACAAAAGTACTACACCTAACCTTGAAGATGGATGTGCTTTGAGCTGGAGGAAGTTGGACTGTAGATCTCCAACCTAAACTTTCCTTCCAGCATAAACTTTCCTATGATATCCAAGCTCCAGACATCTGTAAAGCAACCACTTAATCTGACAGGCACTTCTGTTCACGTAGCTGAAAGGCAGACTTGTCTCTGTTCGCTCCATTGATATCTCTGGTGACTGCCATGGATGCTCAGTGCACACAGAGACACTACCTCAAGCATGAATTTGGGCTGCTAACTTGCTATTCTATCATTATAAATGGTTCTGTCTCCCTAAAAACAGCTCCAGGGAGAAACTTAGTAAATCTAATGTGTGAATAATTTTCTGGTCATGCTTCTTTTATTCTAAACTGACAATACAGGAGACTTAGACATCATGCACAACAAATAAGGTGCCTGAGTGAGAGATGAATTTGGGGATCTCTGTTCTCCTCCAAGCTTTGGGGACTTAGGGGTGCTTTTTCAGCAGCTGTGTCCTCTTCCTCTAGGATTTGACTCCATCTCTGAGGAGAGAGGGGTGTTTTCCAGAGTTGGGACAAGAAGCTCTCGATCATATGAATAGTCTATGTAACTGTGGTGTCTTCTCCATTACTGCCCAGCTTAATCCAAAACCATCCTATCAAAAGGCACTGAGAATCAAGCAGAATAAGCAGACTCAATAAATAAAATCCTGGCCGTGCTGTGTTAGCTTCTGCTACCTGGGAAACCTGACTGTCTTGCATTTCCCTCTGGCCTGAAAATCTAGTAGTCTCTAGAGCCTTTTAAAAATTAGATGCCCAGATGGCTTTGAAAAAGCCTTCAAAGTAACAGCAGGCACTTACCTGAATATCTGAAAACTGTAGGATTTAAAAGGAATACCAAATTTTCCATTTTTGCAAAGGCTGTTTCAGTACATTAGCTAGCAGCAAACACAACACACACTTCGAATTTCTGTCCAAAAAATGTGCACAAGACAACACAGCAGGTGGTCTTTGCAACGCTATCACAGAAAAGAGATGCAGTTCTGACTGGCTTCCTGTAAAACCCTCAATTTATGAATGTCTGGTTGGGTTGGCAAGGCTGCACTGGGTTCACTGGGCATGACATGACTGAGCTGACCTAAGGAAGGACACTGCTGTCCCCAGAGATCAGCTGTCCAGATCCCAGGCAACCCAGAGCAACAAGTCATAAACACAGATTGAGAAGATTTTTTAGAGTTGTTTTGGGAGTTTGCCTACTCCCTTGTTCCCAGTTATTTCATGCATGCACCTCCTCAACCTTCTTTCACCTCTTCCACCTCCAGAAATAGTTGTCTTCACCCACTTAGGCTGAATGAGTTAATGGTTCCAGGGGAAAAGGCCTGAGTTGAACTGGCTATCCTATGTGCAAAATAGTTAATGCACATCCCCAAAACTTCTACAAGGGCTGTACAGCCAGGTGACAGGGACTTTGCCCATTACCTAACCCATGCAGTCTTTCACTGGGGCATCCACAAGCTCTGCAATGTGTTCTCTAAAGTCAGAATCCCTCCACCACTTGCAACAAAGAGAATATAGAAACCCAGTTCAATCAGAGTTTCTCCCACATGGGTTCCCCAGTGCTAAGGAGAGCGGGGGGTGGAGCACAGAACAAAAGGTGGACACTCACATAGATGAGGTGCTCCCGATAGCGGATCAGCAGGTTCCTGAGAATTCCTGCTTCATTCAGGTCCCCCAGGCGGATCATGTCCTCCACTCCATGGATGGAGGTGGGGTGCATGGGTTTGATGTGGCTGGCATTCTGTGGGGAAATCCAATGCTCCTGAGAAGAGAGCAAGGACAGAGAGAGATAAGTCAAATGAGAGACCACTGGGAAACAGCCCACCCCAAACATAAGGACCAGATGGAAGAACATACATGGGAGAGCATCAGCACACATGCCACAGCTTCTATTCCTGGGGCAAGGTAGTCATTAATTTGAAAGATTCATAACAGAAGAAGGAAAACATCTTTTTATTGGAGTTTTATTGGAGCAGCAAGAGACATGAGACATGAGCCATCCTGGCAGGAGCCTCCTCCAGGGCAGTACAGTCATCCAGCACATTAGGGGAGTTTATAACAAATAGCAGATTTGTTTTTCCCTTCACAACTACATTTTTACATCACTTAGCCACAAAATACTGTTGAGAAGAGAGAAGATGATTTAGAAAAGGAGAGAGGGATGGTCAGGGGTGGCAAAATCATACTTTTATTGGCAGAGTGTTGTTTAGACTAACCACTTCTAAAGGGCTTCAAAAGCCACTACGAATTGTACACAAGGACCCTGCTAAACCAAATCTCTTTCTATTATCCTTGAAGGCAATGAGAGCAGTTACAATTATCTCAGTCAGAAAAAAACTAAAATTATGAAGGACACCTTCTGTTTGTGATATAGATCTTGCTCTAAAACAGCTACCATTGCAGAAAAATAGAGGTGAGAAATTGAAAGAAAACCAGTGTTTGGGCACATGTGGTATTGGTAGGAGGTTAGGAAGGACTGGATAACAGCACAAGAACAGGAGGTTGAGGTAGGTTTGTTCAAAGCACTATCTAAATGCATTTTGGGGGTTTCTGTTACCACTGTACTCTAGAAGCTTCTCAATGTTGCACTCCCAGTACAGCCATAAAAGTAGGGACACAACACTATCTTGTTTTTACAAATAGAAAACTATGGCACAAGTGGCTTGACAGGACACGTGATAAGTCCATAACAAAGCCAATCATCACGGCCCTGCGACCCCTGGCCTAGCCAGGCCATAGAGCTGTAGAAGGGTCATCATAACCCCTTGTACGTACATTGCCTTCATCATCCACAACCTGGATCTGTCCAGAGTCACACAGTTTAACCACCGCTCCAATGGGAACATCGAATTCCCGTCCAGTTTTGAGGTCCATCCACACATAATCCCCCTGGAATCAAAGAGAAGATAGTTACACTCAGGGCTGCAGAAAGTTCAGCATCCCTTGGGATAGAAGTTGCTGACATTTGGTACTCAAATCATTAGTACAAGTCAAATTACTTCCTTTGCAAACCACAAACCACCCCTTTTCACATGTGCTCAGGAAAGCAGATGCTTTGGATGTGCCACTTGGGGCTATGGCTTAGTGGTGAACACTGTGGTGCTGGGTTAATGGTTGGACTGATGATCTCAGAGGTCTTTTCCAACTTTTATGATTCTATGAAACCCACTGCAAGGTATCAACAGCAAGCCATGTCCACACAGCATACACCCCCTGCACTCTTTCTCTGTTTCTCAAGCTTCTGAGTGGTTATTGGTCACAGAATGCATCGAGCAGAAACAGGTTACAGGGCAGCGATACAGGCAGAAAAATGCACCCAGACAGAGGTTTTCCTCTGTGTAACATACAAACCTAGAATGTCACATTTAGGAGGTGGTTCTAAGCTCTGCTAAGCCCTATCTGGAGGCTTGTAGCACAATTCTTCCTTGCAGATAACTGCTATCAAATATACCCTGCAGACTGCTGAAAAGGGCATGACTAAAGATGAGTGAAGAACATAACCAGAGAGGCAGATATATGTACTCCTTCAGTTCTCCCAGCTACAGTGATGTGTAGGTGGGATGTTTGCATTTAACACTTTTCAGTGGATTTTATCTACTGTATGTCCACTTGAGTCCTGAAGCTCTGCAAAGTTTCAGCATCCATAATCCCAAAGGAAGAATTTAGCTACAAAAAGTTGTGTCCTTTTACATGTTTCAAATGTTTCACCTCTTTCAGTTGAGACCTCTGTGTTTTCATTTTGGAAGACACAGCAAGCAGTTAACCCCTATCCACTCACCATGTCACTGGTGATCCTACAGACCTCTGTCAGTCCTGCTGGGCAGGGACTATCTGCTTATCAGCTCTGTGGAGATTAAATTACTCAAATGCAAAAAAAGCTTTTAAAGAAGCTGTTTTCCTCAATACAATAGCAAATTCTAAAATAACTCCAAACTAAAGCCCTAAGAAGGACCCACACCGAAACAAAGCAGAATTATTTTCCACCCCTATTCTCAATGTGAAGATGTACTAAAATTGGGAGCAATCTAGTTGCCAGGTGTGTTTGCATTCATGCAGCTGAGCTTAATGTGTGAAATTGTAGCCCCACTTAACACCACATTCCTGGGGACCAGCTCCACTTGTACCTATTAAGCACAATGCAAAATCTACCTTTTGAAGTCCTGAAAAACTGCTGGGAGAAGGAGAAGGGAAAACCAGGAGGTATCACTTTGCATGTGCTCTGATATAACCCCTTCCTGAGCATCCACTATCAATCATTTCTGTGGACAGACTATATTTATAGATTTGGTTTGACCCAAGGCTGCTGAACAACCTTCATCTTCACGCTGGGCAGTGGGAACTGGAGACATCACCATCCAAGTCATCATTCACTAAGACTTCTGAGAGATACTAACCTGTGAGTGCCACCAGGATGTAAGGTTACACTCAGGGACTCACACATGGAGAAACATTACACACTAGGCATCCCCAACCATTTTGTGGTAGACTCCACCCTGGCTTCCAGCAGGATATCAATACAGTCATCCTGCTTACATGGAGCTCAGGATCCAGTCCTTAGTTTGAGTTTTCATTTCGTTGGAGGGTTGTGCTACAGCTCTGTTATATCTTTATCCAGCTCATAAAAATATCATATTCATATCTTTTTCTCATTACCTGTCTTATCTTCACTTCTCATAACTCAAGTGTTAAAATGGGGAAAAGAAACAACTAATGAATGCACTGTCAGGAGTAGATACATTATAAATCCATTTATATTAATATTTATTTCTTAGCTTTGATCCGACGCTCTCAAACATTTCAGAGTCTTCAGCACCGTCATCCTCTCTGCATCACTGGGCAAATTCATGCACAGGGCAGGTAACCTGATCAAGGTGTCAGCAAGAGAAGAGCCGGGCTGCTCAGTCCCTGCTCATTAGAAAACCTTTCTGACACCTCAGCAGGTCTGTAAAAATTGCTCTTAATCAAGAAAACGTTAATTGTAATGCTGTTTTTTTAGAAAAAAATCTCTAATATTGAATATCTGTAAAAGCACTCTGCTTCATATGTTCTGTTACCACATAGCTGAGATAAAAGGCACTCTGCTCTACCCAAGGTAAATTGATACTCTACTACCACTAAGACAACTTCTGTGCTTTCTCTGCCTAATACACAGAGTACCCGTCCCCACAAACTGCTTCGTTCTAAATCCATTAAAGTGCAGTTCTTAATACTGATGAAAAAAGTCTTATGGGATGGGTTAAGCTGGTAAGGTCAGGAAGGCTGGGAGGGGTTTAAAAAATAACATCACTTACTGAGAGTGCTAACCTATTTCCTTTTACGACTTTAATCAATTTGACATAAACCCCATGGAAGTCAGTTATATTCCTTCTGCTGATGCAATCACCTTCAGATCAGCTCCCTAAACAGCAGATATATTGGGGATTTCAGGGCAAATCAGGGTGATTCATGCATTTGCCAGCTGGGGCAGACTGGCTTGTGAGTTGCATAACCTGTCTCATGCCTCAGTTATTTTTCAATACACATGACAGATTACTGGAGAAGTGAGAACACCGACAGACCCTTTACAGTATCAACATGGTCCAACTCTTCCTCCTCAACTCAGCCACTGGGTGCCAGCGCCCTTCCAAATGCTCTGGGGCAGACCCTCACGACCTCACAAGCTATGGGCAGTGACAACCAAATAGCAGCGCAAGAGGAGGATACACCACCGTGATGGGTACACACACAGACCCACACAATTCACAAAGAGGATCTTTAGGAGGAACTTCCAAATGTGAAGAGAAAGAAGGTTCACTGCTGGGGAGCTACAATGCTTGATGGGGACAAAAAAGAAAGGTGAGAGAAGCTGGTGTAAGCAGTATAAGGATCCCATCAATAGCAAGACAGGTTTCAAAGTAGCCTGAAAGCTCCCAGACATGCTCAGGGCTCAGGACCCCCTATCTTACCGCTAAAATGGTCGTGGGCTTCAAGACCTGGTTGACATTGCGGAGTAGTGTCCATTTGCCCTGGTCTTTCTCCTGATCTTCCACCACCTCAGGGCATGGCTGCATGAAAACGACTTTCTTCTTCTTCAACATCTCCAAAACTTAGCAGTGGTGTTTGTCCCTCTCTCTGCTTTCTACGTGTATTCCACCATGAATGCCAGAATCCTGTGGCTGGTTTGCTTTAGTCCTGCAACATGACTATGCCTGCTGGTTGTGTGAATCACACCCTCTGATCTGATTCACAGTATGGCTCTTGGTAAAGATCTTCTCCTAGGAGAAAAATTTCCACACACCAGCCATGGTCCTCCACTGGCCAGCTGACATGCTCACTGTATATGAACAGCACTGCAGGAGTCTCAAAGCAAACTGAACAACTTTGCTTCTCTTCACTTAAATTCTTCCAGTCTCTCCAGTAAGGACTGATACTTGGTCAAGGACCTGAAGGACACTGCAACAACCCATTCTGGAAAAATGACTGCAGGATTAACAGGAAACTTCTTCCTTTCCCCGTGACTTGTCTCTGTTACCTTCCTTTCCTAGTGAAATAACCGTCTGCCAGCTTGAGGACTTTCAGCACAGAACACACTGGGATACTTATTAATCCACAAATGCAGTCAGTCCCCATGCAACACATGGCATTTAATTAACCTAATACCTTTACATACCAAATTAACCAAAGCACAGCGGGAACTCAAAACCAGAGGCCATCTGCATTTTCTTTAAACTGATCGCCTTCAGTAGATCCATAGCAACTGAATTTTAAATAATTCAGTGGAAGGTGTTTGGCACAGCACAGCCTCTGTGCCTATAGGTGAGAGATGTGGATGAGAATGGGCTGAACACAAGGATCATAAGTATAATGAGTTCACACTGACTCTACACCAGGCTGCTCCACAGACCCACTTCTGCAATCCCTCCTTCTTTATAGGGTGACTGTTCTAGTAAGGGCTAATCAGGACTGCTGGCCCAACCAGAACAGCACAAAGCATTTTAGAGTCACCCCAGATTTTCTTTTTTCTTGTCCTATCTTAGATACAATTGAGATTTCTCATTTTTATCTAGGAAAGGCTTTTCTGCTCATTTGGAGAATTTCAGACCACTATAGCTGGGCCCTGATTTCTTCCCTAAAAATTTTGAATCTAAATTGTTGTCATTTATACAGACCAGAGCAATGCATGACTAGATAACGGTTCAGCTGCTAAGACATTCTCATTTGACAGTGTTTTAATGCAAAATTCTACTGATGACTTGACGACATGGGGTTTTGAATCCATTTGTCCAGGAAGAAGAGGACATAGGAACAGGATTTATTGGTGGACCTGGCAGTGTTAGGTTAATGGTTGGGCTCAGTGGTCTTAGATGTCTTTTTTAACCTTAATGATTGGATATGGATTCCATATGGAATTCTGTGATTCCATACAATTGTAGGAAAGCTTTCCAGATGAAGGAAGGCTTCATTGGTCCCCCTGATGGGACACAATCACCAAGGACAACAGTAGATGATGGGTACATCAAACTCATACTGAGCTACTTCTGCTCATTCATGAACAGCAGTGACGACAGTGAGGAAATCCTTGCCCAAAGGGCAGGTGACGTTGTAGGTTTAAGGTGTATGACAAAGCCCTGAAACAAAAAGGTTATCATTCTTGTAGCTGTGCAGGTGAAGTAAGGAAGAGACACGGTCTCACGGATAAGAAGCCAGGCAAGAGATTATCAAGATGGGTGCCTACCAAAGGAGCAAGAAAAATGTACATGAGATGTGATAGTAATGCAGGGAGAAGGGGACATAGAGTGAATGGAGCATGGGAGATGTCTACCTCCAGCATGACCTGAAGATACAGTGCTGTAAATGACTGCAGTTTTGCTCCCCTAGAAAGTAGAAGATAGTTGTCAAATCAAAGCTAAAAAACAATGGGAGGATGCATGTGGAAGGAAGGATTGAACAAATACATATAAAGGGACCCGTAGGATGGGGGCTTTGGATTTAAGTGGGGTCCTATGGATGCTCTTTGCTCACCAGCACACACCTCCTCACTGCTGTGCCATGGAAATTGGAACACTGTGGGAGCAGCAGATCTGAGAGAGAGCAGCTGGAGTATTTATCTCACCTTACACTGGAGCAGACAATACGATCATTGCTCAGCTACACCTTATACCATATTTCTGAGACTGTATCCCTGTATGCTGCCAAAGAGTAAGCTAAGGAATAGAGGCCTGGAATGTTTTACTCTAGGTTATCCTTGGAATAGGACCCAAAGAAGTGAGATGGGAGCCTGGAGGGCTGAATCTAGCCTCTGCAGTCCTATTACATGGGTGCGCTTATTTTTTACCTGACACTGGGGCTGCTGAAGATCTGTAATTTCACACATTTCCACTACATATTTTGTGCATTGCTCTTCTGCTAGCAGGAGATTTTCTGGGGACTCTTAGACAGAATCACACGTGTCAACCAGAGACAGATAGCATTTGCAGTGAGGTCTGTCTGAATAGCCTGAGTGTGCTGCCTCCTGGAAACGGTAAACCTCATTCCTTGGAACCGATGACCCAGCTTGGAAAACAGCCTCTCTTCTCTTTTCATCAAGGGGCAGAGCAACAGCATTAAGCTTCCTATCAGCCTGCTTTTTCTGAGGGAACGTGCTATGCCTTATGTGGGAAACAAATAAACACACTTAGTACAATAAGGGGAGGGACACGGTGGAGGAAAATAAACCTTTAGCTGGCTGGCAGCCCATCAGCAATGCCATCCGGTTTAGATTACAGCTCCCTGGGGTAACATTAGACTCTTCACTGCAGAGATAGAAATATGAGCCAGAAGAGCCATGCTGGACCCTGCTCTGATGATTTACTCACCTCTGCAGCAGCAGTCACAGCTGAGATCAAGGTCCTGCTGTGACACACCTTGTGCACATGCATAGTACCGGGGGTAAATGTTTATCCTAAGGAACTGAGGTGACACAGGCAATAGGTTTATGCTGCTGCTGAGATCTGAGCTCCCATTAAATGCTATCACAGTGGCATGGACCTCACTGCTGGAGAAAGAAGGGAGATTCCACCTGCAGGAAGCACCCTCACAGCAGGTGAACCACCTAATTTAATGAAAGCTTGCTTTTATTTACCCCAGTCTGTTTTTCAGCCCCAAAGAAAATACATCAGATACTGCCAGGGCTGAAGAAGTGTTCTTGAACCAGTTATTTTGCAGCTAGCACCGGAGAGCTAGGTTATTCAGGGAAACAGGTCAGGTGGGACTCAACTTGACCAGTGTCTGTGTTCACCTCTGAGCTAGACATGCAGACCTTTGCTAGATGATCATCCCTTTTAAATATCCTATCCTATCCTATCCTATCCTATCCTATCCTATCCTATCCTATCCTATCCTATCCTATCCTATCCTATCCTATCCTATCCTACATTCAAGGGAAAAAAAGAGACACCACTGCATAAAGAAGGTAATCAAACTAGGTCAGATGATGTTAACCTAAAGGAGTGTGTGAAGAGGACAGTTTGGAGGTACAAAACCGCAGCACATGTGTCCAAAGCTAGCTAAGGTGGCTCCTACCCTTTGCATGGATGCTGAAAGACTCTAAGGGCTGATACTCAGGTAAATTGCTGAAGGATATGGAAAAATTGGTGGTTAGCAGAGGCTGCCTGTGGACTCAGGCCAGCAGTGCTCCAGCTATTACTCCCTGCAGTGCTAAACTTACTTTTCTAAAATAAGAAGGACGGTACCCTGTAGAATGGTCGTTGATGCACTGTGTCTGCTAAATATTATCTGTGGGCCATATCTCTGATAAGTGATGTAAAATAACCTAACCTGTTCAGGCATTTTTGTTTGTTTTTTTTTTTCTTATAGAAACAAGTACAATCACATGTCCAGGTCTCCAGAGCTTAGTCCTTTACTCCCTTACTGCTCGTTTTTGAAACAGAAGATCCTTAGTGCACACAGACACCAGTGCAAACACAGGCATTCCCCCAGCTCCAAGATTCAACGTGATTTGGAGAGCAGACTGCAGCTTATTATGCCAGTTCAGACTTTCAACGGCTACCTGAATCCTTCAGGCAGTAGAATGTCTGTGCTCTACTAAAAACACATATCATCACCTCTAGGTATCACCTTTCTGATTCAGTTCAGCTCTCAATTACATGGGTGTACCCTACTCAGTTTAATGGAGGTTCGCCTGGATTCACATCTGCGTAACTCAAGGGAGAATCAGGACTGCTCATCTCTATTGTTTGCACACATCTTTGGTTGTGCATTTGACACCATCATCATGAAAAGGTGAAAAAGGAAGAAAAAGCCTGAATCTCTACTTAATAACAAATAATAACATAGGGGAGAAGCACACATGCTGGTAGATGGTAACCCTAATAATTTTTCTGTTCTATAAATAAATAAGATTCTTTTCATAATTTCTTGTAGCGCATCAGGCAGCAGCTGTCAGCCATGGTAACATGCTACACACAAAAGCTTCCTGAAGCAAAGGAAGAGATGCAAGAGGAGTTGTTAAATAATTCAATAATCAATGCACTGCTCACTCACCCTGTAACTTCGATACTGATAGTAGGGAAAAAATTCTCCCACAAACGTGGCACATGTCCCAACATTTTCTCATTTAGTGCTGAGGGATAGTCAAAGACTCTGGGAGCAAAAATGATGGATTTAATCAGATTTACAGGGGCACAATCCAGTGGTGTAACAAGGCTCAGCTCCCAGTGATGCCTGACCTCTTCCCTGGCTTTTGGCAAGGAGCCTGTTGTTGACTACTTGGGACCTCTTGGCTCAGGAGTGGATTTTAAGCATGCAGACAAACATGGAAATAGAAGATTTAATCTGTGACTCCTATGGCATTACTGTCATGGGTGGAGAATCCAGTAATCTGTTGATGCTACAAGCAGATTAGGCTGTCTCTGGGTGTCACCCACCCAAATGCCGTGCCAGAGCCCTGCATATCAGGTCTCACACAAAAAGCTGATGGACACTGCTTGAGATGTGATTGAAAAATCTTCTAAAATGCAGAAGTGGAACAGGAAATGAAGACTGAGCCTTTTAGCCCTGTGGCTGGGTCCTGTCCTAAATGCAGAGGGAAGAAATCCAAAGGAAGATAATAGAGCATTCATAAGAAGTACAAATCTGGAAAACCAGATTGAGGGAAAATAAAGCCCAGAGGAATCAGACGGTGAGCACTTTAGGATGGGAGCATGTAATTCCGTACTGTTAGATCAAGATATATTCCTTCAGGCCCTAGGAGTGGAGAGGTTGCCCTGGTACCACACAGGGAGCTTGCAGATCTGCTCTAAATCTGCCAGCAACAGTCACCCCTTCTCCCTAGACAAACAAGGATTCAGCTAAAGGCTCCCTAGTTTGCAACGGCAGGCATGATGGAAACCCCTTGCCCTTACACACCCAGAATTAAAGATTTTGGACATTTTCCTATAAATGAACGTTGCTCTGTATTGCAAGCTTTAGGAAGAGAGGACCAAGGGAACGCCATCTCCTTCTCTAAGCATTGTTTGGGAGGGATGCTGACTCCAACAGGTCTCTGTGGTTGGACAATACAGCTCAGCTGCCTGTTCCCATCCCTTTGATGATACCAAACTCTATTGTGTACCTTAAGGACAGCATGTTATCTAGAGGGACCTCGACAAGCTCAAGGAGTGGGCTCAAGGGAACCTCATGAGGTTCAACAAGGCCAAGTGTTGGTCAAGGTAAGCCCCAGTGCCCGTATATGCTGGGGGATAAAGGGATTGAAAGCAACTCTGAGGATAAGGACATAGTGGATGAAAAACTGGACATGAGTGGGTGATGTGCGCTGGCAGCCCAGAAAGTCAACTGCACCCCGGGCTGCACCACCAGCAGTGTGGTCAGCAGGCTGAGGGAGAGGATTCTGCCCCCCCATGTCCCCTCTGGTGAGACCCCATCTGCTCTGGGGCTCCCAGCATAAGAAGGACCTGTAGGAGTGAACCCAGAGGAGGCCACGAAGATGCTCAGAGCACTTGAGCACCTCTACTGTGAAGACAGGCTGAGAGAGTTGGGGTTGTTCAGCCTGGAGAAGAAAAGGTCCTCAGAAGACCTTAGAGCCCCTTCCAGTACCTAAAGAGGATCCAAGGGAGAGCTGGAAAGGGACTTTCCAGTGACAGGACAAGGGGAACACCTTCAAGATGAAGTAGGGTTGATTTAGGTTACAAGAAAGCTGGGGACAACCTTTTTTGCAGGAAAAAGGGATGCTGGTTATAAACTAAAAGAGTTTCAGATTAGATATTAGGAAGAAGTTTTTTTATGATGAGGGTGATGAAACACTGGCACAGGTTGAGAGATAGTAGATGCTTCATCCCTGGAAACACTCAAGATCAGGTTCTGAGCAACCTGATCCAGTTGAAGATGTCCCTGCTCATTGCAGGGGTATTGGACCTGATGGTCTTTAAAGGATCTGTGATTCTTTCTTTGATTTGATCCTCCGGTGAACTAGCTCAGGGAATTAACACAGCAGCAACATTTTCACATGTTTCTGCGAAGTGTTTTACTGGCTTAGTCCCTCAACTGGCTCACAATGTAAACAGCAAAGCCCTAGTGCTGGAGCAGGGAGAGCAGCAAGAGCAGTAAGACAGGTTGTCCTCAGGACAACTGGTCTCCAGAGCTGGTAGACAGAGACAGGAACACAGCGGTGTTGGATCAAGGGTTGGACTTGATGATCTCAGAGGTCTTTTCCAACTCAGCTTATTCTATGATTCTGTGATTCCATGAACACAGAGCTAGCAGCATGCCCAAGGGAGTGAAGTTGCTGCCTGCACAGGTATCTGCTGTGGCATCACTGAGTGGAGCTGATGGAGGCTCTGCCTCACTTACGGATGAGCTTTATTCCCTGGGTGAAGGCAAAGAACTGTTTGATTTCATTCATGAAAGCAGAATCCCAGCTGATGAGCACGAGAGCTACAGAACTAGGTAACAGATGGAGGCAAATAGGTACATCTACCCAATATTTTTCTGCCTCTGAAGCAAACAGCGTTTTCAAGATCACAATGGTTCAGAGAAAGGACACAGTTTGAATTACACTGTACAGTAATGATGAAGGGGAAAAATGGAAAAAAAAAGACGATACACAGAAATGTAAATTGGAAGGGATGTTTGTCATCCTGGCTCATGCAGGCTGTTGAAAGAAGACTAAAAACCACCACAAGAATTCAACTGTTTTAGCTGATTTTATTCCTTGGGAAACAAAGAGTATTTTTCCACTATCTGTGATAAAAGCATCTTTTATTTTTTGCATGCAACCTGTCAAATTCTCTTTCAGAGTTCAGCTTCATCTTCCGTGCTCTGGAAAGATGCTTGCTACTTAATTTCTTTACTTCTGGTTCTTCTTCCCTCCTCCCTGACTTTTTACATACTCACTGAGACCTAGTCTGCAATTAGTTCCTGTGTACTAAATAGAGGTGGGACTATTGCAATCTACACAGCTATTCCTGCATAAACAGAGATGTAGACTTAGTGCAAAGAAGTGCTTAATCCTAGTACAAATATATTATTTTCCCATATAGTAGTAGTCTATACTCATATAAATGCAATTTTCCCAGCAGAAACATGTCTGTGCTAAGGGTCTGCATTAGCCAAAGTCACACTGACATGTCTAGACAAGTCCCACTACTTAAATAGCATGTCTCATCTTCGGAAATATTGAATGAAAGGGGAGTAATGCTGTTTTTCCTACTGCCACATCAGATTGGAGCAGATCTGCCCTTTTTACATACTACCTTTGTGTATACACTGAGGGTTATGTGGGTTACTGATGATGCCTTAAGCCCCTAATGTTTTTTAATTTTTCTAATATTTGTAAGACTTGTAAGTTTTATAAGTAGTGGAAGTAGACTCTAAAAGCAGCCTCCCTTACATCCCTTTCTCTGTAGCACCCTTGTTTACACATTCCTTAACCCTCTTACCCCATTCTATGCTCCCTATATCACTCCTACCCCCAAATCCAGTAGAAATGTTTAGTCTTTTGTCAAGGCAAGGCCTAGATTGTTGGCAGAACAGCATATCAGGGCCTAAACCACAGAACACGGTCAAAAACTGGGTAACTATGTACCCTTTGTGCTCTGAGGGAGATGAAGATGGGATGAACAGGGGGTCCCGAAATGCACCCCAGACCCATTTTCAGGGGGTGGACCCGGGGCGGACCAGAGTAAAGGCCACAGGGTGGACACATTTGGGATTGGATGGAGGGTATTATAAAATGTAACCTCTCAGGCACACGCGTGTGCGTCTTGTAACATCTTTAGCCTTGGCAAAATAAACCCTTTCTTATCTCACCCCTAATTAACTGCTCCGGGAGATTTTTCAGCACATAAATCCCACGGCAACACTGAGGAGAGTGAGAGAGTCTGGAGGAAGGTCAGTTTGCAGCTCAGTCAATAGCATCTTGAGGGTGTTTGTGATATGACTGCTGAAGGGAGAAGTGGACTTCTCCAGAGGTGTGTTTGAAAAGCCAACCCCTGAGAGGAATGGATGGCAGGAGAAAGCATAATTGAAAATAAACAAATCATACTGGCTATGCTCGTGATGCAATTCAAAACATGTTAGTATTGGTTTTTGTTCCTTAGGTACCAGCCACAAGGGTGCAGAGATACTGCAATGCAAGTAGCATTCTTCTGAAAGAAGAAAAGATACTCCAAGATGTAAAAAAACTTGGATTTAGGATTGTTCAGTCTTTCAGTATCTAAAGGGGTTACAAGAGAGCTGGAAAGGGACTTTTGACAAGGGAATGTAGGGATAGAACAAAGGGGAATGGCTTTAAACCAACAGAGGGCAGGTTTAGATTAGGTATTAGGCAGAAATTCTTGACTGTGAGGATGGTGAGGAACTAGAACAGGTTGCCCAGAAAAGTTGTGGCTGCCCCATCCCCAGAATTGCTCACAGCCAGGTTGGATGGGGCTTTGGGCAACCTGAGCTAGTGGAAGTTGTCCCTGCCCATGGCAGGGGGGTTGGAATGATGTAATCTTTATGGTCCCCTTCCAACACGAACCATTCTATGATATTATGATTCTGTGAAAAAAAATTGAAGAAAACTAAATACATGGATGTTTTTTCATCATGAAATGAATAACAAAAAGAATCATACTAATATTTATTAAAACCCAGAAAAATAATCTATATTTCATTGCTTGCTTCATGGTTTTGAAGATTCCATAGCTGGATCCATACAAGACTACCTTGAAATGGAAACTCATATCAGGTTGCTAATTGCAACCATTTGCCTGGATTCTTCAAGCCCCTCTGCCTTGGGAAAACTTCAGAAAACTTCCCAAATTGCTGGTGGTGGGTCCTTCCGATGGCGGAGGTAGACCAGCTGCAGAGCTGCGCAGCACAATACCAGCCCCATCTGCTGTAACTCTCTGGAATTACCAAATGCACCAAGAGATTTGTTTCCCATGATTTCGCCATGGGTTTTAAGTAAACTTTGATGCTAACAGTATGTGAAATTCCAGAAGGCTTTGGAATAACATAGGGACAACAGACGACAACCACTTTAATTAAGGACCTGAAGGAACCAGGCAGCAAGTCCAGCTGGACAAATCCTAACCTAGAGGTTACAGATGGAGGTAGAGTTTTTAGGTTGGCACAAGATGACAGAGATTGGGACAACCATCACTGTTCAAATCACAGTTGCAGTTGGCAGACGTAGCCAAGACAGTTGACTTGTTGGATCAGGACACATACAGATGTGCACTGTGGATTCCTTCAAACCTGGGACAGCTTTCAAGTTAATGGTTTCCAGCTTGCTGGGCATATATTGAAGAGACCCAGCTTTTAGAAAGTGATCATGAACCAGATCCTGAACATCAGTCCTTTTTACACACACAAACTCAGAAACCTGCTTCAAGATCCAAGTCCCACCAAGTAATCAACAGCCATTGCAAACAAAGCAAAAGTCACAGATCAGAAAATGAATTTGGACCTATTTCTTACATGAAATGATCAAGGAATTGTGGCTGGTAAGATTGCCAGTGGGATAAGGCTTTCATGTGGATGCCCTGAACTCTAGTAGCCAGAAGAATAAAACCGAGAAATAAGAGAAATAGTCTCTGCATGATTTTGGCACAGCAAATAATTCCTGTATTATTGGTACTTTTTATATTCTTCATGGATATTTTATTACATGGACAGTCCATTCTGCATACACTGCACAAGGGGAATATGGCCTCCAAAGGGGTTTGGTCACACATTTTACCCAGTTTGAGAAGGGTTGCATTACAAATACAACCACAATTTTGGAGCCAAAATTTTGGTTTTGTTGGGGGGGTTTTCAGGGTGCCTAGCATGGCAGAGATGCTTGTTCAGCAGCAGACAGTTAATTGGTGCTCATGTGGAAACCCAAATCATGTTAAAGAGAAATAAATTCATGTGAAGAATACTCATCAATTTTATATAGTTGTTTTGAGAAACTCAATAATTGCCCTATAGCCTTAATTTTGAGACTGCAAGAGTGTTATCATATAGATATATTAATTAAGCCTATGTTTCTGTAAGGAATAGGCTGACAGTATAAACATGGAAATACAGTTAATGCCTCCATTGCATTTTGCTGGATGCAAATGTTGCTTAATTTCAAGCATCTACCTAATGGGAAAGGCTGCCTGTCTGTCTCGCACTAAATCTAGCAATTTTATGGGGTTAGGGGGCAGTAAAATGCCCTCACAAAGTGATTTGCAGATCATGAAAATGCAGTGTGTGACCTTAAGAGTCATTTGCCAGCAATGGTGCTGGCAATAAAACGCCTGGCTGGGTGGTAGGAGATGCACATAAACTGCTCACATTGCCTTTGCACTGTCTGCACAAAAGGCTTCTGAGTCATGGCAGGTAAATCACTGTCCCAGATAGTGTTTTTCCTAATCTCAAAAACAAGCAGCACTTGGTTCTTTCTTCTTTAGCATGCAAAATAAGCCAACGTCTTTTTCTCCTGAGTTCCGCTAAAGTGGCTCTGGGCAAAGGATGGAGGACACCTGCTTCTTCCTTGAAGAGTTGTAAGGGAGTAATACTATCAGGATGCAAGTGGAATTGCCTCAGGCAGTACATGAAAATGGGTGTGCAAGGTTAAGACACACCACAGAACCATCTATGGTAGCATCCTGTTGTCACCAGTGGGCCACGTGGATGGCTAGTACGGGACGAGGCTGTAGAGGTACTTCTTTAAAATACTCTTCCAGTCCAAAAATAAGGGGATATCAACCAAAGTCAGTGGGGACTAGGTCCAGCAAAAAGCCATGGAGGTAGACAGGACATCTAGAAAAGTAAGGAAGCAGGACAGGTGCTTAGAAGGGAGATTCATTAGGAATTACTACCTAAATAAATCAGGCTTGGGAAATGATCAGGCTGAAAATTCATAAGTGGAGGCCAGGAAATTAGCTGAAAGATAGGAACATATTTTGAGGAAATAGCACTGTATGCTTACTCATCCCTTGGTGTTCACCAACAGTCATTTTGGATACAGAATGCCAGGTGGGACAGACCTGCATCTGAACAAATCTGGACATTCAATATATATTCCCAACCTCAGCCCACTGTAACTCCATTCAGAATTTTATAATAGTTTCTGTTCAGGAACAGAAGTCCTCATAACTTACAGCTGGTGACGTTTTCTCTATTCACAAAAAATTGCCTAAAGGAGGATGAAATCCTTGTAAAGTTCTAAGATTGACCTTTGCCAAGCACAAGAAAGCAGATGACTTTCCTCTGCCAATGCCACCTCCCTTGTGAAGAGAGAAGCCAGGGCTGAATTGTGAAGGAGAGGAGGACTGATCCACCGTATCACCTTCTCGTGTTTGTAAAACTCAGATCCATGTGGATGAGGCCAACAAGGAAAAGGCAATTCCCTTACATTGCAACACTGATGCACAATCCTTGCATGAGCTGGTCAGTGCTGCTGACCACTAGAGTAATATCTGCAAATATACCCAGCAGAGGCAAAACGGAAATGCTAAAGTGGCACCATACAAACTTCCAAGTCCCAGTCCACAGTTACTCATCTCATTTCCCCATTGTTGAAAGCCCCAGTAGAAGCATCTAAAGTGGCAGCTGGCTCACTGGTATATCTCAGGTTAATTCACTCCCAGTATTGAATTTTCTTTACTCTCTAAGACATTTTTAGTTGTTTTTTTTTTTTCTTTTTTTTTTTTTTTCAGAACAGTCTCCTTATGTGTATTCAAGCAAACATCTAAATCCTCCTCCTGTTTTGGTTACATTTATAAACCAATTAAAAATGGATTTACTCTTCTAAAGTTATTACTGTAAATTTTCCTTAGAGAATGCCATTTCACCAAGACCTGAAATGCAACAGGAAAAACATATTAACATACCTTTTAATGAAAACACTTTAGTTTGGCTAAAGGCTGACATGGAAAGTATCGTTTTGATGTCCTTATTGGAAGTCTCCAATATTCAGCTTTTAATTCCAATGAAACGATTTTATTTATTGACCAGGCAATGACATCTCAATAGATATTCTCTATACCCCCAGCTCAACTTTCTCCTGAGAAAGAAATGCCATTTTTCAATTTGTGCTACTGAAAAGGTCTGTTATTGCTTTTCTTCCCCTGGGCTCCAGGAGCTGTGCTCAGCTTCTTGAACCTGACTGCAGAAAGCCAGAGCTAAGTGTGTTTCTTTAGGAAAATTGCTGTCAAATCTATACTGTGCTAGTAAATGATGCTGTACCTTGAAAAGGGAATGAATTTTATGCCATAAAAGCCAAATCTTTCACTAGTATACATCAGGGTCATTCCACAGAAGTGTCTGTAACTCAAAAATCCATGAAATGTTGAGGGTTCTCTTTTTAATGCCTTGCTGTTGAATGTTTTCCAGTTTTGCAAGAGGAATTTGATGAAGACAAAGGTCACCTCGAACAGGAAGAGCTGTCTGCCTGCAGCACAGCCATTTGTACAAGGAGCAAATGACAAGCTTGGTCCCACGCTGCATTGAGGATGTCATATCACAAACATTCCTTACAGCTGCCATGCTGGCTTAAATGTCTACCTTTTACCCAAATCCCTCCAACTGTCAGTCCCTATATCCCATCTGAGAACTGACCTGAGTAAAAATAACAGGAAAAAAAAAAAAAAACTATGTTCAAGCTTTTTTAACATACATGTGAGCCATCTGATTTTGGCAAAATTATTGACAAGGTGGTCCAGCTAATAGCTGTATCACTCAGCTGGGATGAGTGGAGGGCAGTTAGAAGCAGGTGGGTATGTGGGCATGGGCATGGGATGGGACAGGAGCTTCTTTGCTCTGCTCTTTTTGCACAGCTGGGGTGAAGATGCTTCCTCCCGTTAAGAATAGTAATCAGAGGCTCAATGGCTGGAATGAGGGCCAAGGGAAATCAACCCTTGTGTTGATCCCTAGCAGGAGGATAAGTTATGAGGTGGGTGGAAATGAAAAATTTCTAATTTCCCTCCCCAAACATCTCTCCTGCAAAAGGGGTTTCTAGATGGGCCAACAGTCCCCAGCTCTACCGGCTGTGAGATTCATTACAAGCTTTCTTTTTACAGAAAGTGAGACTTCTTCAGAGTCAGCTTACAGAATCACAGAACAACAGAGTCATCATTTAGGTTGAAAAGGTCCCCTAGGATCATCAAGTCCAACCATTAACCTAACACTCTATGTCCCCAAGTGCCACATCTACATGTCTTTTAAATACCTCCAGGGATGATGACTCCACCACTGCTCTGGACAGCCTATTCCAATGCCTGACCATCCTTTTGGTGGAGAAATTTTTCCTAATATCCAATCCAAATTCCATGATGAGTTGGAGGGTTTAGGAGAGAGAGACAGTTTGAGAAGCTGAATTTCTCTCTTCTTGCTCCAGATGTCAGGTCTCAAGCAAGCTAAGTGCACCTTTAAGGGCTCTGACAGACAGAGAAGTTACCATTAAGCAGGACAAGATAGATAACATGTGAGCTGCTCTGCAAGAGCTGTCCCTGGACATGTAGGTTTTCCCTGGGGAAACATATGGTCCCAAGACTAAGTCGAGGTAAATTTTGTTATTGAGTCCTTTGAAGTTTCCTATATCCTCAAATAAACGTCCAATTGGCTGGGTATTTTGTTACTGCCTCCTTAAAAAGCAAAACTAAACTCAGCCACACATATAACAACTCTCATGCAAAGCCTTCTCTGTCTTGCATTCAAAAAGATTAAGGTTTCAGTGCATACACTTCAGAGAAGATGGATCCTGGAGGCTTGTCTGAGGTATCAAGAAGCAGGAACAAATGCATTTTAGACAGGCTCTCCAAGAGGGTATTTCCACACCCCAGCTGAGATTGCTCACTCTACCTTTATTTGACATCACATAATTTATATTCCACAGCCATAGCACTGTAAGAAAATCTCCCTAGCCTGCAGCTTCGTTTTCTGCACACAGCAACTCCAGCACTTTAATTGTCCCATAAACGTGATGGAAAGGATTTGATGCAAAGAGCTGTTAAAATGCCAAATGTCTTGAGCACTGCAACTACTGAATGGCTCCCAACGATTCATGTTTCAATCTATATGCAAATGTGCCCTTTGGTTGGCTTGTGCTGGACTTTTCATTGCTGCATTACAGCTATCCAGGGAAGCCTCAGACTCATAGATCAGAGAGATACGAGGCACAAATGGGAGAAGACTTAAATTATTCAGTGTTTATGAGAAAGAGAATTCAAACAGTGGAGTTACATTTTGCTTTTTATAATAACATGATTACAGATCAGCCCTGAGAAGACCTACAATAACGTTGTTTTTCTCCCTCCCCTTCTTCCTTGCTAACAAAATATGTAGCACAATGAATCACTTGGCAAAGCCGAACGTGTATGACCAATAACACTCAAAATGGTGTATGTAAGCTCCAGGTAAAGCCAGTGCTCACAGAGCTCAGCTGGGAGATGTTTTTGAGTGGACTGAAAGATTTCAAAAGCTGGTCTCTGCTGTTCTTAATCTCAGCACAGGAAAACATCCCCTCAGAGCATCAAACTGAGACTCTGAAAACACCGGCAGTCACAAAATCTATTCCTGCTCATTAAGAATTTGCACAAATCCCCTTCACCTGAGTGCAATGTGTAATTCTGGTCTTAACAAGAAGAAATTATCTGGACCAGTGAAGAAAGGGCTGCCACCATCACAAGAGGGCTGCAGAACTTGTTTCACAAGAGGGACGATAAGGTTTTACAGGATTTTGGTTAGTTCCAAGAGTAGGAAAATGATAACAAACACCTGAGAAATGGCAAGAAGGGGAAAGGACAGCATTAGCTAAAGGCCAGTCTGGTACAAGAGCAAGAAGCCACAAATACACTCAGAAAACAGAGACATGAATATATCAAGGACAGTCTTGTTCATGTAGGACTTGTTTTGTGGGGTTTTAAAGCTGAAGCTGTACTGGGGACTTTATGTTCAAAGAAATGCCAGAGGTGGCACGGACTTTGCAGAATGGATGGCTGCAAGGAAACTGCGAGGTTTTGGCATTGCACCCAAGAATCACCTCCCTAGGAGCTCTGCTGAGCCAGGAAAGCAGAGCTGAAGTCTCTGATCAAGTCTTGGTTCTTGCAAAGTTTCAGAATAGCTGGAACACCTTCCTTTCTTTGGAAGAGCTTTATAGAGTGAGGTATCCACAATGCTTGATCCCTCAGGACCTTAATTTCTGGTTGGGCTTTGCTTTCCTTTATCTGCTTGGATTAGGTCTCCACTGTCTCTTTTAACTCCTACTTCTCTCTCCATAACCCCAGGAGCAGGCTGGGGGGCCAGTAAGAAATGGGAGAAACCTTCAAAAGCAGTAATGCTCCTCACGTGATCTGGACATGGTCAGGAGACCACAGTAATACAGATAAAATCTTCTGAAAAGTCTAGTATAGTGGATGAGATTTGTGGGATCATAGAATATCCTGAGTTGGAAGAGGCCCAGAAGGATCATCAAGTCCAACTCCTGATGCTGAACTTGGTCCTACATGAAATACTTATATTTTGCAAGTATGTTTTATTCCCCAGTTGATAAGAAGGTTTTATTTTTGTTGGGCTGGCCCAACAACAGCAAATTTGCAGCACTGTGATACCTTAGATTTAAGACTGGTTTATATAACGGTTGTCTACATGAGCAAGAAGATGGAGTTGGCAAAAAGAGCCATGTGGCAAGCAGCAGTCATTTGCCATTTGCCACCAGGAAAGCCCTCTCCCTGGCCAGGCTGGATGGCCAGGACCACCACACCCTCCTGGTCTCCACTCCAGCTCCAAAACCATTTCTGCTTTAAATGACAGAACATGCACAAACAAGCTGCTGCTCTGTTGCAAAGCCAAACAAACTTGTCAGGCTGCCAAGTCAGGAATTCAGGAAGGCCCTCCTTTTCCATCTTCCCTTTCTTTGTGCACTGAAATGGACTTGCCATGAGTAATTTGCTAGTTACTAAAGCTGATAAGTTTGGCTCCCTTCAGGCGCCTGCTGAGGAACAATATTGGCTTTTCTTTCAGATTACTGGGTGGAAAACACAGGGCAGGAGCTCTGTGTGTTTTCCCGTCCTTGCTGGAGCCATGTGCTGCCCTTGGCGCTCAGTTCTCCCTAAGGGAGATCCTGATATGCACTGTTTTGATGGAAGAATGGAAGAAGAGCAATGCCATGGGCTCATCTTCAAAATTCCTGGATTTATAGCTAGGTAACGACAGGGAAAACAAGCTGTAAGGGCCAAAAGCTCTGGGTTCACCTATTGCAGGTGATGATTTGGTGTTTTTGATCTTGTTGGAGAAAGTTTTCAGGGGAAAAGGGGTGGGAGGGTAGAACCATAACCATGTTGTGCACATTCAAGAATGAGCAAAAAAAAAGACAGAGAAAGCTCCTTGGAAAGTAATAAAGATCAGGAACATCATAGATGTATTTCCAAAATCTTACAGCAAAACTTAAGGAAGCAAAATACATATACTGCTGCTACTGGCAATTAAACATCACATAAACAGCAGACTTTTGGGCCACAGAGAGCAAAGTAGTTCCAATGTGACTCAGATTGGACCTTTAGATGGGGCAAACTGGTATAAAGTGACCTCAGAAAGGGCCTGTATCTGGTAACAACTGGGTGACTTTATTTCATTACAGAGGGGTACTTGTTCACCTTATCCACACTGCAGAAAGATGTTTGCAATAAGTAACAAGTTCAACACAAACCTATTTCCCTGATACTTGTCAACAACTGCTTGGCATCTGAACCCACAGGGAGAGTGCCCAGAATTACTTCAGAAGCATGCTGCCTCCTTGCCCAGACAAGACACCTGGTTTTTAGATAACAAGGAAGAGGCTCTATTTGATTAAAGCTCTGCAAAGGGTGAATTCAGATCAACACAGAAGATTTATGAACCACAGAGGGGTACCCACCAACAGAGATATGACAGGCAGCCTGGAGCGATACCATCCTAGACAGAGTTGCTACAGGGTATTTCTCAATGGCTATTCAGACCTTTTAACCTACCTCATTTTAATTTCCACACTCATTTTCCTTGGCATTGCAAACTGCATCAGTCAGTTTGTGCATGAGGCAAATGCCTTGGAGCCTTTGGAAGGGGGACTGAGCTCCTACCCACCCCTACCAAAGTGTGGCCTGTTTTTGTCGGGCTCGGGTCCTGGCAGGTCGGGGTAACACCATAAACAGAAGTTCAGTTGCTTCATGAGATCCCTGGCATTCCTTCCACTAAAAGCTATCCTCAGTTGTTTATGTCGCTGGTATAAACTGAAACCATTAGAGTTCCTTCAAAGGTCCAAAAAAACCTGGACAAAAGCAGGCAAAAGCATATGTACCAAGGCGGAGACAGAGTTGAATCAAAATTGTTGGGTAGATTCGCTCCACTGCCTCAGTGCCTGACTGTGTTGACAAATATATTTGAGTGTCAATCTGCAGCCTCAACTCAGGACACATGCTGGGACTGTCAGTCCTCCCCAGGTGAGAGACATGGCAGTGAGACAACTCAGAAGCTGACAGTGAGAGAGATGTTTACAGAATCTGCATGAGACCTGCCGTGCAACTTAATTCTTCAATTCACAGAATCATAAAAGGTTGACATGGACCTTCAAGGTCATCTAGTTTCAACCCCCCTGCCATGGGTAGGGCCATCTTCAACTAGACTAGGTTGCTCGAAGCCCAATCCACCCTGGCCTTGAACAGTTTCAGGGATGGGGCAGCCATTCTCTGGGTAACCTGTGCCAGTGCCTCACCACTCTCATAGTCAATAATTTCTTCCTAACATCTAATCAAAATCTCCCCTCATTCAGCTTAAAGCCATTTCCCCTTGTCTTATTGCTGCATGCCCATCTAAAAGTTGCTCTCCTTCTTTTTTACAAGCCCTATGTAGGTACTGGAAGGTGCTATAACGTTTCCCTGGAGACTTCTCCAGGCTGAACAAACCCAACTTTCTCAGATTTCCTCCACATCAGAGGTGTTCCATCCCTCAATTTCTTTCAAATGTGCAAAAAGGCTCCATTTTTACACAAGCAAAGCAGCACTGTTCCTGGAAATTGAAAGTCAATTTTTGACCAGATCCTTTTTAAAGTCACACAGTAAGTTGTTTTATTCTTCTGCGTATCCAGGACTCATGTGTAGCTTCTGAACCATCCCAGATAAGAAAATAGAAGTGGAACATTGCATGAGGTTAATCTGGACTACACACACAGAGCAATGATTTCCTCTAAGCCAATCAAGGATTAAGGCTAATGAGTATCTCTGCATCTTGTAACAGTCCTTTTAGGGAAATAAGACAGGATAAAAATAACCTGGCTTGACCCTTCCCCTCCAAAAAAAAATATTTTTAATAGTGCCTGTGGTGATGGAGTAAAACCAGAGAAGTTAAAGACAGGAATGTTTTACTTACCTGTCGTAGAATGACCATGGTTCCTGTATAAACACATCAGCAATCACCAGGAATGGACCTAAATCAAAAGAAATCTCCAATTAATGAATTGCCCCCCTGACTCAGAGTCCCCAGTTTAGGGACTCTTTCGACCCTGAATGGTTTCCACAGCCCTAAGTGTGACAAGGGCTAGAAGCACTGAAACTCCCAAGGCTTTCGTAATAATAATTCCAGACAGTGAGAGACAATCCTCTAATACATCCAGATTAATGCTGGCACCATGGTGAATGAGAGTGAGACTGGAGGTTGCTTATGCAAGTAATATTTTGTAAACTGAGTCCTAGAAAGTTATCAGAGGATTAACCTAGCAAACACACTGATACATGTGTCTTTGGATTCCATAGTACAAATTAAAGCACATCGAAAAGGGGAGTCTTGTCCTTAATGGTCAACAAGCCTGGATGGATTTTCATCTTTCCATCAAAACTGATTTCAGGAGAGGAAAAGAAAATGGTATTTTCCAAGAAAATACCAAGTCCTCCGACACAGCCTGCAACTAAGATCTGGACTGGATGGAGCATCTCCACTCTCTGCTCCTGCTGTTGGGCAAATTGTATTGTGGGATTTACATGGAAAAGTCCCATGCTGCTCCTGAGTTTATGCTTGATGCTGTGTGATGTCACCTCATGACACTCCCACAGTTAAATGGGTTCAGTGTGTATGAGTGAAAAACACTTTCAAAGAATTGAATTTCTGCAGCTTTTAATCTCTGAGCCATCATTGGTACATGGTAATCAATAATCGTTGTATTTATGATGTGAAAGTTCCAGTATAGTAAAAATACTCATGCCTTAAAAAGCAGAGAAAATGGCACTCAGTCTCAGACACACAACTCTTACAGGACACTGAGGGTGTGAAGGCTGATGAAGGATGATCTTGCAGGACACAAGACATTTCCCTTCACAGTGACAAAATGGTCCAGACTCATCATAAAATCCTAAATATTTTGTTTCAGGTTTTAACTATAATTTTCATTTTTATGCTTTCCCCACCAAAAGGCAAACATTACTGGGGGAGATGGGAGAGAACAGTCTTTCCACTCTCCCCTCAATCATCTCCAGGTGTTGTGTCCCAAAAAGACAGCCTCAGTCTTGAAAAAAAAAAGGAGTGATAATTCACCATGCCAATGTCCCTACACACATTCCTCATGGCAAGGACAGTGATCTCTCTTCCCCACTAGCAGCAACTGCTCGCATCCCATTCAGCAATGTAGGACTTAGTCTTTGGTGCTGATTCTGCTGACTGAATTTTTTGTAGCTTCTCACCTGCAGTGGGAAACACAGATGTTCCCAACCTAGACAGAAAGGCAGGATTTATCTCTATTAGCTCCTGCAGAGACTGTAAAGGCTCAACAGAATTTCCAGTTATTCCGCTTTTCCTCACCAGGCTTCCTGCACTAACTCTACATTTTTACCGACCAACATATTTGAAGGCTGATAACTATCCTCACATTTGTCACCGAATGCCTTCACCACCTTAATGAAAACATCTACCTGCTAAAACCATCTACCTGATCCCTCTGCATTGCCCAGAAAAGGAACTGGTGTCCTAAGAGCAGCCAAGGCATTACTGTTCATTAGTAAATACTCAGTAGACAAATTCTGGCCACAGGCCATATTCAATTAATTAATTTTACTTTTTCTAGAAAGTAGATGACTGGTGGAAAATCACATGTCCACTTTAATAACTGAAAGACTGTGAGGCAATTTTCCTAATTCTAAGTTTGAACCTTCTCTGTAGCACATTAAATTATTCCTCTTCTCTTTAATTCATATGGTTTGAAAATAGCTTTCTAACCCTGCCAAATAGTGAGTCCTGAGGCAGACTGCCTAGGGATGCTGAAGAGTCTACTCCACTGGGAATAGTTGGTGAAATATTGGTTTGGCTCAGAACAGGCACTGGGGAAAGTTCTCCAGAAGTCTGTAACATGATGATCATAGGGGGAGTGTTGGACACTGGGCTGGGTACCAGTTTGTCTTCCCTGATCTAAGGACATCTGCTATGGACAAGTTATCTTATAGTTCCTTTCCTCATTTTCCTTCTCTGAAAAACAAAGATCTCGTCCAACAGGGGAGCTCCTAAGTATCTTAGTTGGTTTTATGCTAACCAGCCAAATGACCTAGGTAAGACCTGCCTCGTTGGGTGTCCATGTTGCAAAAGCCATGCATAGGACATCTATTCCCACAGGTTGGTCTAACACCACATGTTCAGTCTCAGAACTGCTCTTCAGTTTTTTGTCCCCCTGCTGCTGAAGCAAAGCACCGTCCTGTGGTTACCCTGGTTTCCAGCACTAAAACTATCTGGTATGCAAGCACCCTGCTTAACATGGCCTGTGGTGATGCTGAATAGGTGTTGTGCCAGGTTTGGAAGGGTATTTGTATACCCAGTCCACTCTGGTTTTAAACAGGACTTTGGTGCCCTGAGTCTTTTGGGTTTTTTTTATTTTTACTTTCATGGGGTTTTTATTTTTGCTTTCTGAAAGTCTAGCCTTCAGCCCAAGCCAGCAGGCTTGCTCTTGTTCTATGCTTTGTAATTCCCCTCCTGAAGTCTTTGCAAGGGAGTTTGCAAGTGCACAGTGTTTCTGTACACAACAGAAAGCCAGCTTTCCCCATGGATTGCTCAGCTGGGAACAACCCAAAAGGGAAGAGCAGGGGAAGGAGCAGACTTGCCTCCCTGTTCTTCCCACAGAGATCAGTAAGAAGGATTGGGCTTGTCTGAGCACCAGGGAGATCAGCTGCCTACTAATTCATGGGGGCCCTAGTGGAACAAAACAGCCATCTGGACCCCGTGACCCTTGCTGGCAGGTGTGTAGGGCACTGGAATTCCACCTTCATCTCCTGTGTGAAGGTCTACAGATGGCATGGGAAATGAGCTGGGCTAAACAAAATGTACTTAGCATCTCTCCCAAATCACACACATAACACAAGGGCACAAAGACAACCCTCTAGAAAGTATATGTTTTGTAAACTTGGTTCATTTTGCAGTTTTCTGGCCATCACTAGTTGAACATTATCTGAACAGAACATCTGAGGGAGGCAGCGGGGTGAGGCTGAAGGGGCTTTAATCTACTTCTGGATGCAGAGTCATGTCTGACATGGAACTATACACATCACTTGCTTGCAAGCTGTGGTCACCAGTCAAGCCAAGGAGTGCTTCAGTATGGGGTCTCCATCACAGTGACCTCTACCATGGCTTTCCTGATCTGACTTTGGAGGAGAAAGTCTGAGGAACAAAGCCATTGTCCTGCAATTGCAAAGAAGGGTGTTGCTACTCTAATCTCTTTAACTGGCATTTCTGTGCTCCTTGTTGGCACTTCAGGACGGGAGTCCAACCACATGACTGGCCATACTTCCGGGGGGATCACTCCACAGTGCTAATCCTCCAGAGCACATGCTCATTAACCATTGGTTAGAATAAATTCAGGTATTTCTTTCTAAATGTAAAATCTATTCCTTTCTCCTGAAGTTCCACATACCATGTGATTTTCCTGAATGCAAATGCAATGAAGAAAACGAATAATTAATTTATGGGGTGCACGCATTCACATTCCATGTCTGTCCCAGTCTGCACCCAGCTTGGTGGAGAGCCTGCCTTTTGGAGAACACCCTGTGAACTTAATAGTGTGAAAAAAACCAGGAGAACTTCATTCGCCTTCTGTCTGCGTCACTTGACTGGTAGAAATGTGTCAACCTAGTTGAGCAAAGAGATTTAATACACCAACGCTCTCTGCACACTACTGCTTTCACCTTCTGCCCTCCAGAAAGGGAGCTGAGAAGGATTAAGGATTTTTCAGTGTATTTCACTGGTTGTCTGAGAAATGGTGAATAAAAAGGTCAGACCTACACCCTCAGAGACAAGCGCCTTTGTCTTTACCAAAACCAGGATTCAGATCAGGAAGAAAAACAGTGGCTTTTGAATAAGGTTAAACGAACAAAACCCCCAGTCTTTGGGATCTCTAACCATTGACTGTGTATGACAGCGAGCAGAGATGAAGAAGACAATGTCACTACATACCACTCTTCCTAGTCTTTGTCCATCTGTAAGTTGTTATGGTTGGAAAGATATGACAGTCTGTATTTTTGCATTCTTCCCAGAGCCCCAAATGAGAACCAGAGCTTTTAGGTCAGAAGACATTAGTCCAAATATGGCAGCCATCCATCTTCTTTGTGACTAACAAGTTATTGTCCCTGCCAGCTTGATCAACAAGCAAGCTCTCGACAGAGACAACCTTCTCTAGGTAATTAGCTCCAAAGCTCAAATCATTCTTAGTATTTAAAACTATGTAAGTATCTTCTCCTCCTCTGTATTTGCCCTCAGTTTCCCAACTGAGGCCAGTTGTACCTTGCCAACCACAACTGACTACACAGATGGACCCACAAGGCAGTGTTTTACACCGCTGCTGCACATGCACTTCCTCATGCCACTGTCTCATCCATCACTTGGCTTGGAGTGACAACCAGGGCATGGAGTGGAGGGAAGCCAGGATGATCCATCATGTCTGGAAAACTATTTACTAGAGGCATGTACCCTCGCTTTAGTAACAGACTGAGCGCTTTCCATGATATGACCTGTGTCAACTGGTTTGTCAGATATTCAGTGCCTGGTTATCTGCTCCCTGTGAAGGGCCTCACAGTCTACTCTCATCATTTCTCACTTTGCTTTTCAATGAACCAAACACTCAGGCTCTCACAGTAAGAACTTCACACCACCTGTCATGGTTTGTGGGCCCATCTTGGGTAAACCTCAGATAAGTCTGATCCTCTGCCATTCAGTGCTGCCTGGGATATCCCTATCTCCTTGGGCTGTAGCATCCCATTTTGCTTTCTTTTTGCATAAAAAAGAAAGTTCTCCCCTTTGGTCAGGTTTTCCTTCCAAGCATATGTGAAGATTGGCTGTTCAGGACTTGCTGAGAGGTGGGTAATGGGCTAAACCACCACCTTGGTGGAGGAGAGCCCTGACTTTGAGTCTTGCTTAAAGATGGGTGCTTTAGCTACTGGGATGCTGCTTAAAATGAGGGATGGAGAGGGACTTTTGGCACAGGCATGCAAAGGCAGGACAAGGGGGAATGGCTTTAAACTGAAAGAAGGCAGGTTTAGATTAGATATTAGGAGGAAATACTTCCCTGTGAGGGTGGTGAGGTACTGGATGAGGCTTGGAGTAACCAGGTCTAGTGAAAGGTGTCCTTACCCATAACAGGGGTTGGAACTAGATGATCTTGAAGGTCCCTTTCAACCCAAACCATTCCATGACTCTATGATGTCCGTCATTTCCCCTATCTGACTGAAATGTTCATGGTAATGGCCATTCACTTAACACCTTCCCTTCCCATGATATCTTCATCCTTGCAAGAAGAAATTATCATTTCCAACTCCTCCACAAAAGTAAAATCCAGCTTCCTGGTTTTGTTTCCTCTTATCTCTTTTAATGTAGAGAAAAGATGCATTCCCATGAAATGCAACAGTATTGCCCTGAATTCAATGGCAACAGGAATTTACCCAGAGTATTTGTTGTTTTTCTTCTACACAGGACAGCACACCCTGAGTTTTTACTAGTGAGCAAACAGTATGATACTCTCATGGCAGGGATGTGGGGACACAGCAAGAACCACCTGGCCACATGCTGCCTGCCACTGTGCTGAGAAAGTTCCCTTGTTTATGTCTTAATTGCCGCCTCCGCACAGAAGGATCATCTTGAGGTCATGCTGACAAATGACGTGAGGAATGCGAGGAAGCTCTAACCTCAGCAAGGCAGGTCACAATTGCAGTAAGCTTCAGGAAACATTGGAATTACCATTTCTCATGTGACCAGTGCATCCATGACACAGCTTGTCTGTGGGCTCTGCATACACTGTGAAGCGGTCAGCACAGAGCATGTTTTCCTGGAAAAACTCCGACCCAAGCTCACTGAAGGTCATGAAAAGCCTTTTCTACAGCCTTTGGATCAGACCTTTTGTGGCCACCAGATTTGCAGAGACTGCTGGTATCAGGAGAACAAGAGGTGTATCCGGTTTTAAAGAATGGCCTCCCCACCAGCAGCAGGTCCATCTTCCTGGACAACTGAGGGAAAAAGAGAGACTCAAACATAGCTGAAAGCTGAGATGTAGAGGTATACGTGATAGCAGGGGGATAAAAATCCATTGGGAAGCCCTGGATTCTCAGAAGGGCTCCTTGGTGTGCAACACTGTGCAACTAAACAACAGCCTGCAAGTTTGCAGATTTTTCTCTAGCTATTCCTGCAACACTCAGCCTTACAGTGATGAAAGGCACAGCATTAGGTACTAATTAGATTAGAGGGTACTCCCGCCAGGCTTTTCCTTCTGGTGGGCGGATGCTGTTCCCAGGGAAGACCTGCTAGTTTGTTACTGTGGGGTTTTTTGGTTTGTTTGTTTGTGTTGGGGTTTTTTTGTTGCTACAAAAAGGGATGCAGATCTGCAAACTCCAAACCCAGAAAATTCAAGCTGCTTGAAGTACAGAGAACCTTTCCTACACAAAAGAACACAGACAACCTGCTAATTGATTAGCCAAATAACTACAGGGTGAAAAGACTGCAGGCACCACCGTGGCTTTTTGTAGTAAAACAGACCAATGTAAGAGTAGTCTCGATGCATTACATAAACAGATACTCTGTACTTCTGTACATTGCGGTTTTTTTTCCTTGCAGGTAGCTCAGGAAAGAAAGTGCGGTGCTAATGCACACTGCAGTCTGTCATTCTGCAAGTGCAACTGAAACCCAGGGAAATGAGGCTCGTAACTGAAACCACCAACAAATAGGGTGTAATCTACTCAACGTGAGTGACAGAGCAGTGTCAGGGGCTGTGCAGTACATAGAGCTTCCAGCCAAAGACTTCAGTGGCCAAAATCAGAGACTAATTTTCAAAAGACATCAGGCAGAGCTGAAAAATATGAAAAATCTGGTTTCTCCCTGAAAATTGAACACTTAAACCATATGCTGAGCTCTCCTCGTTGGTCAGGTTGACTGTGGATCAGCTAAAAATGCAAACACTTTCGACCCAGCTAAAAATCTCAATGACCAGACCCCCAGCAGTATGAAACAATTGAGATAAACTGATTTTGGTAAAAATGTGCTGATTTCCACCAGCTGCACCCCATGAAATGCTGAGGTGGTCTCTCCTGAGACTGGGTGTGAAGGGTTTTAAAAGACAGTGAGGGAAAGGAATGTGATACTCTGTGTCTTCCTCTGCCATGAGCTGCATCAATTAATCACAGCCCCCTATGACAGCTGCAGGCTGTGCCATCCTGTTTGCCTTTGCAAAGCATTGCACTGGTCAGTGAAAGGACCATGAAGACTCAACTCCAGATGCAGGATCTCACAGGTTGTTTAGAATAATAGAATAGTTTGAGTTTTAAAGGTCATCTGGTCCAACTCTCCCTCCCATGGGCAGGGACACCTTCCATTAGATCAGGTTGCTCAAAGCCCCATCCAACCTGACTTCGAATGTTTCCAAGGATGGGGCATCCACAGCTTCTTGGGGCAACCTCTTCCAGTGCCTCACCATTCTCACAGTGAAGAATTTATTCCTATCTAGGAAGGTGCTCTAAGGTGTCCTCAGAACCTTTTCCTCTCCAGGATGAACAATCCCAATTCTCTCAGCCTGTCTTCATAGGAGAGGTGCTCCAGCCCTCTGAGCACTTTCGTTGCTCTCTGTGGTTCATTTATTCCTCTGCTTTGTCAGTACCAGTCTCCTAAAAAAGTTACCCAAACTCTTTTATATTTCAGATATAGACAGACAGTTCCCCAGAGGGGCTGACACCACATATGTGTTTAGCTATACTGATGGGAGCATGCAACACTGAGTTCACACCATGTCTTCATAGGTGAAAAACTAATTAACATAAAAGCTAACCCTAAAACACTGCGGACCTCAGGATGTGACTTTAAACAGAGCTCAAGACAGAAGCAAAAGCTTCCACAAAGGCAAAAACCCGTTTAGATGCACTTACTACCTAGGAATGGTGCAAAGCAATGCCTGAACATTTCCTTGCCTCCTCCTGGCCATGTCACAGATCACAGCAGTGTTGGGTTAAGGGTTGGACTCAATGATCGTAGAGGTCTTTTCCAACCTAAATCATTCTATGATTCTCTAAGATCACCTCCAGGGCTATGGGGACAAACTAATGCTTCCAAGGCCTGATTCATTCCATCTGTTGTAGAAGTCAGCATTATTTCTGTCCATAGGTTACAGAAGAAGCCTGAGGTGACTGGTTTCAGTTCCCTGTCCCCTCCTTATTCCCATCCCTGAGCAGCTGTGAATATGTCAAAAGACTGCTCAGCTGTCTCTGAGGCTTTGGTCCCCAAACCTCTTTTTGAAGGGTTTTGGTAGGAGAGACACCTCAACTGAATGAGCCAAAAAGGTTACTACACTAAAGCAAGAAACCACAGAAAACTCCCTCCTCTGGAAAGTTAGAGAATCGATGTGTAGCCTCTGTTCACCTGAGAGTGGTCAGGAAATGGGCATCAATTTTTTAAGCCTTCAGCAGGAAGTTCAATAGATTTGCCCTTCATTTGATCTCCCCGAAAAGCCCAATAGGTAGAGAAGCTGAACAAAAGACCTGACCTTTTCTCCCTTACTGTGTTTTCAAGTAGTTAAAGCAGAACAATGGACCACGGTGGCATCCGATCCCAACTCTCCGCAGAGCGCTCAACACAGCCTCCCGATGAAGGCAATTTCCTTTTGTGCACCAGCCTCTACCAGTGATTGAGTATTTTTCAACAGCCACAATAATTAATCAAATAAAGTATCCTTTTGCAAGGAGGTCAGGTGTAATTTCATCATAATCCAGATCCAGTAGGCTGAGCTGATCTAGAGAAAATGCTGCACTTACAGGTTGGCCGAACAGTCTTTGCAACTGTTTTCATCTCTTCTTTACCTGTAGATGAACTTCCAAGACTTGCTAGAGTCTACATAGAGGGCCTGGCACATGACACAAACAAATTATGAGTAAAGCCTATGTTTGAAATTGGGGGTGATATGAGAGATGAACATGCTCTCAGGACTCTTCTCCTTGGAGTAGCACAGTGATGGGCTGTACTGGAAGTCCTCTTGCTGGTCCTGAGCAAACTGGGATGTCCACACAGCACTGTGCCAAGATCAGAACTCAGCTCTTGCCTACTCATGCTCAGGGAGCCCCAACAAGCCTGGGCTGAACAGACTAGCCACAGCTGGTAGGGTCACCATGGATCTGCTCCTTCATGAGCTGGTTGATCCCTGGCATTTACAGAGCAAGGGATACACACAGACTTCAGCCTGATGTGTTTTACATTGAATGCATGGATTTGAGAGGAGATTCATGTGTGGAATATCCTGTTTTGGGCCAGGTTCAAAAATTCTCTGAGGTATCCACAGGTAGCAACCTTCTGAGCCACACAGGCTCTACCAGCCCTGCAGTGGAATCACAGACATTAGCCCTTAGCTTAGTTGCAGGTGTAGTCCTTTGGCTGTGTTGCTTAGGCACCTACAAAGACTGTCTGTTATCTGAGATAAACTCCATAAACATCATAGAATCCTAGAATGACTTAAGCTGTAAGGGACCTTAAAGATAATCTTGTTTCAACGCCTCTACCATGGGCATGGAACCTTACCACTAGACCAGGTTGCTCAAAGTCCCATCCAAGAAGGATGGAGCAAGCACAGTTTCTCTGGGCAACCTGTTCCAAAGGTTTGGGAACCAGAAATCTAAGGGAAGATTTCTACATCTATCTATCTATCTATCTATCTATCTATCTATCTATCTATCTATCTATCTATCTATCTATCTATCTATCTATCTATCTATCTAAATATTTTTAAATATATTTTTATTTATACACACACTCCCTATATAGAAGGATATATATATCCCCTAGATATATACTGTGGCCAATCCTACATTCCTGCCTCCAGTTAGGAATAACTGGACCATGCAGTGAAGGAGCTTGAACTGGATCATCTCCTTGGCTGTCCAAGTTTTCTGTCTCATGACCCTACAAGACCACAGGCCTTACTACAAGACAGAGGGCAGGAGAAGGAGCACTGCTTCTATTGCAGACTGGGATCAGGGTCCCAAAACAAAATTTATGGGGCATCAGGTGATTTGTCTTGTGGCACACTGGAGCTTGTTGTTCAAGTGGTTTTGGAGGGATTTATGTATTTGGGTTCTTTCTAAGTCCCACGAAGTGCTCCCTTTTAAAACAGTCTGTAGATAACCTTCCACCATCCAGATAACATATATAGATCTGAACTAATCTCAAACCAATAAATTAATTACTAACCTACTGTTGCTTTTTTGCTATAGAAATGTTTGTTAAAGGGAGTCTTTACTCCAGCCACTGTTTTAGCAACCACCCCAGTGAGATATTATGCTGCGTTATTCCTTCATGAATCCCAGCCTATTTATGGAGGAGGGGACAATGCTATCCTCATTTCACACAGAGGGAAACTGAGACATGAAGGGAGGATGTCACTTTCCCCAAGGTCATGCAGGAGAACCAGGACACCCAAGTCTGTGCCTATGACTCCAGATCAAAATGTCTTTAATAAAAGCAGCTCCTCTGCTCTTCTCTATCCTTAAATTGTCCTAATAAGCAGCTGTCTCACCCTATATTCTTGCTGGTCCCTACTGGTCTGGCCTTGGTTGTGTGGTCTCTCTCCTTTTGGTGCTATTAATGGTGGCTGGAGCAGGACTTCTGCAAGCTATTATAATCCTGTGATGTTTTTTTTTCTCACCAGGAACCCCTTGGGGGGGATTTTTAGTGAAATCATTCTTCCAGCTGCCCTGACACTATCCTCTTATCTCTCATGATCCTGGAGAAATTCAAGGTGGCCCTTCAGAAGGCTGGGGTCAGCCTCCAAATCCAAGGACTGTTAGGATTAAGTGAGCTCAAATCAGAAGATACCAGCCCTGTTTTATCTGATGAGACTTCTGTTGACTCCAGAGGTTGTTTTGCTTGAATGGTAACTGTAAAATTAAGTAGAGACTCTGCTCTGCCCTTCCAGGGTGCCTTTGGTGCAATCACCATTAGATGCCTCAGGGCAGCATCAGGAAGTGCTGGGAGACATCAGCCCTGTAATAGCCCGAATGAGAGGGGGACAGACACTCCCTGACTCATTGGCTGCACATGCAAAATGTTATATTAATTTTTCAGCTGGGGAAGCTGAGTCACAGGGGCTGTTTGCTGCTCCATCTACTACTCTTCTCTTTTTTAGTGGCATATGGAGTCACTGTGTGTTATTCAATGCATGGGATGCTCTGTGCTCTAAAGGGCATCATCTGTCTAAACTGGTCATGCCTACAGGTCTTTGCCAAAGCAGAGTTAGACTAAAGGGCACATAAAAGGGTAGATTTACATTGGATATAGGAGGAAACACTTTATTGCGAGGGTGGTAAAACACCCTCTGGGCAACACAGGTTGCCCAGAGAAGCTATGGATATCCCATCCCTGGAAGTGTTCAAGGCCAGGTTGGACAGGGCTTTGAGCAACCTGGCCTGGTGGAGGATGTCTCAGCTCATGGCAGGGGGGTTGGAATGAGATAGTCTCTAAGGTCCCTTCCAGCACAAACCATTCTATGATTCTGTGATATGTTAGGTGTTGCACAGACATAAAGTAAAAGTCATTGCATCCCAAAACAGCCTGGATGGACAAAAGAACTGGAATCTCCAGGAGATGAAGAGACTTCACTCCATGCCAAGTTCCCACCTGGTAAATAGCA
The DNA here is from genome assembly GCF_036250125.1 of Pseudopipra pipra. Classification (NCBI taxonomy): domain Eukaryota; kingdom Metazoa; phylum Chordata; class Aves; order Passeriformes; family Pipridae; genus Pseudopipra; species Pseudopipra pipra. Next base: position 30,815,452 of record NC_087550.1, on the reverse strand, counting down.
GAGCTAGAAACAGACAGAATTTCCTCTGCAAGGAGCAGCACCAACAAAAGCCTAATTTACAATGACAAAATTCCAAATAATAAGATTTCTAGATGGTCAGTAAGACATAGCCCCCCTAAGAAGCCTTTCCTGCAGGTGGGACATCCTGAACAGCTTTCTCACCACACCTGGGATCTCTGGTGTCCAACAGGAGATCATTGTGCCTCAGGGCACTAGATTTCTTGCATGCTTACACGTCTTTTCAGGAAGTGTCTAGGAACTTTGCTACCTTGCTACAGCTCTGTCAAATTTAAAGTGAACTTGGTCATCAAAATACTGTGATTAGGTGACACATCTAAAGAGATGGGCAGAGTGGCCACACAAGCCTTGTTTCCTGTGGAAATCAGACTAGATGAGCAAGCCAGCTTTAATCAGGTCCTTATTGCAGTTTTAACAAGCTTCTCTGTTCCTACCTTCTTTGCGGTACTTTGAGATACCCCCACGAAGAAAGGGGTGACTTGATATTTGCGATTTACTCCTAGCTACACATAAAAAATTGGTGTTTTCTGGAGACCTCCCTTGGCTGAGGTGAACATCACAGCTGCACCTGAAAAGCTTGACTTTTGTTAACAGCCCTTTTTACTTAATATCTTCCCTGACTGCTGAGCTCAGGGCTGGGAGGACAGAACCTGCTTTGCTACTCCAGAGAGTAGTCTGTTCTGAGACAAAAAACAGATATAACAGGGCACTGGGGGAGAACCAAAGGGTTATTTCTAAGAGCAATAAGGTTGCCCTAACAGCTTTTACCCTCTGTTACCCATCAACCTAGTCTGTACTGGTATAATTAACCTGAATTAACCACAGGCCTGATTTACTCCATCATTTGGCCAAGATCACTGCATGCTCTCTTGTCTCCTCTCTGATGTTCTAAGTGCAGCCATGACATTTAGCAATGGGGAAAGCAACATCCCAGTGCCTTTCTGAAGTACCAAAATTGCGCTTTCAGAAACTCTCCTTCCCATAAAGAAAACATGTAGATTTGGTGCTTAGGGATATGGTTTAGTGGTGGGCTTGGCAGTGCTGGGTTAATGGTCAGACTTGATGATCTTAGAGGTCTTTTTCCAGCCTTAATGATTCTATGATTCTATGATAAGGACCTGCTTCATCACCCACAAGCACTGGTGGCATCACCAGGCAAAGCTTCCCTTGTCTCATGCTGGAGAAGAGAAATACTTCATGTGGGAGGGATGGTGTCCTTGCGGAATACCTGCTCTGACAGACCTCTCCGGCATGACAGCATATTGGGCTGACCTGCTCAGTAATTGTTTACAAGTCTCTGTGTACAGCTTTACTGAATTACACAAAAGATCTAAGAGTTCCTGCTGTGGCTCCTGATCCCTATGTCTTGGCACCTCAAGTACTCTGAGACAGTTGGTAGCTCTCAGAGCCTGCAGAAATGAAAGGAACCCTAAAGGACTGGTGGAGACTGTTGTCCCTGATTTCTTTTTTGGATCAGGGATGCAGTTGTACCAGCAGCCCGGCCTGGGGGTGTGTTCGGGATGTGTATTGGTAACACCATTGAGAGCTCATGGGGGCTTCCAGTAACTCCACCAATACAATGTCTTCTATGTCTATGGCAAAGGCTACACCAGGCTCTTGCAGTTCTCCAACACACAAAGAAAAAATCCCCAAAACCCCCATAAATCAAGTTATGCTTCCTTCCTGGACATTACTTCCAAAAAAACAGATTATAGAAGTTTGGGTTCTCCTGGCTTTAATGTTCCATCTGGACTAAAGGCAGCCAAGAAGCTGAGCAGAGGAGCTGAAGAGCAAATGGCAATCACCTTCCCTGCTCTGACAGCCCTGTGCATGCAGATTCTTCATGGGCTTGAGGAAAGTCCTTACACAGAAGTTATGGATGAAATAACTACCCTTTTGTTTCTCCAGACCGAAACTCTCTGTGGATTGTAGGAGGGAGAAAGCCAGCGTACGTGTGTGGTTTCTGGAGTTCATCTCAGCCCAGGGTAAATCTGCTGGCCTTCATGGCACTGATCCAGCAAAGCTGAGGGATGAGAGGAAGCAGGACAGAAATAGCTGGAGTAGCACAATGTAATGGCAACCTCCGCTGATGCTGGAAAACACCCAAAGGTTCAGACGTGGGAGGCAGCAGTTTGATGTGCTGTAGATGGGCTTGAAGGGCTCCTTCTAACTCACCACAATGTGCACATGCTGTATCTCTGTCCCCCCAGCCTCAGGCAGGGAAGGGGACCCTCCCTCTGGTGGCAAGTGGTGTTGTGGTTTGTGGATGCTCCCTTCCCTTTCAAACCCACTGTCATTGTGAAGCTCTTAGAACCCACTGAGCTCAGTGGGAGCTTTGCCCAGACTGGGAACTCAGTGCCACCAAGAGGCAAAGCATTTTCTTCTCCTGTTGGCATGAGTTCAAACTCCTATACACCAACACACTGGGCACATGAAAAATGACTTGCAAAGCAAGCCTCACACCAACAAGAGCATGGGTCAGCTCTGGAAATCACAGGAATCCACATGCAAACCCCAGCCTTTCTAGCAGAGATCTAGCTGATCGCTATCTTTGTGGCAATTCTCTACTGCCATAAAAGAAATCTGACACAGAACCTTCAAGAAATCCCATTAAGATCCTCTCTGTTTTTGCTGGCACCAAGATATTTTCAGTGAAAAAAGAAGGGAATAAGTTTTACTTTATTTTCCTCAACCCACATAATACATGGCTCTGTTACTAATGTGATGAGCTGACATCTTATCTTCTCCAAGAAAACTAAGAAGTGCAGTGAGGCTATCTCAGAAGAATTGTTTCAAGGAGGACTCAGGGCATGAGCAACTTTATGGTGAGTTGAGCTCCATACAAAACAGCCCACACTGGATCCAGCCTGTGGGTTCCCCATCCATTGTACTTCTCTGCCAGAGGATGCCTAAGGAGCAATACAAAAGCAGGGTGAAGATGTAGTGGCATTACTCTGTAATATTCCCACAGACACCAATAATTTGCAGCTCAAGAACTCCTAGAGCCAAAAAAGGGTAGGGTTTTTTTCCCTTTAATATATATCTATTTTATAGTTTTTGAGAGGCTTTCTATAAATGAACTTGTGCTTTTTTAACCCATCAATACTTTTAGGATCCACAGGATCCTGTCATAAGGAGTATCACAGATGCCGGGTTGTGTGAACTCTTTTTTTTTCTTTGAGCCTGCTCCCTATAATCTTTATTAGATGCTCCCTACTTTTTGTATTTCCAAGGAAAATTATGGAAAGTCCTCCTTTTGTCTTCACCATGCAAACATGATCTTCCAGGATCTCTAACATGCATTCTTTCCATCTCTTTTAAGATGAAGTCTTTGTCTTCCTCTTGTGGAAAGTGTTCCAAACCTCTAACCATCTCTCCTTTCTCAGAATTCTACCCAGCTGAACTTTTTTAAATTAGATTTACTAGATTTATCTTGATTGAAATAAGTCAGCAGAAAAATGGAATTTGCTCTCTGGACAATTACAGATATGAGCAGGAACACAGAAGGGCTTGGTCCCTATAGATGGGTCCTGGTCCCAATCTAGCACATCCCAGGTCACCTCAGAACATCCTCAAAGCACCTCTTTCCTGTATCTCAGTGTGTTGGGCAGGTGAGTCCTGCTCAGCCTTTCCAAAGCCCTCTTAGGTGGAAGGTGTTTCACAGCTGCAACCTGCAAGCCCAATGAGACTAAATCATACAGATGGTAAGGCACTGGAACAGGTTGCCCGGAGAAGCTGTGGATGCCCCATCTCTGGAAATGTTCAAAGCCACCCAGGATGGGGCTTTAAGCAACCTGGTCCAGCGGAAGGTATCCCTGCCCATGGCAAGGTGGGTGGGAATGAGTTGATCTTTAAGGTCACTTCCAACCCAAAACATTCTATGATTCTATAATATTCCTAAAGTCTTTACATTACATGAAGACATCTAGGCACTGTAGATACCTGCCATTTTCTATTTATCCTCCCTTGCCAACCTTCATGTTGTCCCCATCCTCTCTCCAGCTCCGCCATGATCCCAGATTTATCTTCCCATTTCCAAAGTCAGGAACAGCTGCAGAGAGTGGCTTTGTCTGCTGGGGTGAAGCCCCCCCCAGGCACAACTCTCACTGTACAAGCCAGTGTCAGATAGGAAAAGAGGTCAAAACCAGGATTCACAGTCTCAATTCTCCCAACACTCAGCATAACCTTGGGCATGTCCTCTTGCAAGTCTTCCTTCCTCCACACATCATAAACGTGCTGACTGTGCAGCAACAACTGCAATGAAATCTCTACCCCACCCCAGGCACCTGTCAGTCTACAATATGTTTGAACTCCTTTCATGCATGTGAAACTGCTTTCAGGTCACCTGCGCCCCAGGCGAGCACTGGGTTACTACAAGAGGTTAAATGAAGGAAAAGGAATGGCAGCAGCTGAACCAACATGTCATGAAAGGCACTTTCTGGGACTGAGGTCCAAGAAGAGCTCAGCGATTTTCTGTGACTGCTCTGAGGCTGACAATGGGACCAAGCATGCAGTTTTCAAATCCCAGCTGGGCTGAGGTTGAAGTTGCTCCATAGCTGCTCAGGCTGGGCAGGTCTGGGGAGAACTCACCCAATGGTGCCCAGAAATGAAGGGGTTCACAGGGATTTTTTGCTTTGGATTTTGAACTTTCATATTTTTATTTGGTACTCAGTCTACTTAAAATGCCTGTTTTTCATTGGATTTCTACATTTTGCACTCCCCTTGTGAAGTAGGCACAGCTGCACTCTGCTCTCTCCTAGTTTCCTGACTGCAAGAACTTTATACTGGATATTAGGAAAAATTCTTCACAGAAAGGCTGGTCAAGCACTTGAGGTATTTAAAAAGACATGTAGATGTGGCACTTGGGGACATGGTTTAGTGGTGGGCTTGGCAGTGGTGGGTTAACAGTTGGACTTCATGATCTCAGAGGGCTTTTCCAACTGCAATGATTCTGTGATTCTATGACTCAGAGCAGGGGCTCTGTGCACAGCTCCAGGTGCAGTGGGGTTTGGTGGGGTCTACCTGGGGTTGGATGGACAGCATAAACATGGACACTGACGGGGCAGTTCTGTCCTGATAAGCTTTCTGGCTCTACCTAGCACTTTTCTGGGGAGCCAGAAAGTCACAAACACATCAGCTCATCCCATATCAGGTTCTCCTTGCATGTTGCCTAGCAGAGAGGAGGGTTTCACAGTGCAAAGCTCCCTTACACACTGTCTCCACATCCTGCCAGACTCCTGGTACAGTGACACTTGTCCTAGTCTGCTTTGGGAGCCACAAAAATCTAGCTCTGCCCCAAGAGAACAATAAAAGCCCCTGTCCTCCTGTCACCCTCAAAAGGGACTGGCAGAGCTGATGTGGCACTGAGTGGAGGCAGCAACTACTACCTGACAGCACTGTCTTTGTGCGGACAACCAAAAATGTGCCCAGGACTGAGTGCCTGAAGCTGCCTCTCCTGTCAGCCTCTTTCCACCAGGCTTGGAAGCTGTTCTCTGCAGCTCCAGGATAGGCTTTGAAAAAAACTATGAGCTGACAATGCCTTCATTAATCACAGCATAATCCTTTCCATGGCAACCCAAGGATTGCGAAGTCACAAGTTAGCAAGCGTAAGACAGAAATACTGTACAGCAGCCCTTGGTCCATGAAAACTTAATAGTGAGCAAGATGAATTGGCTGCTCTGAGAAGGGGAAACAAGTTAGAAATAATATTGCTTTATGAAAGAGATTCATCCCTGGGCAGAATTCAGATCTCACAGATGTTGGTATCAGTGGGGAGATACTGTAACTTCATGAATTTACTTCAGTCCCACCCCAAAAAGCCCAAGAAAAGACTTTGGCCCTACATCTTAGTTTTACAGAAGCTCAAAGCTTGTTGCCACCAGGTCATCACAAAAACTTAAATGTTAAACACAATTTAGACACGTATTTGGAAACTGTCAGGGCTCAGAGATTGCAAAACCACAGGTCAAAACCATTTTGGCAATCAACAAACAGAAAGGAAGTGCTGTCCTGGTTTTTGCTCTGTTTGCCCTTTGGTTGCCTCTGGGACAGTTTAGGCATAGGGTAGGGGGGAGACTTCACAGGGTCTCACAGGGATGCAGGTTTTGACTGAAGAATTGGCAAAGAGTCCAAAGCTGCAAAACCATCCCACACCTTCACACTACCAGCGCTGGGACCTTGTGGTCCCTCATCTCAGGGGAAGAGAGATAGGACCCACAGAATCCTACAGTGGAGGAGGTGTGAGTAGTCAGCTTGGAACACAAGCTGTGTCCTTGACATCTTGATGTAATGCACAGGTTAACCCCATAGGGTTGGTTGTTGGACATCCTTTTGCCCAGACTATGGAGAGAAGCACTCTCACACCAACCCCCTGGGGCTGTAAGAAGATCCTCTAGCTCCTGCCAGTTTCTTTTACAGGGGGAACTTAGCATCCCGGGGGGGCAAACAGACCATCTTAGACTCACTGGCCTGTTGCATTTCAAACTCTCCCTCCATATTGCCTACTGGTCAGGTCCTCCACCATACACCCCAGTCTTCCCAGAGATGCTAAGAGATGCCAGTTCCACTTTCCTTAGGATAATGTAATTGTAACTATCCTAGGAAAGTCTGTACCTTTCTTTGGTACAGAGCTCAGCTGGTCCAGCACAACCCATGTACAAAACACCATACTCCAAAAGCAGGCAGCAAAATGCAAATTGGTTTGTGGGAATTGTCAAATCCCATGTCAGATTTCAGTCCCTGTCCAAGGATGGTCCTAATAATTTAAACAGCCTGGGAAAGTCCTGGGATCTGGTTACCAGCACCAGTGTGACCTAGGGGATAGCCCACCAAAACCAGCCTGGACACATGCTGTGCTACACTGCAGCCAGGGAAAACTCCTGCCTGAGAAAGGCTGTTATTCATTTAAATTATGTGTTTGGCGCTGGGTGAGAGCAGGGAGAAGGTGAGGTGGATTGGGAGGACACCTGGGGTCCTGTGCCATCGCCAGTGTAGCAACAGCCTCTCCCCATCCTCAAGCACTTCCAGAGGTATCCCTGAATGTGGAAGGGCTGTGGAGCAAAGTGTGTGGGGGGGGGGGGAGGGGGGGGGTGGGGGCGCACAGCGCAGTACAGGAGGACAATGCCCTCCGCCCTTCACTCCAGCTCACTGCTCGGTGATCCCAGCCAAATTAAGCAGCAGCAGCTAGAAATTACCGAGCCGGTAATCCGTGCTGCAGGAGCCGAGCTGGCTCGGGGCTGCTGGTCAATGCTGGCAAGTCTCTGGTCGCGTCGTCTCCCCCCTCCCATCGAGCCCAGCCTTCTCCCCAGGTTTGATCCGACTCGCTGCTCGCAGCCCCCACGGGTGCACTCCCCGTCCATCCCACCCATCGCGCCTCACCGCTCCCCACCGCATAGCACCGCACCTCATCACACCTCCGCTGCACCCATTGCACCCCACCCAGAGCATTCCAAGCCCCCAGCCTGGCTCCTCCGGGTGCCGCCTGCCCCTTTTTCGCCTTACCTTAGTGGGGCATGGCCAGGGACGGCGTGGGGGACGGAGCGCTGGTGCCCGACGCGGAGCCGCGCTACCTCCGGCACCGAGCGAGGGCAGCGCCTGCCCTGGCTGAGCCTCTTAGCGGGGGAGGAGCCGGGATACAGCCAGCCCCCGGTGTGGGTGTGGGTGTGCGAGTGTGTGTGAGTGTGTGTGGTACCTCCAGCCCGGTGACACCGCAAGTGCCGCGCTCCCCCAACGTCCCCACGCCCCAAAGATGCGTCCTCCTGCACCCCTGGGGTCTGCCCCAGACCATGACATTGTAGAATCATAGAATGGCCTGGGTTATAAGGGACCTTAAAGATCATCTGGTTGCAAACCCCCTGCCATGAGCAGGGACATCTTCCACTAGACCAGGTTTTCTCCAAACCCCATCCAACCTGTCCTTGAACACTTCCAGGGATGTGCATCCATAGCTTCTCTGGGCAATATATTCCAGTGCTTTATCACCCTCACAGTAAAGAATTTCCTCCTAATATAAATCTCCCTTCTTTAAGTTTAAAACCATACCCTCTTGTCCTATCAGTATTTGCCCATGTAAAATGTTTTCATGGCACTCATGAAGATCCCTGCTACAAGTTAAACTGCAGTTTCAAGTCCTCGTGCAGAGCCCTGATGACTTCTTGGGCAAAGGGGCGGCTGAAGGATCCCCCTTTGCTCTGTGCAAAGTGTTCCCTGGGATGTGCAAGGAAGTGTATTGAGGTCCTGTGGGGTGAGGCCAGGAGCTGAAAGGTGTTCTAGTTTGAATGCACCAGTGTGCATTTGTAAATGTGAAAACTCAGACAAGAACACACTCAAGGACCAGGAAACTCAGAGCTGAGGTTTTGCCTAGAAGCTTAACTCTGACCTGGTGACTCCCTGCCTGAATCTGGGCTACTGTCTTTTTTCCTTCCTGCTAAGAAAGGTGGGGTTGGATTTTAATGCTATGAAACATTAGCAAGGCTCTTACTTAGGTATAAATCCTGTCATTTTAGCTCTTGAATGCTGCAAAACACACCTTTTTATTTGCAGTGTTATCACACAAGATCGTTCTAAGCTCCAGTCTAGAATGAAGGGGCCTGAAACCCTCTGTGGACCTGGATGACTGAAAATTTTTGGTGATACTGCAGAAGTAAGGAGCAATAAAAGGGAGCCTCCTTCCTTCAAAGTCAACCAGGAACTCTGCTCAAAATACAGGAGAAGTCATGGTACAGTCACCTTCTAAGTGGTGTCTGTCCTTCTTGTCCTGACTTTAAGCTCAAGACAGATGATTTGTGATCACCTGGGGCCATGCCCGGCTTCACTCAAGCCCTACTCACTGTGTCAATATAGTTGGTGTGGATGTAAGGGCAGATAATGGCTGTGCCCAGGCTTTACTCTGGACTGCATCTGTTGTGCCTGGAAAGGGTCTAGGCTTGGGCAGCCTTTCCTTGTGCCAAACATGATCCACGAGTGTGTGGAAAGGCAGTGAGGGAGGCTCTTCCAGGAACATAGAGCTAGACATGCCCCTCTGCCTGCACCACTGGGTTTGGAGGTGGGATTTGAAGAGTGCAAGGAGCATCTGGACCACTGCTCAGAACAGACTCTAATGGCTTTGGGTCATGGAATAATCCCTGGTATTTAACACCTGGGGTATTGGTCAAGGATGTGGTAGCACCTGAACAGCTCTAAGGGACAAAAAATGAACCCATCCCCTTGTTGAAGGTCCTACTACCTCTGTAGCCCTTCTTGCTGGAAATCCCTCACCCTTTTGAGCAGCAGAAGGTTCATAGCCATGCGGGGGGAATGTACAGGGGCATTAGGGTGGGAAGCTGCAGGCTATAGAGGATCCAGCTGCAAGAAGAAATATTCCAGCAACATCCTTCAACCTTGTCTGTTTCTTCATGAAGATGCTCTTTCAGGTGAAAAGGAGTCTCTGAATTGCAAATTTATCACAGAATCACACGATCACAGAATGGTTTGGGTTGGAAGGGACCTTCAAGATAATCTAATTCCAAACCCTCTGCCGTGGGCAAGGATACCTTCCACTAGACTTGGTTGCTCAAAGCCTCATCCAACCTAGTCATGAACAGTCTCAGGGGTGGGGCATCCACAGCTTCTCTGGGCAACTTGTGCCAGTGCTTCACCACCTTCACAGTGAAGAAAATCTTCCTAATACCTAACCTAACTCTGCTCTCTTTCATTTTAGTGCCATGCCTCCTTGTTCTATCACTACATGCCCTTAGAAAAATCCTTATTAAAAATCCCTTATGAAAACTATACATAATTTAACATTTGTGAGCAGAAATCCCTGGCAAATGGCAATGCTGGAGAGATATAGAGATGCTTCAGGACCATTGGTGAGCCTGGGCTGGATCCTGCCTGGAGCTGTGCACTATTCTAATGCTTGCTGCTGGTCTCCATACATGCACAGTCTCCCCCCATCTCCACACTAATCTGCTGGGGTCCTACATCAATTCCAACATCCCTGCTTGTCATGTTGGTGTGCCCTACCAGCACAGGGACAGGCAGGGCTGCAATGCAACCTCCATTTTTAAGCTCACCTCCACAGTACCAACAAAACTGAGATGTGGATGCTGGTGGGGAAGCATGACCTCTATGCCTACAGGATGATGTGTGGCTTTTCCAGGCTTGCATACACCTTTTTTTTTTTTTATAATGTACACAAAGGAAGGCTCAGTAAAGCCACCTGGTCTGTCCAGCAACAAGTATCACAGCCCCATAGGTGCCTAGCCAAGTCTACTGCTCAGAACATCCTCCAGGAGAGTATCAGGATGTTTTGGGGCTATAGATGTTTGTGAGGCTTTCCCCTGAGGAAAGATCCTTGCAAGCTGTTTCAGTGGTGGAGGCAAAGGAGCAAGATGCTCCTTTCTCTACCTAGCATTTGGTGACATACTTTGTCCCAGAGGATGATCCCAGGAGCTGGAGAATCTGGGAAGGTGCCCCCACCCCACAATAAAAGTGCTTTTTTCATATGTCTGCTCCAGGCTCTTGAGGGTGGGCTGCAGAAGTGCACAGCTCCTCCACACTGCAAAGACCCTGAGCACAGTCAGCTGGTGGAGCTGGAAGCTGAGATGGAAACAAGAGCCCGCTTTGGGTCTGTGTGTTACAACAGCAAGACTGGAGACTCCCATGGGCAGGGACACACTTTTCAAATGCTCCCCATGTGCCAGGTGCAGGTTTGTTCTCTGAGGGAAAGCCATCCAAAACCCACTTCCTCCTTCTGCTTTGCCCATAAACCCTCCCCCCTCCTTTTATTTCTTTAGCAATCTGCAGAGCTTTTTCCACATCAGATGAGGCTCAAAAAACCCAAGTTCCTTACACTGTGGTGACTCCAGGGCAGAGGTTTATAGTCAGAGGAAGTTACTGGTTACCTATCCTCTCTGTGGATTTTCTCAGTGAATGAGACTGTAACCTTGTGTGAAAACCTCATGCAGATCACCTTGCCTCAGTCTCAAAGTCCACAGAGAAAATAATTTGAATGGAGTTTAGTGAATCAAGCAAATACAAAAGGCTCTTCAGGGCCACCTTGTGCCCATCAAAAGCATTCTGGAAGAACACAGCAGTTTAAAGGCAGGAAGTCTGAATAAAAAATACACAATTTATTTATTTATAGAGGTTTACAGCTGTACAATGTTGGCTTTCTGTTTGGACCACTCTCTGTTCTTGTGCAGCGTGACACATCAGTGCCTTTGGAGATGAAGACAAGTCACAGCCTGTTCTAACATGCAGATGTGATGTCAAAAAGAAATGGATTTCATAGAGTGTAATGGCAGGCTGCTTGCTATCATTGAAATGATTAAAAAAAGAAATACAAAATAAATCAGAGACATGTCCTACACCACCTGGGAGGGACTGGAAAGTGCTTATCAGACTCCTCTCAGACAAAAAAATCCTGAATATTTTTGTCTACTTCATTTGAAAAGAAAAGGCATCAACAGTTGGAATGGCATTTCAAAATCTGCTCCACAAACATGACAAAAAAAAGAGTAACAAAGGTAACTTTTGTTATTCTATTGGAAATGTAGGGGAAGAAGGCTTCTGCTCCAACTTTTCCAGAGCTTTGGAAAAAAAACGGACAAATATTATTGATATTAAGACATTTTGGTCCTGATATAGTGTGATGATTTTTTTTTTTTTTAAGAAGCTGTTTAAAAGCTGCCTTTCCTCTCATTATGGCTTGATTCTTTGTAGGAAGGAAGGAGTCTGCCCATGGGTACCAGGGCACCATTACTCCTTGTTAAGCTTTGGCACTGCTCCTTGGGGATCATGGTGAGATTCGGCACACGGCAGGGCACTCCTGACCAAATGGCTCTCCTTTGCTGAAGCTATCCATAGCCTGATTTCCTGAGAAAACAAGGCTAATGCTGGCAGGCTGGATACTCCATCTACTTATGATGATGCAAAGCTCCTCTTGTGTTCCTGTGATGCCAAACAGCTCATCTCTCTGCCAGGTGAGGTATCATTGGGCATCACAGTCCATCCCATATGTCACTCTGAACATAAGCCTGTAGACCCAAATGATACCTTCTTGCCCTACAATGCCGCTTCCATTTATTTTCAGTGATGAGTCCCATAAACAAAAACAGAATAAAGCCAAAATATCTTTGTATCAATCTGCCCAAATTCAAGGATTTGCTTTGACCTTGGGATCAAAATGTCACTTGACCTACCTAGAAGCATTTAAATTCTGCAAGATGCTGAACTAAACTTGGTCCCTGTGATGGCACTTGGAGTTGGAGGGTTCTCAGTGCAAACCTGAAACGATTTTGTCCATAACTGCAGGAGGTACACTCTGAAGATGTGGAAAGGAGAAAAACAGCCTGCAAAAATTGATGCAGTTGTACTGTCTGCTTCTGGATGCACCAAGAACTGAGCTGACAGGTGATGTGAATTTGGAAACAGTTTACTACATTATAGACTTAAAAGATCTTTAGGGACTTAAAAAAAATACAGCCTTGCAGCACAAACATGGGTGTTGACTAGGACAAGCAGAAACCCTACTTGCTATGGCAAAAGAAGGCTTTCCTGTTCACTTGTTCTTGCAGGTAAAGGACTCTGCCGAGGCCAAAATTTGCCAAGATTAGAAGATTTTATCATATGTATTAATTTCCACTTGCATGCAGCAGGTGAGTGAAAAAGATTTGCTTGTTAGAAAATCTGACAGAAAAATCCCTTAACTTGCACCATTTTAAAGGCACATGAATAAAAACCTCCAAACAACAGGAGAAAAAAATGGTTTGAAACCCACCCTGATCAGCTGCTCAAAGGCCAGACAACGGGTTGTTGTTTGGCTTATCTGGGATGGTTTATAAGAAGCCAGATTCTGCCACCCAGTGGAATAAGGAAGATTAACCCAGTTTTCATGGAAATCAGGAGCAAACCGTGGCCCCAGATACGTCCCCAAGGATGCATTTGGGTTGTGCTCATGAGACCGGCTCTAGCACTGTGCAACTCCTCCTCCAAGACAGGAGACTGGAAATGAAAGGTGAGAGACAGACACTGGTATGAATTAAATATTCCCAGCATTTTCAGGCTGCACTGGGAGCAGCGCTCCTCTAGCACAAGCTAAAATCCCACTATTTTTTAAAAGAATTTGGGAAAGCGAGGCACTGAGAAATGATGCACTGTATGCAGCAGTAAAGATGTAGTCCATGGAGCAAAGCTCCCCATCCCTTGGACCTGACATTTTGGCCTTCAGAGGAATCGATCTCCTCTTACTTAAACACTGAATGGCTCCAGCAGACAAGCCACCCCAGCTCCTGAGATGAGCTCTTGGGATGGGGATGGCATGATGACATGGAGACAGCAGGCACCACGGCAGTTGAAGAGGCACACGCAGGAGCCGAGTCCAGACCAATTCAAAAGCCTGACCCCAGAGAACAGTTATCCCACATAGCTGTTGACATCTTTGTATACTTCAGAGTTGCATGGGGTTGAACAAGACTTGGGTGGACACAGCTTGTCCCTAAAATGACAGAGCCTTTGGTCTTGTTGCCCCTGTGAATTTGGGATTTGGGCTGCCTTGGTGCATTTTCTTTCCAGTTGCAGTATGCGAACCCATACCCAAAAAACGCACAGAAGGCTCCAATCTGTTTTTCCACTTTTTTGCTGTGGCGCCTCCATAGATAAGCGATTAAATGGCAATTTCAAGGGAGACAACTCCATGCACACTACTCTTAACACCAGCAGACACATCAAAGATGCACTGAAGCAGCTGGTGGGACCGCAGTGGCCACACGTGTGCATGGCGGCACGTGGGTGTGCCAGCCTGTGTAAACAAACAGCATCAGGGCATCGTGCTCTGGCTGTCAGGACACACAGTGTGCTCACAGCGATCCCACAGGGCACATGGCAATGAGGGGGGCTGCAGAGGATGCCAGCAGAAGGATCATTGTGGTTCCCCAAAAAAAAGGCACCATTTTTGAACATTGAAAACACAAGATTGGCTCCTTTGAGTGGAATGCATGCATGGTTCATATACACTTTGCAGATGGTAGGTAGGCTCTGTGTGTGTCTCTATATATATGTATGTATGTGTGCAGGTTTATATTCACATATGTGGCACCAGAAGAGTCATCTTTGAGTACTCAGACGTTAGTGAGGATGTTACTGCTGAGCAGCATCACAGCAATGGTTCCAGGGAGATCGTTTGACCTCCTGTTCCCCTTGTCCTGGAGGTGCAGCGTGTGCACTGACTGCCGGTCATTGGGATCCCCCGTCAGTACCACTTGGCCCAAGAACTCGTCACTTATTAAGTTGTGGTTCCAGATCTGTGGAAATAAAACAGGGATAAGGGCAGCTCCTTCAGGAATGCAGCCAACCTTCGTGCACTGAAGAGAAGAAGTGATTACTGGGGATTTGCTCTGAGCCGGAGCCTGGGACGTGATGAGGTGTGGGAGTGTCACTCTGCAAGTGAGAGGGATGAAGGACATGCTTTTAACAGATGTCACCATGGTGATGAGAGGTTGAGCTGCACTAGTTAGTTATGCTCAGCCTTGGGTACAGATCTGCTGTGAACAGTGTGAGGAGAGGGCTGGGGTGGTCCAAGTGAGAGACAGTCTCCATCCCTCAACTCACTGCTCGCCTCCCAGGTACCTGAACAATGATGGGTTGTCCTGGCTTCTTCCGGTAGAAGAGCCCTTTCACATCAAATTCTGGTGATACTGTGTTCTTCTTCACTGGAGAGCGAACTTTTTGTCCTTCACACTTTATGATCACATAAGGATCGGCTCCTGGGGAGAGAAAAGGGAATTTTTTTGTTGTGAAGTCGAAAATTGGCTCTTAAAAGAAACCTCTAAGATTCAACTTGTGAGTTTGAGCAGACAGCATTCTTTTACTTATGATGTTGGATGCACATGAGATTAGATTCTCCAAAAGGCATGCATCCATGAGTTACAGAAACCTCATGCCTTTATTTAGTTACCTAATTAACAATTCAAGTATTACCTAATCCTATTTCACCCCTTTCCCAGAATTGTTCCTCCCCTTGACACACCTCCTGTTTTGAGTCAGTGGTCCCTTTGGGTCATTCCTCGTCCTTTTTACGCTGTCTTTTTCTTGAACTCTCACTTTTGGCACACCATCTCATCTTTTGGAACAGTGTCCATGCCCTTTGTACAACCATGAGGACAGTTTTGTCTAGTTCGTTAGCTTTATGTTCTTTTATCAGTTCTGTTTCAGAACCTCCTGTCTCCCAAGAAATTCCTCTCTGCTGAGACTGCCAACTTTCAATGATAAGCCACACGGTTTTACTACATAGTTTTAAGCTACATTCATTATTTTATATGGCTATAGATTCCCCCTTTAGAGACTTTAGCTTCTGTAATTCCTTAGAGTCCTTTTCCAGGGGTGTCATGCAGCACTTTGCCTCCATATCCCACCAGAGGACATGGGTATCTGTCAAAGAACTCATCACAGCCCAGATGACGTTTATGAAGCTCAGCTGTTGGGCTCACGCTTAATTCTATTAGATGACATTGTCTCTGGGCAGCAGGCGGTGATGGACTGCTATGAAGCTGGTGAAGGGCTTGGAGCACAAGTCTGATGAGGAGCAGCTGAGGGAGCTGAGGGTGTTCAGCTCGGAGAAAAGGAGGCTCAGGGGAGACCTTATCGCTCTCAACAGCTACCTGACAGGAGGTTGTAGCCAGGTGGGTTGGTCTCTTTTCCCAGGTAACAAGTGACAGAACAAGAAGAAATGGCCTGAAGTTGTGCCAGGGGAGGTTCAGACTGGATATCAGGAAAAATTTATTCCCCAAAAGGGTTGTCAAACACTGGAAGAGGCTGCCCAAGGCAGCAGTGGAGTCACCATCCCTAGAGGGATTTAAAAGATGTGGCACCTGGGGACATGGTTTAGTGGTAGGCTTGGCAATGCTGGATTAAGGGTTGGACTTGATGTCCTTAAAGGGCTTTTCCAAGCTAAACAATTCTATGATTCTGTGATTCTTTGAAATGGTCCCCTCTTCTTTGGCCCTATATTCTATATAAACACTCCTCCATCACTCTAAATCCTCCTGACCATTGTAATAAATCTTCCATGGAAGACACCATCCTTTCAGGATTTGCTGTCCTGAAGGCAGGCAGAAATAAAACAATGGAGAAGAGAAAGAGAGTCACACAAGGAAACAGCAGATGGAGAATAAAGTTACCAAGTTCACAGACTACAGCCCACAGCTAGATGGCACTTGAGCTTCCAGGAGAAGGAAAGAGTCCCTCATTAGTGAATACTTTAATGAAACAAGTGCTCGTTTTGGGAATTTCATTAGAGAATCAACTATTGCTATGGAAATTTAATTGCCAGAATGCATTTTCTTACCATGAGCTTTAGTGACTGTGATGGAAACACACACCAGCTGGATGAGTTTTCGTGTCCCAGGGAAATGTGGAAACGAAGAGGAACAAACCAGCCCCTTCTGAGGGTCAGAGATTTAAGAACCACATCTTTGACTGCCAGACTACGTCTTTGCTAGCTTTCTGTTTGCAAGGACCTGGCTCCCCTGGTGAGACACAGCTGCTGGATTTCACAGCCATTTTTCTAAACCAGCCTTGTCTTTTGGGATGTCCCATTAAATCCTCATATTCCATCAGCCAGAGCCAAATTCCTATCTGTAAATCACTATTTCCAATGTGAGAACACCTGGACTGGGATGTACAAGAGATGCCGTTGCACTGGGAGGAACAAAACATGCTGTTGTTGGTGGGAGCTGAACAGCTGGGAAACAGCTGGAAGAAAGCAATTCCCAAGGGTCTCTTGTGGAAAAAAATGTGGAAAGATAAACCTCCTTGTTTCTAGAATTTTCAGAGACCTTTGGCTACAGACTTCCCTGCATTGCTACAGATACACTGAGCTATTGTGAATCACCCAAGAAAAAACAACCTGCCAAAGGTAAAATTCCCTCCCCAAATACCAGACAGGGTAAAAGGACTCCCTTTGTGGCACGTGATAAATGAGCAGACATGGCTAGTCCTTGCTTAGAAAAGATTCTGCTCGTTACTCTCAGGGTTCTAGTGACACGCAGCCCTTCTACTGATAGACATTTATCCAGCCTCCAGTGATGAACACTACGCATCAGCCTGTTCCATCGTTTATCTGTCCTTCTTACTAAAAGCCCTCAAACAGAATTCCTGACTTTTACAGCTGCTCATACTCAGGAGGAAAGCCTGCGTTGTTACAGGACCACTGCTAAGAGCTTTGGGGAAGTTTTGGGAGGATCTCAGACAACAGCCTACATATAACACCTCCAGATCATGTCCACAGCAAGAAGTGAGTTTGATTCTCCATGGACTTTCTCTTCCTGTAGTGTCTCAATCAGGCATGTTCACTGAAAAAAATATCTGAGGACATAAATCCCAGCAACGTCCCACTTCATAAAACCACCTCCCCCTCTCTCCACTGAAGAAACCACCTCCCAAGTCCTCCGGGGTTAGAAAACAGGCAGGGAGAGACCAATACCTCCTTGGGAGTCCTGATTCTTGAGCCCAGCTGCAGCAAGGACATGGATCTGGGATACTACTTGTGGGTAACCACACATCCCACTCCAGCAGGTGTGTGGTGGCTCATCCAGTGTCAGCTCTCTGCAAGGAAAAACACGTGGCCTTTGAGAGGTGCCCAGCCTTAACCCAGAGAGTTTGCTCTGGTACAATGGAAAGACTATCCACTGTCCGCTGTCAGACTCTGTTTCCCAGTCCAATCTCCTCAACCTGGGTTTGGGATGCTTAGAAAAAGAGTGGGAGTTTCTCTGCATGTTTTGTGGCGAGACCTGTAAAGATGCCGTCTCTTGACCACACGTGAAAGGAAGCCAAACGCCAGCTCCCTGTAAGGCTATGACCGCTCAGGAAAACCATTAGTCAAACGCAAAGGGCCAGTTCCTCCCC
The DNA here is from genome assembly GCF_036250125.1 of Pseudopipra pipra. Taxonomy (NCBI): domain Eukaryota; kingdom Metazoa; phylum Chordata; class Aves; order Passeriformes; family Pipridae; genus Pseudopipra; species Pseudopipra pipra. The sequence continues at coordinate 30,797,551 of NC_087550.1, read as the reverse complement.
ATCACTGCTCGTGCTCCTTACCGGCAATCTGAAGGCACATCTGTGAAAATCCTGAGAAGGAACTCGCCTTCATGACCAGGGTCAAAAGTGGTGGGGATGATGACGTAGCGGCCTTCCTTCAGGTCTGTCCTCAGGAAGACGCTGCGGGAGTTGATGTAGATGGAGCTGGCCACCTTCTGCTGCAGGGTGTGCATCCGGTAGTTCCTATTCAACTCCACCTAGGCAGAGAGCACAGCAGGATTGTCAGCAGATTGTGACTGTCTGACAATGTACTGGTATCCACCATGGGGGCCCAGACTGCAAGGACTGAGCCCACAGTGCTGGGAGACCTGGAGCTAAGAGAAACAGCAAAATGGTCCCAGCTGTGCTGCATGGGATACAAGTGTGGATGGGGCTTTCCCAACTCGGTTAGCTCAGAGACTTGTCTCTTGCATCCCAGCTTAACACTGGGGGCCCAGCAAGCAACACATAAGGATCAATCTAGAAGATTTCAACATTTGGAGAGAACAGACTAAACATTGCTTTTAGCAAGGAGAACTACACAGAATCAAATGGTTTGGATTGGATGGGACCTTAAAGATTACCTAGCTCAAACCCTCCTGCCATGGGCAGGGACACCTTCCACTAGACCAGGTTACTCACAGCCCCATCCACCCTGGCCTTGAACATATCCAGGGATGGAACATCCATAGCTTCTCTGGGCCACCTGTTGTCCATGCTGTCACTGTACACCTCTGAAATCCCTCTTTGTCTCTAGAGTGAGGCAAGCTGTGTCGATGGCACTCCAGTAGCACCCAGATAATGCTTAAATGAACAATATGGCCATTCAGGACTGATGTACTACTCCACCACTAACAAATTTAGGGTAGCATTCAGGCCAACATACAGGAAACCCCAGTGTACCTTATGGATATCAAAGCCTATGGCCAAGTTCTCTCCTTTGCCCTCTTTGCGACTGGTTCTTTTTGGCTTCTGCTGGATAGAGATCAGCACTTCATCTTCTGCCTTCTTCACATCGAACACATACTAGAAGCAAAGGGAGTTATTAAGACAGGATCACTGGGCATGGGTAGGTGTGCACACACAGTAGATTTAACCTCAGTTTCGCCTCACCCGCCTTCCTGCAGGGACAGTACCCATACTGAGAACCCACACCCCCTGCTCTTGGGAACTGTCATCATCTTGCCAAGCCAGAGACCTTTTTGGCTCATCTTAGAGAAAGATGAGTGAAAATCAGTGAAATCCAGTCTCTGAATTCCTTGGCAGAATCCAAAGAGTCTAGATGCAGTCTCATACCAGAGACTTCTACCACTTGAAGTCTTCCACAAGTCCTACTATAAGGCATGGAAGGAGGAACTATGTTTACAGACACCTAAGATGAAGGCTAATACAGAGCTAGAAGATGGAAACAACTCTCCCATGTCTTTGATGACAACTCTTGCAATGGACCAGACCATCCTTCATCTGCTTGTTAGGACCTGGAAGGACTCATAAGGACCTGGCTCATGATACTGTGAACCACAGTTCAGAGCAGGACAAGACAATCATAGAATCATAGAATAATTGGAAAAGACCTCTAAGATCATTGAGATTAGCTCTTAACCCAGCACTGCCAAATCCAGCGCTAAACCGTCTCCCCAAGTGTCACATCTGCATGCCTTTTGAACACTTCCAGAAATGCCGATTTCACCACTGCTCTGGGCAGCCTCTTCTAATATCTTCATTCTTCCAGTGAAGAAATTTTCCCTATTATCCAATCTAAACCTCTCCTGTCACAACTTGAGGCTTTTTCCTCTTGTCCTATCACTTGTTACCTGGGAGAAGAGACTGACTCCCACCTGGCTACAACCTCCTTTCAAGTAGCTGTAAAGAGCAATAAGGTCCCCCTCAGCTTCCTTTTCTCCAGAAGAGTTTGTTCCAGGAGATGAACTTCAAGCTGGAAGGAAATGGCCCTATAGACTACACCTGTCCTGGTAAATTTAACAGTGCCAAAGTTTGGGGAACAGAACTGGAATTTCATCATTCAGATATCCAAATTGTTGGAAATGAGTCCTGGCCTTGTTTGACTGGAACCAGCCAACACTGGTACCTGATGGCACAGTTTGCTATTTGCTTGTGCCAAGATGGTCTACACCAGGCACTTGGATGCAGTCTCCCTGATAAGAGGGACAAGGTTAATGGAGTTGGCCTGGATGGTGGTCATGCTGTGCCAGGAGGCTTAGCCAGAGAATGGTAATAAACACAATTAACCTATTAGAGGTCTGGAAGCCATTTTGGTCTTCTAGGTCCCTGTAGGAGATTTACACATTTGGAAGCACATGTGAAGGGCCCAGAAGGCCCTCTGCTCCATACTCACCTGGGGGTTCTGCAAAAAGGTGTCCTTGTGGTTGATGCAGCCTCCAGAGCGGTTTTTCAAGGGGTCATTGCTTCTGGTCCACGCCCCATGTAGCACTGCCTCTTCCCAGGTCTTGTGGATGCTCAGGTAGGATGTATTGATCAGACGGCACTTGATGATGTCCGTGAAGTATTTGCAGAAATCTTCGAAGGTCATCCTAAGTCAGGAAAGGGCAGAGCTGGATTATACTGCTTCATTCCCTGGAAAAGTACACTGAAGGAGTTTTCTTGATCACCTGTTAGAGACTGAGGGTTGTCTCTGATGGCTGATGAATATCAAAAGTTATTCATCAAATATCCCCAAAAGAGATGGTGATACCTTTATCTATACATGCAGTAAGTACTTCTTCATTTTAAACAAAAGAGCTATGTGTTTTGGAGTAGGAGAAGCAGCATAGTGCCCCTTTCTCCACACAAGGGCACATGTACTGAAACGTACCCAGTGAGGCTGTTAAGTTCAGCCCTCTTATAGGCTCTCACTATCCTGGTGAAATGGTTTGGCCCCAGAATGGTACAGAGCAGCTTGCAATCCTAGGATCATGGCCATCCAAAGATAACCCCTCATGGACTCAAAGAGGGGGCTTGGAAGGCTGTTTTCCCTGGATTGCTGTATACATGGAAATGACGCACATGCTCCATGGGGTTGGAGGATGCTGTGGGCATGGCCCGTGGTGACGGGAGGGACTCACCAGAACTCTCCATCATCTTCCACTGTCATCCCCATCTTCTCTCTCTCACTTTTACTCACTTTCTGCCACTCCTCAGAGCTGTGGGAACAGAACAGGATCATTACTCAGAGGCAAGGGGACACACAAGAATTCAAGAGGCACAAGGACTGTATAAAGCTCCAGCTCAGTCCCCATGCTGTTCTGATCAGATCATCTTCCAAACACGGGGGAAGTCCAGCATGGCTTGGAACTTCAACTTCTGTCCTGACCAGAGGAGTTGAATGCAGCCTGGCAAGATTTTATTTGGCCAGTGAAATCAAAGCCCTATCAGTGAAGATAACAAAACTGACTTTGGCCAAAGGCTCTGGTTACACCGGCCCTTGGTTCATCATCTCATCTCATCCACAGACATCACAGCAACCAGTGGTGGCAGAGATTGATTCTGTTGGGTGCTAATTTTGCTGGAACAAGACTGGGAGTGGAAAAGTGAGCTATAAATAAGCTTCATTACTGTGAACATAGAAGCATAGAATCACAAAATGGTTTTGGTTGGAAAGGACCTTAAATATCAGCTCATTCCAACCCCTCTGCCATGTGTGGGGACACCTCCCACTAGACCAGGTTGCTCAAAGCCCCATCCAACTTCACCTTGAATGCTTCCAGGACTGGGACATCCACAGCTTCTCAGGGCAACCTGTACCAGCGCCTCACCACCTCACAGTAAAAAATTTCTTCCTAATACCTAATCTAAACATGCTGGCAACTTCACCACAACATCCACCAGAGCCTTAATGGGAAGGTCTGCCAAGCTCAGACACCTCTACCCCAAATGAAATAGCAGATTTAGGACATAGGTTGAAGCAGCATCCCAGAGCTGCCCACACAATGTTAACTTATGGGTGTGGATGTAGTCAGATTGTCTCATGTCTCAAGGCTTGCTCCAACCCAGCCTTTCCCACCAAAACAAGCTGTCCATCCCAACTCACGTGTCACTCCAAGGGCCGTTCCACTCCCGCTCGCCCCACGGGTTGCGCATGCGGATCATGTCCAGCTTCTCTGACTTGAAGAAGGACAGAAGGCCGTGGCCCAGGCGGACCTTCCGCACGTCCGTCACCGCGTACGCGTGGCCCTTCACCAGGCCGCAGGCCAGGCGAGCCTCCATGTCAGCTGCTGACGTGGCCTGGGCAGGGGACACAGACAGTGCTCAGATCAGAGTGATGTGACTGCTTTTGCATAGACTGGGAAAGAAAGGGGCTCAGATTTCCCCACAGGTTTCTTTATGCCAAAAAGAAGAGCGTCAATGGTCAGGGAGAGAGCCAGTTGGCAGATGTCTCAGATGCCATTTTATGTGGTAGATCCCTTCTGTTCTTCATCTGTTCCATGAGGGCTCTGAGCTCCCATAATGACAACAAATAAAGCTCATTCTACTGCATATACTAGGAGGTCTGGCACCCAGCATTTGTAGAGATTTCTGCATGCAGACACCAAAACACCTTTCTCTGGAGTGAATCCCCTCCTAATGTTTAAAAGGTGGTGGGATGAATCTGGGCTCTTGGACACAGAAATGAGGAATAAAGAGGGCTGGCATCCAGGATTCACCACTTTTGCTGCCCACAAGAAGTCGGAACCCTTGGCCACAATTTATCTCATCCAATTTAGAAGTTTACAATCATGTAAGATAACTGCATCCTAAAATACCTATTCCCATGGGATCGTGACCATGCTGGTAACCTTGCTTACTTTAATGGAGCAGCTGATGAGGCCTCCCCGGTTGTGCACCTTCAACACGCGCTCAAAGAGGAGGTTTCGCTTGGCTTCATCAGTGATGTAGTCCCCTTCAGTCAGGTCAATAGGTTCAGAGACACCACCAGTAAAATCTACCAGGGCATCAGCTGTGTTGCCTCCATCCAGGGCCTCATAACAGCCTGACAACCTGAAAGAGGGTGACAGGGATGGTACAACAACTTTGGCTTGACAATTCTTGGGGAAGCCTGGCGAATGGAGATTTGTAATAAAACTTTAAGTGGGTGAGGACAGCCAGCAGGGTGAAAAAATAGGACCTGTGTTCCTTGCAGCACTCTTGCTGTCATAGGACCAAAGTAAAAGAAACCTGAAATATCTAGGACAGGTGTTGCTTAAAGAAACATTAAAGGATATTTTGCTTTGAAGATACATTAAGGCTAGAGAAGGTGGCTTTTTTCTTAGCTTTCTTCTGTTTGAGATACATACTACTACTCCCCAAGAAAGCTGTTGTTTCCACTGCTGCAAACCAACTGATGAATGAATAGAGAGGAAAAACAGAGTGCTCATGTCCCAGTTTGTCCTGCAACTGCCTCAGTACCTACTTGGCATAAGCTTTCTCCACCAAGGCACACCAGAATTCGTTCCTGGAGTTGGAGTGGCAGTAGATGAGCTGATTGTGGAGTGTGGGCAGGCGGTCATCAATCACCACATCCAGCCACTGACCAAAACGCCAGAACTGGAAGTGGAAGATCCCCACATAGCTCTCAGGTTTCTCGGGGTTCCACTCCTGCTCCTTCCAGTCTGGGATGACCTGTGAGAGAGGAGGCACATGCACCTAAATTATTCACTTTTTTCTGGGAATAACTCTCATCCTTGAACTAATGCAGATTAATATTAAAGACAAGGAAGAATATGAGAGGAATGGATTTGCTTTCAGCCTGCTAGGGCCAGATTTTGGACCTGGTTCCTCCAGCGCATACCAGATGAATGTGTACTGGCATAGCTTAGACTCCTTGGAATTTGGAGTCCCTTGGAAGATGGAGTTAAAGATCCTCGTCCTCTTATAACACTACCCTGGGCATCGGCTGCCATCTACTTCTGTAGACAGGCTATTGGAGCAGAAGCATCCTTAGTCTGAGCAGGGATGATTACTTTTGTTCCTATTAGTGTCAGTAGGGTACCACTATGAGAGCACACCTTCTTTGATTCTCCTACTTGATTCTGGTGTGACTTGACTGGCACAAGAGCAAGTGTTGTATTCATCTATCTGATGCCAATGAACAGGCAGCAGACACTGAATGCATCTACTCTGTTAAATAAAACTGGGAAAAGCAAGATCCCCACTCCCTTATGGTCTCCATTCTTCCCTGTCAAGACCTACCATGCTCATCCAAGCAAGCATGGCAAGGTGACTTGTTGAAAGAAGGAAAAGAAGGCCTGGGTTGAAAGAAACCCTGTAGCAGCTGAGTGGCTGAGGGTGCACAGGTTTGCCAGCGGGACAGGCACATGAGAAGGGTAACTGTCAAAGTCCATTCATGGCTGCAGGCACCACCAGCTTTTCTTTGAATGGAAAATTCGCCCAACAGCTGGGACAGAAATGAGCACAGCCATTTGTCCCACAAATGCTACAGGCACAGATGCTACATGTGGGAGGATCTGCATTTTACTTAGAACCAGGACACAGAGGCCCACAGCAAGAAACTACGCCACTGCAGCTTAGCTTTTGTTGAGGGTGAAGGCAATGTGGTTTTACTCCATGGCTAGGGCAGGCTGTGAGGCCACACATAGTTAATGTAGTTGATAGCTGACAAGTACTGACTGATTCAGCTGTAGTAATGTGACTGACTGTCCACACCTTTGCTTCTTTACTTACTTGCTCCCAAAGCATCATGACCCAGCGAGGAAAAGCCCCAAGGTGCTCATGGGAGCATGTATTATGTTCCAGTACACCAAATAATCACTGTTCTGTGGAGACAGCTCTGAGTGTCGGGGTGGGATAGGAGAGGACACAGCTACATTGCATGGAAAGAGGCTCTTCAGGAAGTCTAGGGACATGGTGAGACCACCTGTACTGTGCTTTGGCCCTTGTCCAGCTGCCAGAGCCTTCTGCCTTTTGTTCTGTCTGCTGTCACAAAGCAGTAATTGTGCAGAGAGCATTCTCTCTGAAGAGCACCCTGACATCTTAGTTACCAGCAACGACCCAGACCAGACCTCTAATTGCTCCTACATTGAAATATTAATCATGCCATCAGTGAGCCCTGCAAGCTTACTGGCACTGTGAGTTGTCTGGATCAATAGAAGCATAGCAGACAAAGCCATGAAAAAAAGCCACTTTTGGAGGGTTTGGTGTTTTCCAGGACTGCTAGCAGCAATGTCCCAGGGTCCTTCTTGGAGAGTGCCAGGAAAGATCAGACAGTCCTCCATCAATGCCCATCAATTCCCTCCTGACTGGAGCTGATCCTAATGAATAGTCTTAGAGGACCATCATGCTAATCAACTTGCTATTAATGTGGGCTTAGAAATGATCACAGCATTGATTAGAGGCAGCTTGTCAGCCAGAGTGGGTAGCAATAGCTTCCAGCTGGCTGGTTCTGAGACTTGCTGCTGCTGTCAGTGGTGGCAGGAGATAGTGGTCCTCACCATCTTCCTCCATCCCTTCACCTGGGGACGGTGCTGAGAACACCCTCCACCACTGAAGGCAGCAAAAGATGTCAGCTTTCATCCAGAGCAGGATGCAGGAGTAAGGACTAGTCATGTTTCTGCGCTGACCCAAGAGGAAATGAGAGGAGTATGATCTCCAGAGATGCTCCATGCTTGGAGAGCGTGCTGTGGACCACTCATCCCAGGATCGCATTGAGTCCTGGATTCAACTTGTTTGTGCTGCTTTTTGCTCAGGTGCTCCCAAAATCTGGAGTTTCAACACCCTTTAGTGGGACAAATTTGCAGTGAAAGGGTTCAGAGATGGGTAAATTGGGAGCTCAGAAACACCAGGCTCATTTCCCAAAGCTGATTTAGGGCTTTTCTCAATTTTCTTAAGAATGGCTAATTAAGAGAAAAGGTACTTGTCACCCTGAAAAAATGTTCTGATTAGAAGGAGGAATTGGTAGATGCCAAATGCTCCAAGCCTTCTGCTGGGAACTTGCCAGCTCAGGATGAGGAGGGAGGCACCCAGCTGTACCAATCTGCTGAACCATGGTACAAACTGGGATGAAATTCACCTAGGAGATGGGACAGGGCAGTGTTTCTGAAAGCCTTTGTGGGATGCTGATACTGTACAGGGAAAGTTTCAGTGACTAGTAAAAAGAGGCTCATCTCCCCTGCAGCAGAGATCACACTGCCTCCCTCACCTCCCACCCCAGCTCTAAAAGAAAGCAGGATCCACCTATGAATCATTTCCTCTTCTCTGCTCAGCTTCAAACTCCTCCACTAACCACACAAAACTGTTCAACACTCCATGAAGCCTTTCACACAAAGAGAGAAGAATGTAAATGCTCATTTTACATTTAATAGGAGATAAAAAAGAGGCTCAAAAATACCAACAGGGAGTAAAATTTGGTGGGTGTTGCTTTATTGCATGCAGGATTAGGGCAGCTTCCAAAAAGAGCATGAAGAAGACACACATGGCCTCAATCCTTAAGAGGAAACTCATTGGCTAGGCTTTTATTTACCGTGGTACATCAATACCCAGCAAGGTATCTGCAGCAAGAACTCTACCCCAGCAACGTAACAATGGCATACTGTCAGACCTGGCATGCAAAAATCCCTTTGGATGTTGCCAGTGGCTCCTGTTATTTGGTCAAAAGTGGTTTGTAGCCAGGAGCTCTGCTCTGGGATGCACAAGGAGAGGTCCTCCTATGGGAAAGTCTGCCAGGACCCTAGAAGTGGGGCTGGCCAACAGTGGGTCCATGCTGTGGCCAAGCAGGGATGCATCTACTCTACTCATTGAGTCCATCATTTCTTGGGGTCTAAACAAAGATATCAGCTTCTACAGCAATGCCCATGGCATGGCTGTATGATCTGAGTGGTTGCTGAGCTTTGGTTGTGGGCAAGACTCCAAGCTCCCACCATCTCTCCAGCCAGTATCTGATCCTCCTGCTTTCCTTCTCCTCTCTGCTTGGCATAGCTTGTGCATATCATGTTGTACACTATTGTTGGGCTGGGGAGGGCATGGAGTTGCATCTCTGGAGGCTTTGAAGAAGAGGTTGGACTCTTTTGGGGCTGGTCTGCACAAGTCAGCAAGCCACAGGTACAAAGTCCCCTTGTTCTGGCCTTCCCATCACTGCTCCCTCCTTAGTTATCTTGGGAAAATCTCAGGTCAAACTTTGAGGAGCACTCCCCCACAGTTGAGTGCAATCTGAGCAAAGGACCAATTGTAATAATATTTAACTCTTTCAAGGGACTTTTCTATCTGTGTGTCTCAAGAAGCTTCATTGAAGTACCTTCCACTTTTTGATGGAGGAAATGTCCAAAGTCAGTAGATTATTCACAGCCATGGGACAAGCCAGTTTGTCCAGTAGGTTTGCAATTTGCAGAATACGGCATGTCTAAATGTATTTTAGCTTCACAGCAAGGTGGATTCTCCATGGGACTGGTCTTTGGAGACACCAAGCAGCCACAGTCGCAGCACGAGTCACTGCAGCCTGAAAGCACTCAGAATCCTTACTAGGAGTAGAAATCCATTGCAAACAAGCCTTCCATTTTTAATGGCTAGGATGGAAACTGGAAGGTAGGGCTCTCTCCAGGGGTCTCTCCTGTTTCTAGTATGGTAAATATTTATTTTTCCACCAGGTTTTTGGTTACACAGCTGCCACATTTTGAGGGCTTAGAGCAGCCTCATATTTCCAAGCCAGCAAAAACCTGCACTAGTCAGACCTGGTGAATCCCTGATGATCACAAGCACACAGTCTTATACTCCAGGCAATGTTGCAGCAAGCTCATGGCCCTCTCCTCCCCATCATTCAGACAGAGGATAGCATGTTTGGGAACATTTCTGGGCTGAAGCGCTCCAGAAGCACTGAGCTGTTCTCCACTTTATCACAAAGCCATTCCTTATTAAAAAAAAAAACAAACCAACAAAAAAACAAACCCACGTGAAAACTGAAGCAAGAATTGAGCTGAGAGAAGAAAAATTAAGACCGAAGCACAGCTGGAGTGAGGCTGAGCAAGAGAGTATCAGGCTTTAAAAACAATGGAGCCCTTCAGCTGAGCTGGTTCGAGATTATCGGTGAAAGCGAGGAGGAAATACATCACTTTGCGGATCTGGGCTAATTCTGCTATTCGTTCTCCAAATTCCTGGGCATCTGCCTCATTGCACTCTACCTCCTTGGCCCCTGGCTTCTTCCAGAAGATTCCTACTGGCTCCAGCAGCTGCCGGTTCATAAGGTGGGTGAGATCAGGAGTCCAGTGTTGGGAGGTGCCGGTCACTGTGACCTTTCCAGGTCTCTCCAGCTGGATGTCCCAGCGGAGGAAGCACAGTTTGTGCTGCCGGATGAAATCCACTCGGTAGATGTGTTCATTGGGACGCAGCAGCTTCTCACCATCCTGGGGCCTCATGTTTTTTTGTTGCAGGCTCTGGAATCGTAGCCTCATGCGCCGGGTGAGCTGTTCATCGCAGATGAAGGGTAGCTCAATCATCTTTGCCTCAGCTGCCATCACCTTGGCTACTCCTCTGCTACGTTCTCAGTAATGTGTGGTTCTCAAACAGGACACACAGGCGGAAAAATCTGACAAGTTCCTGGAGCTGGTGCCTCCTCTCCACGGTCTCAGCAGTGCTAGGCAACCCGGGCCAGTGACGCAAAATACCCTCCGGTTCTTCCTCTGGGTGCCCTTCCGACTTGTTTGCAGATTCTAACTGATGGTGCTGCTGTGCTGTGCTGCATAATCTATAGGGAATGGATGTCTGATGTCAGCCTCCCTGGCAACCTCCCTGACAACCATGGCTCCTTATCCCAAAACAAAGGCGTGCAGCCAGGGATGCCACCTTGACAGGTCTGGGTGGCAGTAGCTTTCTCTGAGCATAGGTTCATGGTATAATTCAGGTTGGAAGAGACTGTGGAGGGGTCTGGTCCAACCTGCAGCTCAAAACAGGACTTCCTTCAGGTAAGTCGCTTGGGGCTTTGTCCAGTCCCTCTTTGAGTATCTCCATGGACAGAGTTCCCACAGCCTCTCAGGGCCTCTCTTCCAGATTCTGACCGTGCTCATGCTGAAGATAAGCTGCAGCTTGTGCTGTTGTCTTTTGTCCCCTGACTGTGCATCCCCAGCCAGAGTTTGGCTCCACCTTGTCCACACTCTCCTATCCAGGCTGGATGGGGCTCTGAGCAACCTGGTCTAGTGGAAGGTGTCACTGCCCATGGCAGGCGGGTTGGAACTAGATGATATTGAAGGTCCCTTCCAAGCCAAGCCTTTCTATGATCCTATGATTAAGTAGCTACACTCGGCAATAAGCCCCCCCCTTTATCTTCCCTCCTCCTGGATGCACAAATCCACTTCCCTCCAGCCACCAATTTTGGTGGCTTGCACGAGGCTGTGCCATCCAGAAAAGGACACAAGGGTCCTGAGGGACAAATTGACTATCAAATGAGTAGCAAACTAACATGAACCTTGTGTCCTTTTCTGGATGGTACAGCTGGCAGGAGTCAGGCTCCGTGCTGCTCCTGCAGCAGCAGGTAGGCAGCAGCACCCCAGTGTTGTTCTGCCTGCCTGGCCTGGCACAAAGTTGGAGAGGGTGCTCACAAGTGGGTTTCCCCTTTGTGTGCCCAGGAAAGGGGAACTCAGGCATAGTCTGCGCCTTAATGCTTGTCTCTGTGGGCCAGGTAGAGAAGTGGGTCCAAGATACAAGCAACCCAAACAACCTGTTTCCAAGCTCTGATGCTCTGAACCCACCTGAGTACCAGCAAGACCATCATGCTCAACCTGGAACCACCCATTCCTCAGCAATTGCTGGGCATGCCTGGACACCATCCTGTGCAACCTGCTCTGGGTGAACCTGCTTTAGCAGGGCGGTTGGACTTCCCACAGACAACCTTTCTGTGATTCTGGGAAATCCAGAGCACAGTACTGTGCTGGTGGATGGGATACAGGGGGATAGTGGTGAATGCATTTCTCTTTGCAGGGTGCTGGGTAGCTCCAGGAGGCTGTGCATCCTGAAGAGAGATGTCATGCCAAGCCAAGTTCCCCTCTGCTAAGTGTCTCCATCAATGAATAAACCACAGACAGGTTTTGGGTGTGCCACAGAAAAGACATGACTCCTGCAAGCATGCTGTGGTATCTTTGGGGTATAGTGGCTGCTTTGGACTTGGAGAGCACAGGGTTTCAGCACAAAGCTTTAGACATGTTGTAGAGTCAAAGTCATTTGGGTTCTCTCTGTCCTATATGTGATTCAGGTTGGCTTCTGCAACATGACTTATTTGCAGGGCAATTTGGGAGCTCAAACAGGGTTAAATGAACTCCATGAAACAGTTTTTTCTATGATGTTTTTACAAAAGGCTGTGCCAGTATTTGAACTGTCACACTTGACTCATGAACACCCACTATCACTCCAGGGGCAATCGCTTTGACTTCAAGAAGAAGTCCCAAAAAAGACTACCAGAAGCTGGCCTTGGCCAGACAAGCCACAGACAACAGGGATCCAAGGTGGGTCATTTTCCTAGGAATTGTCCTTCAATCACCATTCTGCTGTTACTCCTGAAGACCCCGAGGATAGAGTCCAGAAAACTAAGAGCTACACAGCCCCATCTGAAAGGACAAATGACCCTTCTGGTTGTTCTCTGAGCTCTTGCCTCACTTGTTTACTGGCTTTAAAACACCCTTAGCAAAAGCTGTTGATCCTTGGGTTTTAAAAGTTAAAAACGCCTTCAGTTAACTCTGGAGACCTTTTTGAGCTGAGCTACATGTAACAATGTCATATGGATCTTGCTTGGACGGACTTGTGTCTTTTACCCCCATATGTGGTAGCAGCAGAGGAAGCAATAACCTTGTACATGGTGATGAACACACTGCAGTGGGGGTTCAGCTTCCAGGCACCATGTGATGTTTCTTCTCGGTCTTGATGACGTGCAAGATCAGCCTTCAGGGAGAAACAATAACTAACCACAGGTTGTAAAAGACCTACACATAATGGACTTCGGGAGGTCAGTGTCCTCAGAGCCATCTGCTTGTGGTGCCCCAGCCAAGACTGCCTGGCACTCTGGAAGCCACTAAGGGGAAAGAAGACCAGATTGGGTGATGGAAATGCAGAGGTGTCTGAACCACTTGGCTTCAAAGCCTGGCCCCTGTCCTTTGTTTGTTGAGCAGTACCAATGCAACCTGTGGGAACACAGGTAAAGATCCAGACAAACCTTTAGGACAAAGTGCTGCTGGAAATTATTTAAATCCCCTCATTTTAAGGTCTTAATTTCTTTTCATAAGAGCTAGACACCTCTGAAGGTTCAAAGAAAGGGTGTCATGGAGCCAGATCACACCTAAAGACATGTAGGGTCAGCTAGGATGCAGGAATTTAGAAAACAGCTCTAAATTAAATTCCAGTACCCCGTTCCTACTCAGTGACTCACACCACACAGACATAATAGGAAACAGGGACATGCAGAGAGCAAGGTGGAAGAAAGCGTGTGAATAAAATCCACACTCAAGAGAGACAGTTTATTGCACGAAGTGGAGCAAGGGACACTCAGAGCCTATGTTACATCCTGGTGTAGATCAGGAATACATTTCCTAGTAGCAGTGGGATATCCGACCAAGATCCCTGGACTGACATTTCAGAGATTCTAAAGCCTGCGTCAGCATCTTTCAGCTCTTCCCAGACCACGAATGAAGACATTTTGATGTTCAGGAACAGTATCACAATTGCATGTGCAGCCACACCAAGGACCAAGGGGCCCATTATTTCTGTCTCCAAGATCTCCATTAAGTAAGAAATTCTTTACTGTGAGGGTGGTGAGACCCAGGTTGCCCAGAGAAATTGTGGATGCCCCATCCCTGGGAAGTGTTCAAGGCCAGGCTGGACAGGACTTTGAGTAACCTGATCTAATGGAAGGTGTCCCTGCCTACAGCAGGGAGGTTGGAACTAAATGGTTATTAAGGTCTCTTCCAATCCATATAATTCTATGATTCTATAAAACAAACTTTTCTGAAAGAAAAGAGGAGACAGGTAAAAAAGAGCCTCTGAGAGTTAAGGACATGGAAAATGAGAAGTCACAAACACCCACAGCCAAACTGCCCTGGGAGGAAAAGCAATGCCACTGGCAAACTGAAATAATGAGGTGTCCAAAGGGACCCCACAACTGTATGGCTGGCATTTCCCAGGGCAGAGCTGGAAGTGAATGGTGAGGAGGGAGGACAACTTGCCTGCTCACCCTCGGGAGATGTCGATGCCGAGGAACAAGCTAAACAACCCTGCGCACCACCCCTCTAATGACAGCCCCAACAGTCACCACAATCACCACAGCCACCGTGTGAGGAAGCCTTATGGGTTATCCAGAAGCCAAAACAGCTATCCTGTTCCTGTACGAAGAAAAACCTAGACTTTAACAGAAAATGGGGATGCTGCAAGAAATTCCTGAGCCTGGAATCCATGATCATCACAGGAAGGAGAGACTGGAAGTACCACAGCACACAGAGCAGATGCAAAGGTGTGCGGTGGAAGGAACTCTCTCAGATCTGTGGCAATAGGAGGCCGTGGGTGAAGCAGGTGGTGCTGTCTGCACACACTGGCTGCCTTTTGCAGTAAAATCTAGGAAAAGGTGCTTGGGACTTCCTGGTTTCTTGCCCTACAATGAAGCACACCTGTACCAGAGTGTGAAGTCCTCTTGCCTTGGCTTTAACAGGGCTGATATCTTCTGTAGCTGAGGACATGGTGGAGATGAGCACAGACCTTCCAAGGATGTGGCACTGAGCATCTCCTTCCTCCAATACCTCCCTGGTTGCTCCCCAGGTCTGCAGCCCCTCACTCTGGTGCAGCTCCTTGGTGGTTTTCTGGCCCACAATACATTCCCGTTGGATCCCATACGTGAAAGAACACTTACCTTCTGCCACAGAGACTCCCGAGATGCCAGGGAGGAGCAGGCAGCCACGAACCAGCAGTTCCCAACCTGGCCCTGGTGTAAGTCATGGGAGCTGATCCCGTCCACAAAGAGATGTGGATCATTGCATATTTCCTGTAGGACAGAAGAAAAACAGACACACTAGCTAAGTGAGCAGACAGGGGAATCAGGAGCAGGGTTTCTTGTCAAAGGAAAATCACCCCCTCTCTTCCTCAGACTCTACGTAAACATGACCTGCAGATTTCTACTGGCTTTGTTCATCATGCTGGTGGCAGAAGGACACTAACCTGCCTTCTGCTGTCACCAGGACACGGGCAGCATCACTGCTCAAGGGACATCAGACCTACTTCCAATTCTGTATCATTATCAGCACAGCTTTAATTATCCATGGTGATAATGGGACACTTTCACACCATTTCAGCCCTGTGCCCCATCCCCTCTTCTAAGTCACCTCTTTCAGATCTCTCTACTCCGTGACTGCTTTACAAGCTTCTCCCTCTCTTATTTTGCTGCGCAGAGCATGAGAGCATGACCCAAAAACACTGCCTCCAATACTGAAACCTGTGGATCCATCCAAAAATAAAACCCTGCAGGAACAGGGCAGAGACAGGCATTTAATGATGAATTGCAGTGCCTAAATCAGACAGTTCCCCTAGGAAAGCTCAACTCAGATTGAGGTCTCAGCCATGGCTGCAAAAAGACTAGTGTCCTTACCCAGGAGGTCTGTCCTTCCAGATCCTAGCACAGCAGATGAAAAAAATTTGGTGCCAAAAGCTTTGCAGCTGGGCCAGGAGGATAAAATGCTCATTCTGCCACCAAAACCAGGATGGCAGATTGTGCACATGCACCATGAATGGAAAAACTTGGGCAGGAGGCAGCTAGGAGGTGAGCTCGTGCCTCCAAGCACTCAGGCACTAAGCACATCAGCTTTCCTCTGCCTGGCTCCTGCCAGGCTGCCCTCCCTGCTTCGCACTGCCTCTTAGAGCCTGGCCAAGAAAGCACTTAAATAACAGAGAGTGCTAAGCAAGCTTCAGGTGACACACTACTCTTTTTTTAAAATATATTTTCTCCCGATCAATCCTCCTTGGAAGGTCATGTCCAGCTGGAGGCTGAGAGCAGATGGGACAGACAAAGAGCTGAAAGAATCTTTTCCCCTCTGTTACTATGTTTAATTTAAAGAAGAAAAAGGAAAAGCAGATTATCTTTCTTCCCCCATATCTCCCAGTTTTTCAGGCTGGTTGCACCCAGAAAAGTATGTTCCTCCACAGACTTTGTATGTGAGGTCTTTTATTGCCTCTGCCCATAGAATCATAGAATGGTTTGGGTTGGAAGGAATCTTAAAGATCATCTAGTTCCAGTCCCTCTACTGTGGGCAGAGACACCTTCCACTAGATCAGGTTGCCCAGGGCCCCATCACAGGGAGGAAGAGGAATCATAAACACCTCTGGCTATTCTCACCTAGCTCAGCCAGCACTGTACACCTCAAAAATAACCCAAGGTCCATCCAGAAACAAACTGAGCAGGGTCAAACCCAAGGGAGAGGTCTAATCCCCCAATGTTGTCATTGCAGGAGGTTGGGATAAGCGCTAGGGGGAGACAAGCTGCCACCATCAAAGACAGGAACCACCTGAGCTTCTCAGCATCACTGAGCGCAGACAGGGGTGGAACAGAAGCAGTGGGGTTTAGCTTCTGTTTCATACCACCAGGCATGAAACACACAGCAGCTGGGAATGTGTCTGTCCGGCCTGTTAGTGATGGGGATGTGTGCAAGGTCAGCTCTTTGTGATCCTGCTCTGGGGTGCAGAGGCACCATGTTTGCCTCATTTGAGGAATGCACCTGCCTCTTCTGCCCCTGGGTGAATCTGCAGATTACAATAAAGGAGTCACTTGGTATTACACAGACAGGCAAGAACATGAAAGCATAAGAAACATTGAACAGTTTGGGTTGGAAGGGACCTTTAAAAGGCCATCTAGTCCAACCCCCTGCAATGAGTGGGAACATCAACTGGATCAGGTTGCTCAGAGCCCTGTCCAACTTGACCTTGAATGTTTCTTTGGGATGGGCTATTGACCACCTCTCTGGGCAACTAGTACCACTGTTTCGCTACTCTCACTGTGAAAACCTTCTTCCTTATATCTAGTCTAAATCAACTCTCCTTCAGTTTAAAACCATTGCTCCTTGTCCTTTTGCAACAGACCCTGATAAAAAGTTTGCCCCCTTTAAGTGCTGAAAGGCTGCAGTAAGATCTACCCTGAAAGGCAGAGAGGGGCTGCCACGCTTACCTGCAGAAGGACCACACAGCACACTCAAGACCTAGGACCGAGCTTGGTCCCGGTGGACTCCCAGCGATCCTAAGCACAGAATCACCAAATCAACGCAGTTATAAGGAACATCTGGATATCATCCAGTCCACCTCCCTCTATTCAAAGCAGGGTTGCCCAGGACAGCAGGTTGTACAGCAGGTTGCCCAGGACTGTGTTCAGTCAGGCTTTGAGTATCTCCAGGAATGGCGACTTCACAACTTCTCTTCTCCAGATTCATAGAGCCAGTAAGCTTGGGAAAGACCCCTAAGATCATGGAATCCAGCCATTAATCCAGCACTGCCAAATCTACCACTAAACCATGTCTCTGAGCACCATATCTATACTTTTTTTGAACACTTCTAGGTATGTGATTCCACAGCTTCCATGAGCAACCTATTTCAATGCTTGACCACCCTTTCAGTGAAGAAATGTTTCTTAATATCCGGTCCTTGCACAGGGGAAGGCAGCATTGCCTCCTTGTTCTAAGGCTGCAGAGCTGATTCCATCAGGGTAAGTCTCATTTGTGGGTCAGTCTCCCCAGCAAAACCTCCTGAGAAGGTTTGCCATATTCCTTAGACTGGAGCTTCCCAATATTAAATTACTTGGATTCTTCAGACCCCACTGAAGCTACTAGGCTTCCACTCACACATTTTGGCCCTGGTCTAGACTGAGTGGCCCTCAATCCCCAGGGATGACATTCCCTGTGTGCTCTGCCTGTACTGAGGGGAGACCAAAGGACCAAGGCACTGCTTCAGCAAGGCTGCAATTCTCCCTGGATTGCACAGAGCACAGTGGGGTGCTGGTGTGTGATGTAAAGCCCGCTCAGAGCCATGGAGCACCATGCCCACATGCAGAGGTGGGTGATGAAGATGAGATCAGTGAGAACTAGGTCAAAAAGCCAAGAGAAGCTTTGGAACATTTAGTGTTTCTTTCCAAGGAGCTTGTTCTGCAGCCCGATGGAATTGCAGGGCCTGGGGTTTGTACATGCAAAGGGAGGAGAGAAGCAGAGATGCTCTGATCAGAGAAGGTCATGACCATGGCTTCCTCCCCTCCCTCCCATGCAACAGACAGAAACCAGGTGAGCAATAACATTTACCCAGGTGGGCACTTGTCCAAAAAACAAACATCACATCATCCTCCCAGCACCACGACCCTGAGAGAAGAGGGCGGCACACCAACGTGCACACCCACACACACCCTGGGGGCCTTTTGGGTCTGAGCATCAGCCACCACAGACCCAGCTCAAACTGCCTCGTGGCACTTGAGGCTTCACCAAACAGTGAGTCCGTTCCATTCCTTCATCTCATTACAGCCAGATTCTGTGTCCTGGCTGCTCCCAGTCTGGACACAGATGGAGAACAGCAAGGAACAGTGCAGGGAAAGCCAAAAAGCTATGGCTGCAGGGAGGCTATGACTTTGATGTGTTGCTCTTAACTCTGCCTTGGCCAAGAGAGTCATTCATGTCTCTTTACCCTCCAGGAGAACCTGTCTTAGAGAATCCCAAGAATAACAGAATCATTTAGGTTGAAAAGACCTCTAAGATTGTCAAGTTCAACCATTAACCCAGCACTTCCATGTTCACCACTAGACTATGTCCCCAAGTGCCATATCCACATGTTTTTTGAATGTTTCCAGGGATGGTTACTCCTAAGCACCATCAGAGATGATCTGCCCTCCCTAAAAGTGCCTGCTGAAATGGCCGCTGTGCTCCAGGCAACAAAATACAACTCAGAGAAAGCCTGTGTGGATGGTTCTACGGAAACATACAGCCTGATAACACAGGGAGGGCCAAAATAGTGATTCAAAGATCTGATGATTCATATCCTTCCTTCTGCAAGGGATGTGGGACAGAGGTGTAAATCAGGGCTGGGAGAGGACTTTGAGGTCCCTGTCGATGAGAGGCTGATTGCAGAGGTCTGGCTTATGGGAGCTCAGATCAGGCCAGTCTGTTCCCTCCAGGTTCAGGTTATTGAAGTCCATTAAGGGAAAAAAAGACCCAATCAGTGCAATTATCTTGCACTTGCTGGTGTAATTTTGCTTCCCACCAAAAAGCACGTGGGATTTCCCTTTGCTCTCCCCAATGGACACAATTTTCTTGCAAATGCATTTAAACCAGAAAATATCTTTCTTGTCTTCTCCAGCTAGACCAATTCCACACAAAGTAGTAAGGAGAAAATCACCCTCTAATTGGTATTATAATTGGTGACTGTCTTATCATAAATGTTTCCAGTTCAGGTTTCTGAGATTTAGATTCACTGGGGATCTGGATCGCATCAAGCCAGCTGTGGGGAGAGAAAAAACTATGAAGGAGGAATAACCATGGGAGATACAACATCTGCTGCATGCCAGGACCATTTTTTGCTAACAAGATTTTGCAAGGAGCAGACTAGTCTAATTGCATTGCAGAGCCTGGCTGTTTCAGAACAATGCCTTCACTTAGACTTGCAAAATCAGCAAAATAATCTATTAGCATGGCTGCGCTTCCTCCCTCCCAGGCAACGGGGAACTGAGAGGATCCTGTCTTAAATGCACTCACACAGACAAGACAGCAAGAGACATCCAAGCATGGCGAGTAACGATGACACAGCTGACACAAAGGTCCCCATGCTGCCCTGCTGCAGGTACCTGAACTGGGATGTTATTTTGCAAAAAGAGGAATTAAAAAAATTTGCACCAGGGTGACAGAGGGAAGGGAAATGGGGTGAGTCTCAAATACCAGGAGGTCTGTGTTTTCAGAGAGATTATTATAGAATCACAGAATAATGGAAGGGCTTGGGTCGAAAGGGACCTTAAAGATCATCTAGTTCTGACCCCCTCTGCCATGGGCAGGGAACCTTCTACTAGACCAGATTGCTCAGAGCCCCATCCAGCCTGGCCTTGAAAACTTCCAGGGATGCAGTAGCCACAACGTCTCTGAGCAACCTGTGACAGTGTCTCACCACCCTCACTGTAAAAAATGGTGTCCTTATATCTATTATGAATCCACCCTTTTTCAGCTTAAAACCATTATCACTTGCCCTGTTGCTACAGACTCTACTAAAAATTATATCTTTGGTAGCTCAGCTTCACACATGTGGAAGGGTAGGTTTGGTTGGGAATATCTACACCTTACAGAACTGTTTGTGGGGATTTGTACTGCCTCAGTCAGGCATCCCTAATGCTAATCCACCCACAGTATCTCAGTGTACACATATTTGTATTGTTATCAGCTTCCATGCCGTGCACAGGGGGACACTCCACCCACAGCAAACAGGACTTGCTTGTAAAGGAAGGCATCAAAAAACCACACTCCCACGAACAACTTGATTCATCTTGTATACCACAGCATCATGCCGTGCCATTTATTTTGGCACCAGGAAGAGCAGGAATGGTGGCAAACAAGATCTAAAGGTCAATCTGCAGGATGTTGACAGGTCCCTCTGCAGTTTTATCTTCCGGGTATCCAAAGTACAAAGGTTATCAAAGAGGTCTCAGATAAAGCAGTGAGAAGTGGAAAGACACAAGGCGCTGAGAGAGTACTGCACTTCCCATGAGCAGATGGAGAGGGATAGAAGGAAACTGACACAAGTGCAGAGACCCCAGACCCACCATTCCTGTTCCTTCCACACACACTCTCCAGCAATGCACTCACCACTGCTCAGCCAGGACTTCTTCAGTCCCTGCCCAGCCAAGACTGATGCAGAGGCTAACAGAGCCTGGCTTTTAGCATCACCGCACATCCGGACACAGCTCTCCCCCAACCACCTTTCCCACACTGAGTAGTTTTTATGTGTCGAGTCACACAGCTACAGACTTAAGAAGTGGAGAGGACATTGAGCAAATGTAGCTTTCAGAGATGGTTCCATGTGGATCTCCTTCCCTTAAATGCCATGTAGGCATGGGCTTTAGTGAGCTACACCAGAGAGGTGGAGGAGGAGAAAAAAATAAGCTCCCATGGCTGTTTTAACTTTAACACCCTATGACAGATATACCTCTTTGATTCACCACAGTGTGGCTGGCCACCTTCTCCCAAGTCCCACCACTCTCCATCATATCCCAGTCTTGAGCTCTCCTACAGATCTCCTTTGAACAGTGCTAACAACTTGCAGGGGAAGAACAACCCTGGTTTGGCAGCATCGTGGGCTAAAAATACATCCATGCTCCAAAGCCTGTCCTCTCACCGTGGCCTACTGTGCTCTCAGTTGCTGCAGGGCTTCTAGTTGTGGGGTTTAACATCAACCAGAGGAACTGCTTTGGCTTGAAACTATATGCACTGGGCCCCAAACTTGGAGGTTCAGTCATGTTGGTACAAGTGAGCAACCATGACCCACAGGCATGAGCTATGAGGATGTTCCCCACGTTGTACCACTTTTGAGCCATCAGTCCCCACCCTGAATGACATGCTGGTGGGTATGTGCTGGTGGAAAGGGAGGAACCTATTCAAGTAAGCCCTGCTGTGAGAAACCCCAGTATTTTGGAAGGAATGGTCCAAACCCACCCGTTCACCATAGAACTAATATGAAATCCTGGAGCAAGCTTATGTGGCCATGAGCTCAGCTGCACCATATCTGCCCCCAAGCAATATAATTTAGCAGCTGAATACTGCCCTGCCTGAATCCCAAATCCTGTGTCTCACTGAAAGATAATCTTCTAAAACAGGATTTAGGAATCTTAATTGTGCAGGAGTATTTTGTTGGTTTTGTTTGTTTGTTTTTAATTATCATAACAGTCAAGTTATTGATGGGAAAAGAAAGAAAATGAAGCTGCAAAAGAAAACTACCTCCACACTCCACTGTGCCTCTCGGATCAAAACCTCCTAACTACTTTTCCATGGGGACACCTCCCACACCCCTTTGAGCCATACTGTCCCAGGATGAGGAACTACCCTTTGGTTTGTGATTGTGTCACATTCGGAGCACAGCAGCACCTCCCTCTAAGAACAGGACTTGACCCCACCACAATCTAAATTAATCCCTGACTATGCAATGATGATGAAGAATGAGGTTATCATGAGTTTAAGCCATTTAAAGAAGTGCCTTCCAGCACACGCCTATTCTAGTTATTCATACACTGGGTGTAGCCTTGCAAACAGAGAAACCTCTTTATGAGAAAACCACCCTCTAAAAATGGGGACTCATGATCTTCTGTTAACTGGGAGAAGGGACATTAATTCCTATGTAACTCTGTCAGTAGCATTTGCAGTAGATCACAGTCAATATTGAACCATCCATGATCACTCTCCATTAAGGTGGTTTGTTCACCCTTCTCCTTGTTGGAGGGGAATTGGGAGGAATGCATCACCGAGCAGTGGTTTCTTCCCAAAGACCCAGAAACATTAAAGATGTGGGATGCCTAGTTTTGTCTCTCTGTGAACACACAGACCACTCCCGAGCTGCAATTTCTTGCCTTGTTGGTCAACACAGCTCCTGCTGGCCCCAGCTATTCAGGCCCTTCACTAGGACACAGACACTGAGGTGCTGGAGTGTGCCCAGAGAAAGGCAACAGAGCTGGTGAATGCTCTGGAGCACAGGCCGGATGAGGAGCAGCTTAAGGGAGCTCAGGGTGTTCAGCCTGGAAAAAAGCAGGCTCAGGGGGACCTTACCACTCTCTACAACTACCTGCAAGGAGGTTGTACCCAGATGGGGGTTGGTCTCTTCTCCCAAGTAACAAGTGATAGGAAAAGAGGAAATTGCCTCAGGATGCACTGGGGGAGGTGTAGACTGACTATTACGAAATTTTTTTCCCCCAAAGGGTGCCCAGGGAAGTGGTGGAGTCCCCATCCCTGGAAGAATTCAAAAGACATGTAGATGGGGCACTTGGAGACATGGCTTAGGCGTGGACCTTGCAGTGTTAGGTTAATGGTTGGACTTGATGATCCTAGAGGACTTTTCCAACCTAAATGATTCTATGATTCTATCACCCAAATGGGACAGATGCTTCAGTTCACCCTTGCTGACCTGATTTCCTTTTGTGAGAATCCGAGCAAGCCACCACCAGCCTCAAGGAGTCGTGCTGGCTTCTCCCTGTCCCCCAGGGCCTGGTAACAGTGGCTGAAGCACCAATCTCCTCTGAGGCACCTGAGAATCCAGAGCCAAAAAGAGGGTGAAGCCAGAACTCTTGGCAAACTCCTGTGAGAGCACCATCCTGGGGTGCTTGTTTTGCCTGTACTTTCTATGACAAAGGACAGTCTGAAAGGAACACGTTGGTGGGTTTTCATAGGACATAAACATCCAGATGAGGATGTGAAGGGGTCAACAGATCACACAGCTTGGCCCTGTGTTGTGCAGGTTTGGTCCTGGCGAGCTCAACTACCAAGCGCCTGTGCTGGGTGCCAGGGCAGTGCCAACAACTCAAAGTTCTGTCCTTTCTCAAGGATGCTTTGCACTTCCCTCCACTTCTTCCAGTGCCCCAGTTCAAGACTGTCTTGTCCACAGGGGTGCTTGGGGCAGAGCAGGGAGCTGAGCCCTGTGTCCCTACAACTGCACACGGCAGCGGGACAGGATGCACGCTGGGGAGAGACGGCCATGAGCATGGGTAGTACAGTTGAGCAGGGCAGCACCATCCCGAGGAATTAATTCCCCCATCACACAGTGTTTGAGCACACACAGGTCTAAATGATTGCATTGGGTTAAGTACCTTCACTTAGGACAGAAATCCCACCTTACCATGCTTCCCTGCTCGGCATATTTCAGTCTGCCTCTTAAACAGGTTTGTAATCTTTGCAGAGCTTTTGGGGCAGTATTTGCACAGTCTCTGTGTTAAATTATATATATCAGAGGAGAAACAATGCCATTCTGCTCACTGCCAAATTGCGTTGGGGGTTTTATTTAAAAAAGGGACGACTTAGAGAATTTTAATGTTCTGTACAAATAATTCAGATGGTGTCAAGTTGTTTGGCAGCAAGAGAAGGACAAGCCCTTGCCCTGGGGTGTTTGCAAAGACAGACGTTCGCTGCATTTATTCATCCACAGTCAACCCATTGATACTCCTGGACTGGACAGGAGTCCAGGCTGTGCTGAGCAAGGCAAGAAGGAAAGGTGATGGAGAGAGGGGTGGCACCTGTTTCTCTACAGGTGTAGGTATCCCTCTGCCCCAACCACATGTGCATTGCAGGGTTACCATAGAGAATAATAGAATCACAGAAAAAAATTGAGTTGGAAAGGACTTTTAAAGATCATCTAGTTCAACCACCCTGAAATGAGCAGGGACATCTTCAACTAGATACATTTAAAGAGATTGGAAATACAGAAGCAAGAGAGTATGCCCAAAGTTTCAAGGGGTGTATGTTGAAGCTAAGTAATTCAATCCCCCCCAAAAAATTGTAAATCCTAAGGTGGGGACTGGACTTTAGAGCAAGTGATCCATAGCCACAGTGGATTTTCCTCTCCTGGAAAAACAAAAATAGATCATGCTTAGAGGAAGCAAGTCAAGTTTAGTTCAACGGGGAGTTAATTCAAGGAAGTGCTGTGAACTTGTTACACAGAAATCAGACAATGCATGCTGAAGTGTTCCTTCTGGCTTCAGATTTGACAGACCAAGGAAATGGCTCCATTTCTGCTCCACAGGCAGGGTCAGTCCAGCTGTCATTCTCCCACCAGCACTTCCTTCTATTTGCTTTTTTCTTTAACCCCTTCTTGCAGCAGCTGGACTCGGCCCTCAGTTTCACTGCACTTCATGTTTTATTTTCCTTCTGCAAGAGGCAGCACCATGCCTGATGGAGTCCTTGCAAGGGCATGGGCAAAAGACACTTCCTCCAGCAGGCCTGAGCTTGCCCTTAACACAGGCAAATCACCCCAAAATCCCATCCTCTCTCAGAGGCCAAAAATCACAGGTGGTGCAGAAACTCCCAGCTCACACCAAGATTAAAAGCCTTGGCTGATCCAGGGTGTCAGTCGAGCTCTGGGGCTGCTAACATAAGAATGACATGGACTTGATGGAGCAAGTCCAGACCATAAAGATGATCAGAGGCCTGGAGCACCTTTGCTATGGAGACAGACTGAGAGAGCTGGGGTGGTTCAGTCTGGAGAAGAGAAGGCTCTGGGGAGACCTTAGAGCTCCTTCCAGTGCCTAAAGATCCAAGAGAGATGGAGACGGACTTTGACAACAGTGTGGAGTGACAGGGCAAGGGGGAATGGCTTTAAACTGAAAGAGATCAGGTTTAGGTTTGACACTAGAAAGAAGCTCTTTCCTGCAAAGGTGGTGACGCACTGGCACAGTTTACTGGGGATGCCTCATCCCCAGGCCAGGTTTGATAGGGCTTTGAGTCTCAAGGAATACATTCAGTGCAGTAGCTTGGGGTGCAGCTGCAGTGCAAGGTACAGGTTGAGCTCTGGGCAGTTGGAGCCAGAGCTGGAGATAAGAGGTGAACAGCTGACTCTGAGAATAACAAAGGGCCTGGGGACCTGTGGCCCAGACAGATGACAGGGCAGGAGCCAAGGACTCCAGACTTTCAACCCTTTAGACTGTGAGGGTATAAAAACACAGGGTTTCCTTTGTTCAGGGTACCTCCTTGGAGGCACCTACCTCAAGGCATTATTCTATTATTGCACCATGATTAAATTATTTTAAGGATCCAGATGTCTGAGCTTGTCTCTGCTATATGGGAAACCTGCGGTGGAGGCAGTAAGGAAACCTGGTCTGACTGTGTGAGTGTGGTGAACGTAGGGAGTCAAGCGGGGCACCCATTGGCTCACTGGAGCCACCTGCTAAGAAGGGATTTCAGTCTCAGCTCAGGTGTTTCAAGTGTGAATGACAGAGTGGCTGCTGGATAGTCAGACAGAAAAGTTTCCTTAACATTGAGCAACCAGGTCTAGTGGAAGGTGTCTCTGCCCACGGTAGGGAAGTTGGACCGAGGGAATCTTGAAAGCAAACCATTCTGTGATTCCATGATAACTAGCTCTGCCTGTAGAATGTGCCCCTCCAGCAACCCCAGAGCCCATTCTGGGAGGATTTGCACCATTCCCTCCCAGGGAGCTCAGAAAGCAGTGGATGGATCCTATGGGCTCCTTTCTGTAACACCCTCTGCTATTGTTCTGCTCTTCCCCATTACCAATACAGTAATTTCTTGACAATGACATGCAGTTGCACTTAGAAGCACACAATGAATCTAATCTATGTTAGATTCTGTTTACTGTAGCTTTTGCTTTTAAGGCCATGCCCTTCTGATGTCAAGGACAGAGCAGACTGGCTGGCAATTTCTTATCAAAGGCTGCAATGAGCCACACTCAATGTTGGGCAACTTATCGATCCCTGTCCTCACTGGGACTAAGGGGAGAGTGTGTTTGCCTGGCACTATGGGGCCGTGGCCCTGGGAGGATCCACCAAGTCCTGCTGGAATGCAGCCAGGGGTCAGCAGCACATCTAATGAGAGTAGAGAGCCTTTAAAATAAGAAAAATAATAACAATAAATTTCTTGTTTATCTTGAGAGATGGGAGGGAGCCTACGAATGGCTTTAAAATGTAAAAACAAGGTCAATTCCGAGATTGCATTAAATGATGACCAAATCCCTTCCTGGCAAGGAGCAACCAGACTGGCAATCAGCTCCAGTTTTACTGAAAACAGCAGATAAATTAACAGGCGAGTGGCTTATAAATTCTTAAGCTGAGAAATGCAAAAGTCTGGAAGGATTTTAACTCCTTTGATGGACCACAGACAGATGAAAGACTATTCAGAGGAGATGATCCCTCAGTCAATCCAGCAGCACAGAGGAGCCCCAGCATCAGTGCTAACCCCAAGCATTTTTTGGGCAGGACTAAAACTGAGACAGGCCAAGGCACTGCAAAAAGCTGAGCAAAGACATCCCTGGAGTGCAGAGGTTAGTATTTTAGTCTTTCTGCTGGAAAACCTCCAAATAGGACACCAGAAGGTTTTTGCACCCAGTGACCATTGCCAGTTTAATTGCCTCCACAGTGAGCTTCAAGTGAGCTCTCAGAGCAAAGAACTGCAAGAACTTATCCGCTGTCTTCCCCATTATCTTTACTATTGTGTTTTTGCCAGCTTCCCAGCCTGTACTATCCTCTGGGGAAAAGACCTTTTAATGCAGAAACTTGAGGGCAGGGAAGTGCTGGTCCTGCTTTTAGTGAATTAGTTCACTGACTCCTTTCCCCTTCCAGGAAATCCTCATGGGGATTGATTGTATAATCCTCATTCAGCAAGCAAAAAGAGCTAAGTGTTTAATAATGTAAAGAAAAGTAGAGCTAAGAGATACTCTCCCTTCCTGCAGCACCTCCTCCAAACACAACAGCATCTAATTGAGGATACAATGGACATAATGCATCCTGCATGATAGGACAAGGGGGAATGGCTTTAAGCTGAATGAGGACAGATTTAGATTAGATATTAGGAAGAAATTCTTTATTGTGAGAGTGGTGAGGCACTGGAACAGGCTGCACTGAGAAGCTGTGGCTGCCCCATCCCTTGAAGTGTTCAAGGCCAGATTAGATGGGGCTCTGAGCAACCTGGTCTAGTGGAAGATGTCCGTGTCCATGGTAGTGTGGGTTGGGACTAGAGGATATTTAAAATCCCTTCCAACCCAAACCATTCTGTGATTCTATGAATTAACAAAGCCCCTATACACAAGTCAGGACAGATATATGCCAGGACAGCAGGGAAATGGCTATTAAAAAGTCCTATTTTCTTGGTTTCTAAAACAAGATTCCTCTTGTCTGTCTATAAAAATGCCCCAGGGCTGTGACTGAGAACATCCCTCCCCAGTGTCACAGTAGGGCTGAAAATGCCATGGCCCTACTGCCCTAAGTCCTCCTGCTTCCCACAACCATCCCCAAAATACCTGGCCTGTCTGTCTCCCCCAAAACTCTGCTGACTCTAAGGCTTTCCCCTCCAAATGACATTGCCTTCATCCAGATAAAATAATATTACCCTTTAGCAAGAATGTACCTCTATGCTCTTTAATCAGTGACAACTTCCCTTGACAATTAATTCCTGCAGAGATAATCTGGTGCTTGCAAGCGAATATTGGAGAGAGATAAAAATACTGAGAAACAGGTATGGAGGGCAAAACGCCTCCCCTGAAGATAGGAGGGTATAGACTTCATCCAAGAGTTTCTCTGGTGGTTTCAATCAGCCAGGTTTGAACTCACAGTGCAGAGATTCAGCTCAGGTTCAACCATCGCCACACCTCACCTTGAGCCACCCAGTCACTGTGACAACAGCCTGCCTGGAAACCCTCATGCTTTGTCACAGCTTCTCTTTACAGCACCTTTGGCACAGCTTGATGCTGAGTTCCCACCTGGTCCCCTCCAAGCGTCTTTGGGATCTCATGTCACAACCACTCAGCATCTTAGGGATGACCATAAGGTGCTTCTGCAAGGTCCTGCAGCACACTGCTGTGGACAGGAATACACTCAGCACACAGCAGCCCACCCGCCTCCCAGAACACAGAGGAAAAAAATTTCTCCAGATTCAACCTTGCTGCCTGGGAAGAGCTAAAGGATGACAGCATGCAGCTCGTGGTTCAACGTCACACTTGTGCCTGGGGTAAGCCTCCCACCAGGCTTCAGTTGCTTCCCACAGGTGTACATTGATGCCCAAATTTGTCCTGGCTGGTGACCAGTCCCAGCAGTAGGTCATAGCTTGATGGGCTGAACCTAAACCAAGTGGCCCCCCTTGATGCAGAGAGAAAGCAAGCCCTGGATAAGGCCCAGGGGTACTAAAGACCCTAACTGAACTCTGTACCAATCTCATGGCAACACTGGAAGCATCCTGTATCCAAGGAGAGAGTTTGGGACAGCGATGATTAGAAGAGATTAACTCTTTTCCCACTGGGTAGATGAGTCTCTTCCACACCTTAGACCATCACTGTTTTTTCCACAGGGGATCAGCAGATACAGCAGGTGCTCCAGATCTCCCTTATTTCTGCCACCATTGTGCATTTCATCCAGCCCCATCTCCTCATATCCATGCCACCCCTCTCTATTTACCTACCTTCCAAACACCCAGACCAGCTGACCCAATGTACAGACCAAACCTCCTGCTCCCAAGGTGCACTGCCAGCATTCCTGTCCCAAAAAGGGAGGGCAAAACTCTGAGCCTGAGGATCAGATTGAGATTTCCACTGGGAGTGGTACTACTTGCCTGAATAAAGATCTCCCTCTCCTTCACATAGCAGCAGGCAGAGCACGAGGGAAAGGAGTTTCAAGCAAGGTGTTGGGATTTGGGCTTAGTCCAAAAAGCTCTGTTTCATTTCTAATGCAATAGCTGAGTGCTGCTGCCAAAAGGAGGCGCTGATGCTGACTTAGTGAGCTCCAAAATCTGTTTTGGCTCAGCAACCAGCAGCCACTCTTGTTTTTAAGTGGATTCACTAAAACAAGGCTCTTCAGGACCCCCTTCCTAGCTCAGGCTGATGCTGTGGCTTCCTTCCCTCCAAAACACCCCAGTAATTAGCTTTCTGGCTTCTCTGTGTTGCATCACGAAGACGTCCAGCAAACAACCACCAAAGCCAAAACCTGATTAGAGGGCTCAAACAGCTGCTCCCTCTGCAAAGATCTGGCATCCAGAGCAGGGCTGGAGGCCAGAGAAAGCAGGGAGGGAGGGAGGACACCCCGCTGGAAAGAATAAGGCTGAGCCCATTCCAGGAAAGGCTGCAGTGCCGGATGCAGGAAGAAGTTGAAGCAAAACAGCCTGACCAGGGAAGGGATCAGAGCTGTTCCTCAGCCTCCTCTTTTCCCCTCTGCCCAGGAAAACCTCAAACAAAAGGAAGAGCACTGAAGAGATAGGGAGTTTTTTTGGTTTATTGGGTTTTTTTCACCAAAGCAGCCTCAGGCTTTGGGAGTACATGGAGGAGCAGAAAGGATGAGGGAAGGATGGTTGGGAAGAAAGGGATGCATACACAAGGGATGGACTGTTTAGATCCATACTAGTGCCATGTAAGTATATGGAAATGAGATCCTGCCTATGCCAAAGCACATTCCCAGCACCCCAGTGAGTTCACTACAGTTACTTTTCACATGGAAGCCTGAAAAATCATAGAATGGTTTGGGTTGGAAAGGATCTTAAAGAACATCTAGTTCCAATGTCCCTGCTGTAGGCAGGGACACCTTCCAGTAGACCAGGTTGTTCAAAGCCCCATCCAGCCTGGCCTTGAACACTTCCAGGGATGGGGCATCCACAACTTCTCTGGGCAAAACTTATCACCTATGTCTCACTTCTTTCCACAGATCACAAGTGACAACTTTTCCAAGAAAGCAAGTGGTTGTTTTTAATAGCTGACAGCTTTTATTTCCACTCTCCACCCACTCTTTTCTCACAGCAAAGCCAGAGACACGATGAGCTCTTATGTTTTAGCAGACAGTTTGTGCTGAAACTCTCCAAAACAAGCTATGGCCATGGCCTTGAGAGATAGAAGTGTGTACACACCACCCTCTCCCTGCAGACAGTCTCCCTGGGACTGGAGACTCCATTTCTGGGTCAGGAAATCCCCAAAACTGTGTGTGCCAAATGCAGGGAGTATCACTGCTTGTTTTTTTCTGAACAAGAATTTACCGTGATTGCCTAAGGGAAGATTTGCTGGTTGTAATAGAAAGCAGATGCTGTAGGGACTTAGTGTAGTTTAATAACTGCATTGTGCCCTTAGCACACAAGCAGAACAGTTGATTTGAACTTCATGGACATTTTGGACCCTACTGAATCCTGCATTAAATTGGAAAAGCTGATGGTGCTTCCCAGCTTTCTTGCAGACAGAAAATTGGTGAGATATCAAGACTTCTGATACCCAGAGGTACTATTTTTGCTTTCCTGCAGAAGATGCTGGGACTTTTTTCTGGGCTCTCTCCCTTAGAGAACCAGTATGAATTCAGGTACAATTGGGTCCAACAACTAAAAATGTCACTTTGCATTGTCTGGCTGGCAGAAAGCAGTTCTCCTGTGAAATTCAGTTACTTTTGCTGAGATGAAAAGTTGAGAGAAAGAACCTGGAGAAACACTTTAGAGAAAGAGGCTTCTGGGAAACTTCAGCAGTAAACAGAGCAGGTGTGAACTCAATTTCTTTTTTTTTTTAATGGTGATTTTGTGGTCAAGACAGCTGGACAGGTCTGATCAAACAATCCTACCAAAGAGCATCATCAGTGAGTCTGCTACTGCTCAGCATGTATGCCTTCTGGTGCCAAAATTGTTGGCAAAGTTCCCTTTGTCTGGTGCAGAGGCAGCAAAACAGGGATCACCTACATGTCTAGTTATGCACACAGGACCTTGCTGGCATGTGGGACCCACTTCCACCCTCTGTTCCCACTGCCAGCCCATGCCAGAAAGAGCCCCTGCTCAACCATCCTCTGCTGATTGCTTTAACTTTAACGGTCCTTTCCTACCCAAACTGTTCTATGATCCTATGAAACTGCAGAGCTGGGTGGTTGCAAGAAGCTTGAATTCATTCTGTGCTTCAGCAGGGATGGGTTTGGACTAGGTGAGCACGACACCTTACAGGTAAAGAACATAAGGTCCAGAAAGCTTTCTTGGAAAGACCTCATGCTCTACAGAGCAAGGCAGCAAAGGATGATACCTGACTGAAGACCAAGAGCTACAAGTGAGATGAGAGCCAGAAAAGCAGATAAAGAAAAGCTCTGAGATGCTCAGCAGAAGACAAGCAAAGTTTGACCCTCTACAACTGGATCCAACCATCTGTCATTACACATAGGAGTGAATTAATGTATATGTCCCTGAATGTAAACCAATTCATGTCACAAATACATCCTTACCTTTTAGTCCCAGAGAAAATTATTTAGAAATTCTCAGGCATCACCTGTCTGCTGTGTAAATGGGATGTGGAAGGCATGTTCATGCCCCTCACAGTGAGAGCAAAACGTGGTGGGCCCTGACTTCAGAAGACAGCTGTGCACAGAGCATCTTTCTCCTGCAGCAGACAAGGGGAATAAACTAAAACACACACAGGGCTTTCCACAAACTCCGTGACCAGGCAGAGCTGGTGCGGAAGAGCCAAAAGCAGAGCAGAGGGAAGTGAGATCTCCTTCCACAAGGAGCCCAGTGGGATGCTGGGGGGCTCAGCCCCTCTGGCCACATAGAAAGAGTCAGTTCAGCTCCATCCCTCCCTTCACACAAAGCCTTTCTGTTCACACCCCCCCAAGACTGCCCTGGCTCAGACAGACACAGCTCTGTCTTGCTGAAGGCCAGCTGATTTTCCAGGCTGTCAGCGGGGGCGAAGATGATGACGGCAGCTCAGGCAACCCTACAATGCTGAAATGCCACCGAGCTGTGTGCGGAACAGCATGGGCTGGGCAGAGGGCTGCTTCTCCCCACAGGCAAGGAAGGAAACCCAGATGTGTTAGATGCTGGGCTACTGCCACTCCCCAACCAGTTATTGTTGCTCCCTGTGATTCTTTGTACTTCATGGCAGTCAGAGCACTGGTCTCATCGTCAACCCCAAGGAGAATGACATACCAGGACATACAAATTCCCCACAGTGCCCTTAAGTCCTGATGTGCATCCTTTGGGCAGGCACTGAGGATAGCAGAAAAGGGACTGGCAATGTTAGCCCCAGCCTCCACAACCTGCCTCCATGATAGATACAGCAGCACGGAGGAGATGCAGAGTGCTTTTTCCAGAGGATGTGGGTTTTGAACATGAGTGGAAGGATGGGTATGACCACCCACTTCCCCAAAGACCCCCAAACCACCTCACCTACCCAAAGCTTATCTTCTTTTGTCTTTCCAAATGGACCACCAAGAGTATTCTAATGGAAGGTATCCCTGCCCATGGCAGGAGGGTTTGAACCAGATGATTTTTAAGATACCTTTCAACGCAAATCATTCTGTGATTCAGAGATAACACTTTGTCTTGCTGGACCCACCAGCCTTCACAGGAGTACCCGATACCAACCTGGCTGCAAACCATCTCTCTGGTTTATGCATGTGGCAACTGAGTCACCGAGAAGCCTCCTTTGCTCTTTGACCTCACTGTGGGCAGAAAAGCCTGGACCTGAGTTCAGCAGGTCTCTCTGGCACCCCAGAGGCTCACAATATCAGGTCTGGGCAAACAAACCCAGCTGGGGAGAAATGCTGACTGGGGCTTGATGCCTTGGCGAAGGATGCACGGTGCATTTTTAGGAATGCCTGAGAGCAGAGGTGGTAGAAAGCAGCGTTGAGGGGCAAGGGGATGGATGCACTTACTTTTGGTCGCTTCCACTGGATGCCCTGAATCCTTGACTTGTAGAAGAGCGAGTCGTCATTGGCAGGGAAAAGTGGGTCCTCAAAGAGCTGCTTCCGCCGCTGACACTCCTTCTTCAGGGAGGCGTAGCGCTGGTTCTCGTATGGCTTCACCGAGGAAAACATTCTTCCCCACTAGCTCTGGAGGACAGGCAGAGCAGGAATGAGATGGGGAGGGTCTGACCAGGAACACTCTGTCCTTTTCTGAAGCATCTGAGTGGCAGGACCAAGACACTGTGGGTGAAGACAACCACCTCTAAGCCCAAATGTACCTTGCTGACACCCTGGACATGGGACTACCATTTCTCGCAGAATCACAGAATATTCTGAGTTGGAAGGGACCCACATGGATCATCGAGTCCACCTCTTAACAGAATGGCCCATATGGGGATCAAAGCCATGACCCTGATATTTAATCACCACTATGTTCTAACCAACTGAGATAATGTCCCCCAAGTTGGCCAAATACCACCAACACAGGCATAGTAGTAGATGTTAACTGGTGTCCTTCTTTTTGGTGAATTTGTAACTCTTTCGGGAAAAACACAGCTCTCAGAGGCCAAGGAGGAAAAGACACCCCCTGTAAGATGGGTGTGCACAGGTTTATGGGGGCTGAGCCCTACCCGGAGCTCCCCCACCACACAGCCTCGAATCACAGACGTGTGTTTCATAATTTTGTCAGAGACACAAATTTCTCAGTAGACTTTATCAGATCTGATTTTAATTAAAAAAAGGCCTCCTAGCAGAGCACCACGTGTCTCTGGATTAATTATTCTTTCTTGACAAGTGCCTTGCTTCCAGGGCAGAGACACGAATTTAGCAATCCACATGACAGCAGGAAACCACTGCCCAAATGTCCCCCAGAGAGAGAGCAGCACCTCTCCATCGCTGCTCCACCACCTCTGCTCTTTGGGCACTAGGTGTCAGCCCTCAGGTCCTCATCTCTGCATCCCGCAGTGCGAGTCACCTTGTCCCCATGGCAGGCACAAGGAAAAGGGGAGTTCTGCATTGTCCCTCTACTCGACTACAGACTTTTTCCAAAGCTCCTTCCCTAAACTTTCTCTGTATTTATAACAGCCATGTACAATCCTTACCTATCCCCAAAATGGGACGTTCTCTTTCAAATGTTGACCACTAGTGACCTTAGTCTGGAAACATCTAGTATGGCTTCCTAAAGAAATGGGAATTTATGTGCCACATAACCGTAGAATTACAGAATTGTTTAGGTTGGAAGAGACCTTTAAGGTATCTAGTCCACTTGTTAACCCAGCCCTGCCAAGTCCACCACTAAACCATGTCCCTAAATGACATAATCCCAACTGTAGTCTCCAACATAGTAAAACTCAGGGTGCCCCATCCAGTGGGTGGATGCATCCAGCAAGCTGATCTCTCATTATTCCTAGTGAGACATATAGAAACCACATTCTTATTGTGGTATTATCACTTGTAGTGGGATAATGAAGTTGTGATAATGGCTAATTGGAAGCAGCTAATTTGTAAAGAGTCAAAATCCCAGGGATTATATAATCACATACAGTTGGGCATCAATTTAGGATGCCAGCATCCCTAAATTGATCCTTTGTTAATGAATCACTAGGATTAGCTGAAGAAAAGTAGGTATTTGAGAGCTAAACTAATGCTCATTCTGATCACAGCAGTGCTCCAAGAGCATCACCCACCCAGCCAGGCTTCTCTCCTCTGGGAGAGACAAAACCACATCACTTCTGCAAAGCTGAAGAGTAAAACACAGGATTTAATCGACAGCATTTATCAGCCTGATTACCAGCACAAGTGCTTATCACTCAGAGCTTAAGTGAACCCAAAATGATCCCCTTGTTTGCTGCTCCACTGGTCTCTGCTACTGAGGATCAGTTGCTAAAGCAGCTTGTGGGAAGTTGAGCAGAAAGAACCAGTGAGATGTAGGAAGTGAGCCTGGAAAGGAGGGGAGGAGAGAGGTCTGGTGCCTTTGTGAAAGCCATGCTCAAGTTAAGGCAGGAGTTTTGGGTTTGATGTAGGAGATGCTGGATGCTGCTCTGCAGCCTGTACCATGGCCAAGGGCTGACACTTGGCTACTCATTCATAAAATTACTGCTACACCCTGCAGCTTGGAGCTGTGCTTTCCAGTGATCCTTGCAACACTGACTTTTACAAGACACCCTCAGCAGCATCCATCCCTATGAGAACAAGACCGTGGTCATCTCAGCCAAGGAGTTCCAGCTCTTCTGGTGCCCAAATTTGCCCGAATTCTGCCCTGCTATCCCACCCCACAGCAACTGTTGCCTCACCAGCCATCTGTCCTCACTGCAGGGCTGCTCTCACATGATGGTGTGTAGATGGATTTAAGTTGCAAAGGGAATGCCAAGCAGAAGGCAAAGGGATACTGTTCAGGATAATTAAAAAAAAAAACAAAACAAACAACAATAAAACTACCTTGCAAAATAATTATAGGAAGGTGTGGGGAGAATGTTCTTAGGGCAGTGTTAAAATTCATTACTCTCCCTAATTTGCAGCATTTCATGCTTACTAGAATGTCAGCTCTGCCACATTAAAATGCCCAAGGGCTGACTAATTACTCTTTACTTTCTTGCCTTCTTGCACCAAGATCAGATGCTCCAGGGGCACAAGAACTGGGCATTTTTACACTTGGTTTGAATTAACAACCCTACACTTGCACATGCACATGTTTGTATGTCAGCACGGAGGGGAATCTGCACTCACCACTCTTAGCAGAGCTGAATTTTTGGAAACAATGGTCTGATCCAAACCTCAGTCCTACCATGAAGCAGTTAAAGAGGAAATTATTTTGTTGGAAGACTGAGCCAGACATGACTCAGGGGTGTTGTGGATTTCCCTTTTCACCTCCAGTATCATCCAGGTGTTCCCGCTTCTGCCAGCTGCAGAACAACCAGGGCTCTAAGCGCTGCAACAGGGAGAAGGATTGAAAGTGCTTGCATTGACCAGGACAACATACTTGCTGAAAGGCTCTTCCTTCCTCTGTCACAAAACTCTTCCTCTCCTTCCCTTCCAGCTCAGAGGCTCCTTTACCACTGGTAGCTGGCATGGGCTCACCACACTTGTGTTACTGCAAGGCTGCACCCCTGCCAGGAGCAAATGGCTCCTTGCTTGTAGATCCTATAGCTGTCTGCCTCTAGGTCAGACAAAACACTTGTTCTTAGAGGACAGAATCTGCTGCCCTTGTTCTCCAGCTAGGTTGTCACTAAACAGGAGACAGCTTTGATATCACATTGCAAAGGCATCGAGTCAGCCAAGGAGAAGATGAAGCAGGAACCAGGCACGTGGTTGCCCAATCCTCAACAAGGTGCAGTATTATGGGGGCAACCTACAACCCTGCAGCTCAATAGTGGGGTGTTCAGAGCAGCCAGGCATTTTCTAAAAATGTTACTTTAATAACTTTTTCCAGCCTCTTTGGGTGTTTCTATTGACAGACATGGGGTAACACCAGGGTTATCCTTCTACCAACCAACACAACAGTCCAGCTCAGGAGAGGAAACACTATTAATGCAAGAAGAGCTTTATACACCTTTTCTCCGGGACCCAGGAAAGAAGCAGCTGAACCATCACTCACTGTCTAAACTGAAGATAAGCACTCCACACCTCTTAGCCAACATCTCTATGCCAACAATGAACAAAAAAAGCCTTAAGTCATCTTAGAATCATAGAATGGTTTAGGTTGGAAGGGACCTTCAAGATCATCTAGTTCCAATGCCCCTGCTACAGCTTCTCTGGGCAACCTGTGCCAGTGCCTCACCACTCTCAAGAGCTACAAAGTGACATCAGGACCAGCAGCACATCATCCACAGCAGGTCTGAGCTGCGTTCCCAAAGCCCTTTCCCACTCCCAGCTGTACATGTACTATAGCTTTGCTTCGGACTCCAAGTGCTGTGGCCCAGAGCCAGCAGCACAGTGCAGCATCCTGCATTTGCAGTGTCCACAATGAGTGGAAGCTGAAGCCACACTGATGGAAATTAGAAAACAAGATATCATTTCTTATCAAATTGACTGAGGTTAACCAGGGAAGCTAATTCCTGTGGGAAATTATAGGTAGCTCATCTCCAGATGCTTCTGAGCTCAGTCGGACATCTTTCCAGAGGAGATTCTTTATCCAAAATTCAAATTATTGAATATTTGCACTGAAACAAAACTGTTGAAGAACAGAAGGCTAAATGTCCCCTTCTGGCCTTTATCTCAATCCCTTCATTGGGTCATACCTCTGTTCTCATTTAAGAGCTAAAAACTCCGCTAAGCTAAAAGTGAAATGATCATTTTTACTCTCAATTATATTTATTCAAGTTCTGATTTTGATTAGTGATTTGCTGCAGCACAGATGGCATCCAAATCAGGATACCTGAACACGGCACCTTTCAGCCAGAGGGTTAATCTTGCATAAGCACACATGGGGACAAGCTGTCTCCCCTCGGAAACTGGAAACTCAGGGTAGTGGAATTAGCCTCAAAAATGATGGGGTTAGGGGCTGTTTGTTCTGAGCAAGTAAACCCTCTGCATCGACATGGCTTTTTGCAAGCACATAAGTACAACAAATGTCCCCTGATGAATCCTGCTCCTCTATGGAGCAGGAAAAAACACCCTCTTCAGTGATCCTGGTCCCTTCTGCAAAGCACTGCAGGACCTACAAAGGAAGGTATCGCTAAACAGCTGGCTATTACTGAAAAAAAACAACTAAAAAAAAGTCCTTTTGACAAGGGCTTGTAGTGATAGGACAATGGGGAATGGCTTTAAACTGAGAGTAGATTTAGATTAGGTATTAGAAAGAAATTCTGCCTTGTGAGGGTGGTGAGGCACTGGCACAGGTTACCTGGAGAAGTTGCGGCTGTCGCCTCCCTGGAAGTGTTCAAGGCCAGGCTGGATGGGGCTTTGAGCAAGCTAGCCTACTCAAAGGTATCCCTTCCTGTGGCAGGGTGGCTGGAACTAGATGGTCTTAAAGTTACTTCCAGCCCAAACCATTCTATGGTTCTATGAAACAAAAAAGTAATCTTTCATTAAAAAGTGCATTAGCAGCACGGCCAGGGAAAGGACAGGGTCACGCCTTCTAAGAGAAAGATACTGCAAGTGACTCCACATCACCAAAATGAGCCTGGCTGGCAACATCTGCACAAAATCAACTGATGATAAGATCTCATATTTGGAGGCTGTTTCCAGCAGTGCACAGTAATTTTTATCATACTTGCTTTATTTCCTCTGTGGTTTTTTTTTTTTTTTTTCTCCAGAACATTGTTCCTTTGTTGCTTTACAGCAAGCTGACAGCATGGGGAGAGGCATAGCCAGCCAGCAGGTTTGCATGCAGTGTAGCATTCAGATATGTTTTTTCCTGGGAAGGCCAGGGTTAACAGGAAGGTCTGGGCATCCTTTAATACCCATTTCCTGCAGGAGCCAGCTGGCTGTGATGACCAGGAGCTACCTTTCTGCTTGGATAACTCACACTGGGACAGAGGCCTTTGGCTCTGGAGTTCCTCATTCCATGCAGATATGAGTCACCCTTTGCAAACACAGTCAGATGTTGGAGCTGCCAGAAGAAAAGGCAGCCCCCACACTGTGAACAGTCTCATAACCCTTCCTTGGTGGTGAGCTCTGCCTGGCAAGACCTTTGGACACAAATTGGGCTTATGGTAGCAGCCTGACTGGCCCTTCTGTTCAGACGTTATGGTCAGATGGGACCAGGACAGATGCCTGAAGGTATCCTGGCAGAGGCAGGAGTAATAAGCTCAAAGCAAAGCTAGCAGCACTATCTCCCACTGGACTGGCAAATGAAAGAGGCTGGAGGGACACAGCAATCGCAGGAAAAGGGGTAGAACAAC
The DNA here is from genome assembly GCF_036250125.1 of Pseudopipra pipra. Taxonomy (NCBI): domain Eukaryota; kingdom Metazoa; phylum Chordata; class Aves; order Passeriformes; family Pipridae; genus Pseudopipra; species Pseudopipra pipra. The sequence continues at coordinate 30,758,419 of NC_087550.1, read as the reverse complement.
AGCAAAACATGGTGGCAGAAAGATGTACCCAGAAACAGTGGAAAGAGGAAGGCGGTAACAAGTCATCAGGAAGTCAGCACTGGCTGAGAAAAAGTAGAGAGATGCTGAAAATATTCACCACTCTGGGTAAAACTCATCCCAATCCACTCATGGTTTGGGGAGAACAGAGAACCTCAGTTTTGGGTACCCCCACATGCTGTTTGATCTCTAAGCCAGCCTTACTGGTTGTGTTATGTTAGGCTTGTTCCCCAAGTCACAGCAGGGTTAAAAACCCTTGGAGATCAGCAGGAGTTGCAGGGCAAGCAACAAAAGGTGAATTAAAGGGCTTTGCCAATGCCCAGTCCCTGGAGACAGCCACCACTTCAGTAACCCCTCATGCCCCAGCACATCGTGACCCTGGTTAATAATTATAAGGAGCAGCAGAGAGCACCAGCAACAACAAAGCACTCTCAAGCTCACTTAGGAGCCATGGAGCCTCCAAAAAAACCCCTTTGTGTTAGAGAAGGCAGAAACCTTCTCCAGCACATGAAATTGCTCACACAGAGCAGGCTTTCAGGCATCGGAAAAATACAACCTAGGAAGAGCAGACTCACAAATGCAGAATTAAGCCACCTCCATCTGTGGTCATCCAGCCACATGGCTCTTGCTTACCCTGAGGGCTGTTATCTGACATGAGGATCACACTGAACACAGACCACCCACATCATGATGTTACAGAGGTGCTGTGCCCTTCTCAGCATCCATTTTGATCACCATTGTGGAAAAGGGGGGAAAGGAGGGAAAGGAGCAAAGGGGGTAGAAGGAGAAGAAAGGATGTTATCTTTGCAGAAGTAGACTGAGTATGTATTTTTATTATTTATTCAGTGTTTCTAACTGAACATCTAGACCAGCTACTTTTAAATCTGGTCACACTGACTCCACTGGAAGCCTTACATCACACAAATATACTCAAGACTGGTTTTCTTGCCAAGTGGGAAAAAAAATTATGGTCTAAAGGCAGACTTGTACCTTCTTGAGGTGGACAGAGGGAAGGACAGAAGAGTCACAGGGCATTGCTTGAGGTAGCCAGGAGAGCATTTTTCTTGGACATTATGGGTCAAAGAGGTGCTTATTTAAGAGGCTGGGTAAGTGGAAAATTCATTCAGAAAACTCATCAGTAGTGCAGATAAAATGCAGCATGTCTCCATGCAGATGCTCTGCCTTCAATAGCTTCCACAGCCTCTGGGATGATTAAAGCAATTGAACTTCAAAACATGCACAGAGACCAGTGCAGGAGGAGCAGCAGAGATAACAGGGCTGCAGCTACTCTGTAGGAGAGCCAGTGGAGGCAGCTGGATCCTGCAAGATCATCCCTCCCAGGCTAGTTCTGATGTTTGTCCCTCTGGCTGATCCAGAGCATCCCTCCTGTAGTTTCAGGCCTGTTCACATCATAACATGCCCCATCCCTGGACGTGTTCAAGGCAAGCAAGCTGGTCTAATGGATGGTGTCCTTGCCCATGGCAGGGGGGTTGGAATCACAAGGTCTTCAAGGACCCTTCCAACCCAAACCATTTTGTGATTCTATAACACTGTTCACAAGGCTATGGGTTTCTTCTCTCTCCCTCACCTTCACCCCTTCCTGCAGGCAGAGTCCAAAACTGTCCCCTCGGAGGCCTGGAGGTACAACCAAGTCCTTCAGGTCTCCTCTTGAGAGGCTCCTGGCCATACCAGAAATGTATTCCTTGACCTGTTCCACTCAAAACCAAGCGGGATCCAAACACCCTCTGCAATTTCAGCTGATGAGGGTACCCCATTGCCTCTGACAATGGGCTTTGTCCCAACCCTACAGCTCCTAGCCCCAAGTCAGGATTCAAACCTTTGCCAAGACTCCCAGCTTTGGCTAATAAACCATTTTAGTATTTTCTCTTTACCTGACCCAAACCTGAATAGAAGCACCAAGGCACTCTGCTCCTTGTCCTTTTCCAGCTTGGGTCCTCCATGTTCAGTTTGCTCTTTGATAGGCCCTTAAGCCCCTCACAAGCCTCTTTCCTATAAATTCCATAGCCACAACAGCTAATAACCAGAGCAGATGTGGGTGCTGACTGATAAGAGCATTCTCTTGTCTGCAAAACCTTTGGGATGGCCCAGCAATATCTGCTTTTTTTTTTTTTTTAATTTTACCTCCTTTTCTCTCACTGTCTTTAATAAGTTTTTCTTTCTGTAACTATCTAAAGCATCAGGAGTACAAAAGTTATAGTTAAAGGCTTGTAGCAAGTGATGGTGCTAGTGCTTCTGAAGAGGGAAGCCTCTCTTAGTTATATTGGACCACCTCAAATTTGTGAGATTTCTTAGAAATCCTTGTTACTGGATTCACTTGACTCTTGCCAAGTTGAAAGGTCTGAACCTAAGTTCCCACTGCCTTAATCTGAGCTCTCTTAGGTGGCTTTTACCTCTTCATGCATAGCAGAAATACTCTAGGAGGGATTTAGGTTTAGGTCAGAAATTAGGAAGAAATTCGCCCCATGAGGGCAGTGAGGCACTGAAACAAGTTGCCCAGAGAAGTTGTGGATGCCCCATCCCGGAAGTGTTCAAGGCCAGGTTGGATGGGGCTTTGAGCAACCTGGTGTACTGGAAGGTGTCCCTGTCCATGGCAGGGGATTGGAACGAGATGATCTTTAAGGTCACTTCCAAACCAAACCATTCTGTGATTCTATGATTTATCTGTTTTACAAGGGACAGTGACCTCCAGAAAGCATACAAAGTCTCCATGTACCAACACAACATCACCTTAGGTGGGTGGGGGGCATCACATTCTGGTGGAGCACCCACCTTTGTTTGCTTTTGCTTCCCAGAACTTCTGTAACAGGACAAGCCATCAGGATGCATCTGTTCCATGCAGTCCAGAGGGAAAGGTTGGACCTCTGCACCCACGGGCTCCACATGGTCTTCTGAGGCCCTTCCTTTGGTAACCCAGAAGACAACCCTGATCTTTGCTAGCCCTTCATTAACATCCCAATCTGTGTCCCTCAGGGAGGTTCCCCAGGTGAAACTAACTCATTACCAAGTCACAACCATGAACAGTGAGACCAAACCCTTGCCCCTCATGCTGCAACTCCAAGCTTATGTTTGGGGGCAAAATCCAAAAATCCCTGCTCCTCTGAGAGCATTTACTGCCCTCTGGCACTCACCCTCCTGAGGCTGCCCAGGGACATCCCCCTAAGGGACATTCCCCCGAGGCCGGGATCACAGAAACCACCATCAGAGATAAAAAGCAGCCATCCACCCAGCTCAAATTTCTTTCAGATCATGGAATGGTTTGGGTTGGAAGAGACCTTAAAGATCATCTAGTTCAACCCCTCTCTTCCACGGCCTTCCACCTTTCAGATGAGGATTCCTCCTCTTTTGAAGATCTATTGCTTTGTTGCAGCCCAGGATGGCTGGTGCTTGCTCCTGCAACCATGGCTAGCAGCTGGATCTTCCATCCATGCTCTCACTTGAACAAAAATGCCCATCACTGCTCTGATGCGTGCCTGGATTCTCTGCACAAAGCTGGAGTGGGGACTGTCTTGTTGGCAGGAGGTGGCTCTGGCCATGTTACTACCGCACAGTGAACAGCAAGCAGGAGATGGTGGGCTGAGCACAGGGCTCTGGGATGGGGAATTAAGCTCCTGCCTCCTCTCCAAGACTTTATCCTGCTGGAAGTCCTCGTTCTGTATCTCTTTAGACACCCTCTGAGCTGAAGCAGCGAGTCTCAGGGTACATATAAGACGTACCCTGTGACATAGGGAAGAGTTTCACTTCCCTGCATGGGACAGGAACCTGACACAGCCCCGTGTTAGATGTAATAAATCACTGCTCTCCTGCTCCCGCATGAAGACCTGCCATGAAGCCAAAGGCAATACTTGCTGGGCAAGCAGCCAGTGGCCACCATCCCTATCCCCATCCTCATCCCCATCCCCATCCTGTGTTCACGCAGCAGTGGTCACCTAGCTCTGAAAAAGCAGAGTTTGTAGCTGCAGCTTTTATAATTTCAAGGCTTCCCTTTTGCTCAGCAGAGAAATCACCCCCCTTAATCACCCCTAGGCAATCCTCACAGTATTTACACATGTTCAGACAACTGGTAGGACCAGCTCTTCAAGGCTTTGGGAGCAGCAAGTCTGCAAACACTTCATAAAAAGTTCTTGATTACCAGGGTGTGCCTTGAAAAAATAAAACAAACCAACCCCAAACTCTGAGCAGCAAGCAGACATGCATCCTTCTTCTCTATTGGGGACTGGAGGCAATAGTGGAACAGCTCAGGATGGGCTGTGAAGGCATGGAGTCAACAAGAGCCACCTGAGTCCTGCACCATGGAGTCAGGGAAGCTAAGTCAAAATATGATGTAAGCTGGGACAGAAGGTGCTTGCTGCAAGGGAGGGATATGTTTTGCCACTTAGGGAAATCACTCTATGGATTATTTGGAGATGTAACAAAAAAAACCAACAACGACCACAAAAACACAGTGGGGGAAATGCATCATGGTTTAATGAAAGGCCAAACAGGAGTAGAACTGGAGCCATGCCCTTTTCACCTGGAGATCAAAGACCTGCTGCCTGTCATGCTGTAGCTACACAGAAAACAATATTCCATGTCCCTTTCCCTGATGGTAAAAGCACAACCCTGGCCTGGGCTGCTGCAACCTTGTTTGCGCAGTTAGGGCCAGATTACAGGATAAACCTTGGTGGAATGAACCAGGGCTGCAGCCTTCCTCACCTGAGGATGAGCTGCAACCAGCCAAGGAGACAATTTCATAGAATCATAGAATGGTTTGGGTTGGAAGAGACTTAAAGATTATCTAATTCCAACCCCTCTTCCATGAGATACCTTCCACTAGACCAGGCTGCTCAAAGCCCCATCCAACATGACCTAACACTTGCAAGGATTGGGCAGCCATAGCTTCTTGGAGCAATCTGTTCCAGTGCCTCACCACCCTCACAGGGAAGAATTTCTTCTGAACATCTAATTTAAACCTGCCCTCTGTCAGTTTGAAGACATTCCCCCTTGTCCTACCTCTCCTTGCCTTTGTAAAAAGTTTCAACTCGTAGCCCCTTTATGTACTGGAAGAGGCTTTAAGGTCTTCTTGGAGCCTTCTCTTCTCCAAGCTGAACAATCTCAACTCTCTCAGCCTGTCTCCACAGCAGAGGTTCTCCAGCCCTCTAAGCATCTTCATCCCTCTTTTGGTGTCATTCCAACATGTCCATGTCTCTCTTCTGTTGGGGGCCCCAATAAGCTGATAAAGTCCCTGCATGGTGAGGAGAAGGAGCCGTCCTCCCATGCATCATTTCAGAGCTCCCCATTTAAGGTTTTCAGCCTCCCAACATGGGGCAGGGTTAAAGTGGTTGGGATGCTTTATAGTTCCCTTTGCCTTTAACCTTCATTCTCAACAGATTGAAGTCACAGGACAGGAGGAAACAGTGATGATAATCAGATGGATGGTGGAAGGACTAAAACTGGTCATTTTTGCACAAGGGCAAATCAAGGGGCAGGGAGAGCTTTTTTTCTGCCAGAAGAGTATTTTAAGATAAAATGCATCAAAGTGTTATTGAACTGGGACAAAAAAGCTGCAGGCAGGGGCTGAGGAGCTCAGTTCAGCCCCTCTGAAGGGCTGGATCAGGCCCAAAGGAGCCAGTCTCTGACCTAGATGCTGCAAACCCCGCGGGTTCCCAGGACGGCTTTGCAGGGGTATCATCTGTCACATCTCCAGCCCAGGAGGATCCCCAAAGCATGAGGATCTGCAATATTGGCTGAAAACTAATGCATCATGCAGAAAATCAAAAGCTGTAAAGTCTCCCTGGCCACAGAGTGTAGAGTAGAAAGGACTTTTTCCCAGAGACGGTGAAAAACTCAATGGCAACAATTCCTATTTCCCCATGACATCAAGAAGTTATCCCCCTATCAAGTCACCAGAATTAGGGTGCCTTCTACAGTGCAAGACAATTTAGTAGGAATAAGCTAGAGATGAAAAGACTCCACAATGTGAAGGGGAGAGCTCAGGGCAGGTTAAGGGTTAATGCTGCAGCCAGACAGATGCTCGACCGGTGAAAAACGTAGCTTCCATGAAGCCACTGGGTCTCTGTCCATTTTCTGCAGTGCCCAGAGCCTGGCCCTTTCTCCCTGGGTAATCAACTGGAAGTGAGCAGAGCCGGAGTAATCACTGCACCTCATTCCCCATCCGTGACACTGCCCGCGGGGCCAGGAGATGGAGGAGCACAGTCTGGTCCGAAGCAGGTCAGTGCAAGCCTGTTGTTGAGTCTTTGTGCTCCACAGCTGTTCAAAAGAACAGGTGAAGGTGAAGGCATGAAGACATAAGTAAATATATGCTACCCGAGTGTTCCCCCTATCACCACAGCACGAACAAAGGATGACAGATACCTCTCTATGGGCTGAAGAGGCTTTCACCTCTGGACATCTGCAGAGAAAGCAGTTGACACCTCTAGAAACTAGTGAGGAGGAGGAGAGAGAGTGCCTGATCCCAACCCTCAAGGCACAGCTGCATCCTCTTCCTTTCCTGTATTAACCTGCTGCTGCCCTGCTTGGAGAAAGAATTAGGAGAGGAATCTTGGCATTTCTGGACCAGCCAAAAATATCCAATAATTAATGCACAAGCATGAGCAGATTTAGAGGATGTACCCATTCTTTGTATCATCATACCCCAGAATGAACACTGTTTAAATCTCCTCTTGGGATCAGAGCCAAAGCTTTCTTTAAAGCATGGATGCTTTGTTATTAATCCGTGCAGCAACCAGGGAAGGGGGAAGATGAATTTTTTTTCTTTTTGAGGCATAATCAAAGATGAAAAATTATCTCTGTGACATTGCTGGGCTTCATCTGTTTCATGTCTGGTCTCGTCCCACATCAAGATGGTGAGATCTGCTTGGCTAACACAGCCCTTCCCAAAGGAGACACCTGGACAGGGTGTCTTGACTACAGAGTCCTGGCCTCCTACACCAACAAACCTTAAATCCTCCTTATATCATGGTCAAGCACCTTGTAAGAGGGGTTATGTGCCCTAATTCACACTCTCCTACCATCCTCTGATGTGATTCAGCTGTGGAGCCTCTAGATAAGCCTTCCAATCTAAACTGAATAAATTCACAACCCAACACCAACACTGTCCCTCAGTTCAAATAACTCTTCTACCTCCCTGAAGTTCACCCCTTGGATGCATTTACTTGACAGCAAGTACAGCCCCTCTCTGCCTTTAAAAAAGCCCAGCGAAACAGCCTCATATAATAGCTCTCCATCCCTCTGAGCAGCCTCAGAGCCCTTTTCCCTGCACCTGCTCCAGGCTGAGTTAATCCCTCTCAAGCACCAGATCTCAGAGCCTGGTCCTTCCACGTTAACTCTTCCGTACCCTCATCCCACAAATACCCTTTCCCTGTTTCCCATTGCCTTTCTGCAATGCTCCCAGGGGCATCCAGGACCAAAACAGCCTCAAACCTCCAGTCTCGACCATCCCAATATGATTCAATCTCCAAACATAGCACAAAGCCCAGGCATACAGTGCCCCACTGTATCGGCTGATATATGTCCTAGGGGACACCCCCACACCCTGCAACTCATTCTTGAGGTCAGCCGTTTCCCTCTGGCTGAGCATCTTGTCCACCTCCTAGGAATGGTGCCTCTCAGTTTGGCTTTGCAGGCGAATCTCAGCATGAATAGTGAGAATGAACTCAGATCCTCCCTTAAAGGCTTTAAGAAGATTTAAGCTCTGCTGCGTGGGCTTAATCTGTCCAGCAGTGCCCTTTGTCACCTCCCCCAGCCGCCCCCCCAGCAAAAGTCTTCCCCACTGACATACTCCCACAAGCACTGTGTAAAGCCCTGGCATGTCCAGGTAAAGAAGGCCTGGAGTATCTCCTTTCCCTAAAAATGAGAGTCCCCTTCAGTCCCTTTCAGTAACAGCCCTGGGTTTCCATCTTCCTCCACCCCAGGGGCTTGAGGATGCCCACAGCAGTTGTTCATCACAAGCTAAAAGAACTCCCTTGAACAGACTATGCTGTGGAGAACACACCAGCCAAGGTGGGACTTTCCTGGGTTTGTGGCCATGTCAAAGCCTCACATAAAGTCATTTCATGCAAGGACGGGGGTGCTGGTGGCAGAAAGCAGGGTGGACTTGACTCCATCACAAACCTCCTGAGTGCCTTGGTCATGACACTTTGCCCCTGTTTTATATGTCATGGCTTTGCAGATGGGATTATTCCTTCTGCGTGTCACCCACCGTGTCCTTAGGACATGACAAAGGGCCTTGATTTCTACTCTGAGCAAGGCCTGCTACAGCAAGTCCTGCTGCCTTCCTCAAAACCTGCTTTTCCTTTCACTTGTGCCTTGATCCTTAACTCTGCTGCCAACGAGAAAGTTTTTCCCACCCAATTCTGGTGCATGGCTGCTGGCAAGCACCAGCCTCCTTGCACAGAGCAGCATCTGTACAAACACACCCATTGCAGGGGGAGTTTGGATCTCACATCCTGCTTCCAGGGGTGGTAGGTCTCAAAGAGCATCCCTCAGTCTGCCTTGGGTTTTACAACTCTGCTGCCTGGCTCATGCTCTGGAGCTGAGCCCCAGGTGATTCACATTAAAGAATTACTTTAAATAATAGGAGGCAGCTGAGGTTCCGGTAAGGGCAGAGGGAAATAGATCACACCAGGACACATGTGCCTGTAGCAAGATGTTGCACCAAGCAGGAGCTAAGTTGTGAGCACCTGGATCAGGCTCTGTGCCTCCATCCATGCCTGACTCTGCTGCTTTTCCCCCTCCCTGGTCCTTGCTACCCCAAGGATGCTCCCAACAGGTGATACCTGTTCTCGCCTGTATCCATAAGTTTGTCCCTCCTCAATTCACTGTTACCTTGAGCAGCACACCCAGCCAGGCTCTCTGCACCTTTCTTGAGCTACCCACCACCTGCATGCAGAGTGTGGGGTCAGAGATGCAGCTGCAGGGACCCCATGTTGCCTTCACTCCAGTATAACACCAGTTCAGCACACTTGAAATCCAGGCTGACCCTGGCCAGAGAATCGAGGCCCTTTAAGATGTGAGATGGGATGGAGAGGAAAGGCACCCTGGGGAAAGCCTGCAGCATGGTCCTTGCTGGATGCAGCAAGAAAAGCAGCTCAGGATTTAAGATCATCCTCCACGACTCTCACTGCTCTGCTTCCAGCTCCATTTGCCGTGGTTGCACTACTCACCAAGCTCAGAGCTAATGCAGCATCCAGGCAGAAATGTAATGGTAATTGGTAACAAATAACTGGTAATAAACCCAAGCAACACACAAGGGTTGATCTCCAGAGCCGAGCGAGCAGCCTATGCTCACCTGGCAGTGACTAGACTGGAATGTGAGTGATAGAAGACCAGAGACATTTCCAATGGGACACCCTCCACTAGAAAGCATCAGGCTGGTGTCTCAGGTCAAAAATAAGTTTTTCAGGGCAGGGAGAAAGAGGTGGTGCCTCCCACCCCTGAGATATGGGAAATCTGGATTTATATCTCTGCTTGGAAAGCCCAAAAGCCATCAGTCTCCTGGACCCCAGCAGTGAGCTGGCAGGGGCAGGAGCTCTCTCTTGCCTTAACTTTCCATAAGACTTTGGATTTGTCCCAAAAAAATGGAACAAAGAACAATATGAAACCCCAGGATTTTTTCCCAGTGCAGAAGTCCTGCTCTCTAGCCAGTGCTGAGGCCTCGCTGCTCAAAGTTTCAGTCGAGCTTGGTTTCACCAGCAGAAACAAGCATGTCTGGGAGCTGCTGCGAGGTTTTGAACCATCCGGGGTGCAACTTTCAAACGCACCAGCCCCAAGCACCCCGACTTCCACGACCCCCAAACACCAGCGCTTGCTGAAAGCAAGGGGAGCAGCGTGCTCCGCACGGGGGGGGAGGAGGGTGCTTGCTATAGGCTTCCCCCCCCCCCGAAATCTTATACACATACATGCACACATACACACACACACTCCCCCCTCCTCTCCCCTCCCCGGAATGCAGCTGAACCCCGGTTCCCAAAGCCACAGGTGCTCCGAGCATCCCCCGAGGACGAGGCGGGACCTCCGGACGGGGCGCGGAGCCGCCCCCGAGGATGGAGCAGCGGTGGGGGCGCAGGGATGAGCCCCCCCCTCCCGGGGCCGGGGGTCGCCTTACCTGTCCGGGGCTGGTGCCGGTGCCCGCTGCCCGTGCCGGTGCCGCCGCTCCGGGCGCGCCGCTCCCGCAGCGCTTCGCTTCCCGCAAGCACCGCCCCGACGGGGCGGGCAGGGATCGCCGCCGCGCCTGCGCCCGGGACCGCGCCGGCAGGGAACGGGAGTGGGAATGGGAGCCGGCGCTGGGGACTTGGAATAGGGAACAGGACTGGGAACTGAGGCTCGGAATGGAACCTGAAAGGAGAACTGGGAACGGGGATGGGAACCGGGAGCGGGATCGGGAACCGGCACCAGGAATGGGAACCAGCACTGGGAACCGGGAATGGAACCGGGAACTGGCACCAGGAACCGACTCCGGGAATGCGAACCGGGACCGGAAACCGACGCTTCCCACTGCTGAAAGCTGGAGTCACTACTGGGAATGGGGACTGGCACCACCCGATAGTGTGAAATGGGAATGGCACTGGCTGGCGCCGGTCCAGGAGCTGCGACCCAGTCTGGTGTACTGCTGGAAACCGGGATGTGGGTCCAACATTGTCCAGGCACTAAGACCTGGGATCACCTGGGAAATGGGCCCATCAGTGGGAACAGGGCCTGGCACCACCTGGATAGAGAAGGGGAATGGGGAACAGGGGCTGACCTGGCACCAGCACCACCAGCTGGGAACTGGAACTGGGATGAGCACCTGCACACCTGGACACTGGCACTAGCCACTGGGACCTCCCAGACACTGGCATGTGGACCAGCATTGCCTTGGCACTCATTAATAGGACAAGGCCCCACTGGCTCTGCCTGGGACCTTGCACTGGGAGTTGGAACTGGGCAAACTGGAGCACCATGCACTGCATCAGCTGGGCCATGAAGACACCAGGCAGCTGGGGGGCATTGGGACATAACCCATGGAGGATGCAGGGGAGAGTCATCAAGGGTTGCAGGATTTGGGTGCAAAGGGGACATCCCCCAGTAAGGAATGGTGTGGGGCATGATCACAGGGGTTGAAGGAGATCTGTTTTCCTGCCCAAGACCAAAGTTAATCCCCTTTTCTCTTTTGTAAGAGGGAGGAGTGAGGCACTGGGAAGGGGAAAAGGGGGGGTCCAAAGGCTGGACATGTCCTTGGCCCAGCTCCACATCCACAGAGGTCGATGTGCAATGGGCATCATGGGGCAGGCAATGGGGCCAAGGTGGCCAGACTGGTGGAAAACGTGCTTTCCCAGCTCACAAATACACATTCAGGAGAGGAAAACCAAACATGACCCCCAGAAAAGTGCATACCCCTTGGCAGGAAGGAGCCAGTGAGGTTTTACAGACCCTCTGTCAGGGGCAGCTCTGATCTGATGTGCTGACTTGACACACAAGCTTTATTGGTACTATTCATGGTTTATCATAAATCAAGCCAAAAATAGATGGCAAGGGAAGGACAATTAAAGAAAACATTCAGAAATGACAGGAATAAACTGTTCAAAATCATAGTGCCCAGACTCTTTCAGACAACAAAAGAAAGAGTCCTAAGGTTTAGCTGCTGCCTGCCAGCGACAGAGTGAACGCTTAAGGACATCTGCTTGTCGTATTTGTGGTAATGCAGTGAAATTTTGGTGATAAAATTAGAAAGGAGGCTGTGCCTGGAGCAGCGTTGGCCTGGCACAGGCTCTTGTTCCCATCAAGGTGTCACCTGCAGCTGTACGTGGTCACCACAAATCATGTCCTCTAGGACCAGGCTTTTCCTCCAGTTTCTCATTATCTGAAACCCTCCTGGACTTTCCATATTAAGCTTCTTAGTATTTTCCTGTTAATTTTATAATTTCATTACTTATTCAATTCATGCAATATTTGTGTTACGATTATTTTAATTCATTTATTAGTTACAGGAATAGGAAAGCCAAAAATCTGTAGTTCCTCGAAGGCTTCCTTTGGCAGCAAAAGCTGTTTTCTAATGTTCTCCTTCTCCTTGTTTGTTTTCCCCTCTCCCCCATGGATCTTGGGGCTGCTCAAAACCAGGTGTTTCATACACTTCTTTTCTGTCCCCTCACAAAAAAAAAAATAAAAGACAAACCCTCAGTCTCTGAAGATTTGGAAGGGGGAAGAGTAAACTCTAAACAGGTCTTCAACTCCAAAATCTTTTATTAATAGCCCTAAATCCAGCTGTCATGCAGACTAGAGCAGGGATGGATGGTGCTGCTTCTGCTCCCTGTGAGGAGATGGAGAGTGTAGAGTCTGTTTTGATTTGCGATGTGTTTAAATTGAGAGACACTCCATCAGTGTTAATTAATTACTATGATCATCCATCATTCCTCTCACCAGTACAGATACCTCCTGCCCAGTTAGGCACTGTGGGCTTGCTTTAACAGCGATGGAGGAAAATAGGTAATTTCCTACTGAACTGTTTCACCTATTTTACCCTAAAGCTGCTAAGGGGGAACATCTCACTGCTGGAGACATGGGGCAGATGGGCACAGAGGGGAGTTTGTCACCCACAGGGGTGATGGGTGATGCTGTGCAGTGCCAGATGAAGGAATTAAAAGGAGGAAAAAGGAAAAAAAAGAGAAAATGGACTCACCCTTGAGACAAATCAGCAGCAGAATCCTGGCTTTTATTTTCTTAATAGGCTGGAAAGCATTAGGGAAAACGTTAGGGAAAAGCTCCTCACTGCTGAATTAAGGCAGTGAGTGGGTCCCCAGACATTCCTACGGCCCCAAAGGGACGTGGAGCCCCAGCCTGTGCTCGTGGCAGGCCTAGATCTTGCTGATTAACTTAGTTGCATTTTCGATTTCAGCCTCAGCAGGGGAAGGAAAATTATGTAAATACGATTTATAACAACGCTTCCTTGCTCCTCAGCATGATGCAAATGAGGCCATGGTGACAGGGCTGGCACAAGGGCTGTGGAGGGGGAAAGAAGAAATAGTGATGCTTTAAAACCAGAACCCAAAAATAAGTAGGAATAAGGTAAAAGGCAAAGTGGAGGAGAAAAATTGCAGCTGGTGCTTCCTCCAACAAATAGAATTTTATTATTCATTCTGGGATTTCAAAGCAGATCACTTGGTGAGGTTTTCTTCCCTCCCCAGAATATTTGTTGTTCTTACTCATGAAGGGGACCCCCAAGCTGAGGTTTGGTCCTGGGGTGGTTCAAGGTGATTACCTGCCTGCCCAAAGCACTGGGAGTTGAAGAAGTGCCCACTCCTGACATCCCTACTCCTATGAGGGCAGCTCTCCCCTCCTGAGGGCATATGTGGGGGATAAAAATGAGACAATGACTGTAGGTGGGCAGCTGGTGCCCATACCCTCACTTTCATGGCATGGAGATGCAGGGAACAACCTCCAACAGCCCCCTCCCCAAGGCAGGAGCTGCTTGGTGAGAGTTTTAAGCACTGGTGATCCCATTGAGTTGCAGTCTTCTGCTCCTCTTTGAAGATACCACAAAATGAGCCTCTGGTCATCCATCTGCACTTGAATTAAACCTCATTGTTCTGAATTCTGCAAAGTTGTTCGCCCCCGAGTTGCAGCCTCTGGAATACCAGTAATGTATTCTCTCCTTTCCCTCTCCACATGATTGCAGCATAATCTCCTACTCGCTTGATTTATTTAAGCAGGCCTTCAGATGCTCCAGTAATGGGAGTCATTTAGGTCCCTCTGCAGATATGTATTTATTTATTGCTGTTCATTTAAACTGCAGAGCCAGTTGGCAGGAGAGACGCAAGACTGGGGTCACAAGGATGTTAAATTATTCCCTGTCAAAAATAGCTGGTTGAGAGAGTTAAATTAAGCAAGGTCATTAGAGGTCATAGACAATCACTGGTGGGAGGAGAAGGGCGTTAATTAGCTCTTTTATTTATGGGGGTCATCGTGACCGAAGGACCAGCAGTTGTAACTAAAAGGCAAACTATAGCAACTCCTCTTGTTTTTTGGCAGAAGGCAAATTGATGTCCTTGACTATGATGGAGAAGTTGAGGCTATTGAAAGGCAACATTGTGATGTTCAGCAAGATCCTGTGGAGCCCCACAAAGCATGGGCCAGAGAGTTCCCACTTCCTTGTCTCAGGGGTGAACTCAGCAACAAAAAGCCTTGGGCAGACGCTGGGGAGGTGCTCAGCAGCGAGGTAGGTCTCAGAGGGCACCTGAGATACTTTGGTCACTCATGCAGACAGCCTTGAGATTTTACCACCTCTCTTGGCAGACAGTTCAGGAGCTGCATATCCCTTCTGTTAATACTTGTATTTCATTTCCCCTTTGAACTTCATCAGCATCCTCTTGCAGCTGTTAGGCCTCGTAGTAAGTATCCTTTTCCTCCTAGTATAAGAGCTCCCTAAAATCAGGCCTTTCCTCCCTTCCCATTCTCCTCTACTGTGCACTACTAGGGACAGGGTTTAGTGGTGGGTTGGCAGTGCTGGGTTAATCGTTGGGCTCAGTGGCCTTAGAGAACTTTGCCAACTTAAGCAATGCTATGACCACCTAAGGTAAGAAATTCAGTTAGTAAACTGGGTAGGTATAACCTGGGGTCACTGGGAGCCAAGAGATCTACACCTTGTAGCTTACTGCATAACCATCACAGTGGAACAGCGCAATCAGGGCAGCCAGGTATTTAATGACAGCAATGCCTGGCCAGAAGAGACATCTCTACTGAAAGATCCATTTTTTCCCTGTTTCTGCATAAAATGCAAGGTGGAAACCATAAGCCCTGATGAAAGCCACCCTTTGCCTTGCTGAATGCATCGGCCACCGTTCGGGATGCCCCCGCTGTGATCTGCACCGCGACCGGCTGACAAACAGCTCGCACTAATTGATAACTCTGCTGGGAAATCCATACCATTAAATTCTCCCCTTAATTGTCTGTACAAGCGCTTACTTCTGCACAGCCACAAATCAAGCAGCTCTTTAATGGGCTGTCTGCTATTAAGCAATATGAAAGTCAAACAGCAAGAAGCTTGCTTGAAGAGGAATGAAGTCATGGCCCAGAGAGATGCTGAGATTGGCCTTTCTCTGAAAATCCAGCGAGCTAAATCAGCAGAGGAAATCACAGGAATCTGTGATTATATCTATAGATGGTAACTCAGGTATCACAAATGAAGCTCTGGCAGCATGTGACTTCTTAGGTGTTTACTCTTCTCTATCCTGAATCCTCCTTGAATCATTCACCTTAGGAGTGACACCAGGTGATACAAGTGTGGGAAAAGGGGCCGAGGTCCCTAGTCCCACAGCAATGAGAGCATCATTTTTCTCAGTAGGGCATAACTAGAGAAGAGCTGGACTTACTCTAACATCTTTCCTGTACCACTTTGATCTGATCTCCTATGTGAGTACTTCATAGAATCACACAATGGTTTGGGTTGGAAGGGACCTTCAAGATTGTCGCCGGAACAGAGAGATTTCTCTGAACAATTTTTCCTGCACTCTGTAGGCCTTGCTTGCCATGGAAGTGACAAACGTGTATTGTTTATACTTATAGACTGTGTGAAAATATGTGATGTTTATACTTGTTAGCTGTGTGTCTAATTATAAGGTTTGAGAACATAATATGTTTATAGAAAGAAAACCTTGAGAAACTGAAGATAATGAAACACCTGCAAATTTAGTAAAACCCTAAAAGCAGATTAATTAGAAAGAGGTTTCTATGCCAAGGATGATTTCAGATCGCGTGGACAGAACATCAGGTCCAATGAACTGGAGACATGAGATACGTGCACAGACTGAGCTATCCAAACATCTTGTTGTAAGCATGTGCCCCAAACAAACTAAACTGTATAAAAGTTAACTGATTTAAATAATAAATTTGACATATTGCCGACCATAATGGCCTGTGAGCATTATGTTCATGCCTCTCCATCAATACAAGATCATCTAATTACAACCCCTCTGCCATGGGCAGGAACACCTTCCACTAGACCAGGTTGCTCCAAGCCCTGTCCAACCTAACCTTGAATACTTCCAGGGATGGGTAGCACGTCTGTTATGGAGACACACTGAGAGAGTTGGAGTTGTTCAGGAGAAGAGAAGGCCCTGGGGAGACCTTAAAGCACATCCCAGTACCTAAAGAGGGCTACAAGAGAGCTGGAGAGGGACTTTTGAAAGGGCATGTAGTGATAGGCTTCAGACTAACAGAGGGAATGTTTAGATTAGATATTAACAAGAAATTCTTCCCAGTGAGGCTGGTGAGGCACTGGCACAAGTTACCCAGAGAAGCTGGGGCTGCCCCATCCCTGGAAGTCTTCAAGGCCAGGTTGGACAGGGCTTTTAGCAATCTGGTCTAGTGAAAGGTGTGCCTGCCCATGGCAGGGGTGTTGGAATGAGATGATTTTTGAGGTCCCTTCAAACCCAAACTATTCTATGATTTCTGGCCACAAACCCTTCAGGACTTTGGTCATTGTTCAGCCATGACCACCCAGCTGGAGGGGACCAGGGCTCAGCTACTTTGGCAGGAGTACACCTCTGCTTAGAAGCAGACTGTGTTGTAGAAGTTCAGCCAATGACCTTGATTTTTCCATCGGATTTTCCACAGTGAGAAGCAAGACTGTTTGGAAAACAAGCAGGTTGCCAGCAATCCCCCATTTCCTGTAGTGGAGAGGAACGAAAGGAGCAATTGGCACCACTGTCTTCTCAGCTGCTCTTTATTTATGACAGGTCAGAAGCCACCCTAAAAAATGCTGACTCCAAACAGTCCTGACAAGCACTTTTTAGAAAATTCTCCTCTGATCCTCTTCTTCCCAAAAAGAAAGAAAAACAGGGGGGTTTCCCCCCCTTCTGTCACCATCTCTGCCTTCAGCTCCCAGCAGAGAGACATCTGAAGCTCCCATTTCTAGCACCTCCCAAGACCTGGGCAAGGCAGAACTGCACATCAAGGCTCTTCCTCACAACTCTTCTTGCAGATAAGCAGCTTGTTGTGATATTACAACAAATCCTGATGTCGGCTTCACAAGCCTAAATCAACACTGGGATCAGTGGAATTACTTTGGAGTTATACTGGTGTAACGGAGACAGAGTTTTGCTTGATAAAATCTTCCCTCTTCTTCCAGTCATGCTTGCTATGGAAAAGCAGTGGCTTGTTTCTGAAGGACTCACAAAAAGGCAGGATTTGCTTTTCCTAATCAAATTTTGGAATACTCTGCTGAGTTTTGAGTTTTTCCTTGATTCCCAGTTGCCTAACAATATTACCCATTTATAACATGTAGATACATCAAAGCACCGCCTGGTTCCTGTGGCAGAAGAGACTTTGACCTTCCAGGCAGTGATCCTCAGATGTTACTTTTGGATTGCTCTCCTTGGCTTTTGGAGTGGCCATATCTGGGGAGGAGGAGCAAACACACACTGGACCTCACGGGACCACCTTGACCAAATCCTTGCTACCACATATGTAGAGCAAAGCTCCCAGAAGATAAAGGTGACTCAGATGACTTGCTACAAGATGAGAAAGATGAGTAGATAATGAAATTGAAAGGACAAATCTCCCCAGGGATTTATTAATTTTGTGCAATAGATTTCTTATTGAGCTACCTCCAACATTCACCAGGACCCATGGGTTGGCCACTCACATCCATTCAAGGAAATGGAGGTTTTGGAGTGGCTAAGGATAACTTGCCATGGTGTCCATGTGTCCCAACAGTCCCTTCTTCCCCCTGCACCAGGGACCATGCACCCATGTTTTCATCACTATCACCCCATGAGAACTTGACATTTGTAATTTCCCCACCATTTCCAAGGCAGATATTTTCACTCTACAACCTTCTCTCCTTCAGCAAGGAACATCTCTAGGACATGTCCCACAGGCTTCTAGGGTACTTCCTTCTATGTATCGCTTATCAGCCTAACCTTGACCTAACATCAGCGTGCAGCAACTCCAGAACTTGTGCTGACTCCTGCATTTGGTGAGGAAACCAACTCCAAACTCTGCTCCCAGATGTCTCCAATTACAGAGCTCGAGAGAAGTTGCTTGGGTAATGATTAGAGAGGTCACCTCTACATCTCAGCTTCATCCAGGCTTAGCTTCAAACACTAAGCAAGCATAAAACCATCAGTGCAATCAAGATTTATTTGCTGCAGTATGGACTGGCTGGAAAGGTGGAGCCAAGGGTGTGGGAAAAAAACAATGCAATGTAATTCTCTGTATAAACCCCAGGAGCAAGGCACTTCTCAACATCCTTGTCTAACCCCTGAACCGTAACTCAGATGTTGTGTTTGGAGAGCCTTGACTTGGGTACAGCCCCTCAGTGCAGCCTCATAAATGATCCTTGCTTCTTGCAGTGTCTATTGATTGGCTTCTGCCCCTTCCTCCTCTGTAAGTTTTATATTAAAGGGGAAAAATACTGTACTGTAGCCAAAAAAAGAGTGTAGGAGAAGGAGATGTCCCCAAATGTACTTTTTTCAAAGAGATCTTTGACATCAGTAATTTTTCATTGTGTAGTTTGTGAAATGAACTCAAGCATCATTTTAAAAGCTCTGGATACACTTCTTTAACATGTACCGGGAAAAGCAGCAACTGTCCAGCACTGCTGATGAGAGTGGTAGTTACCAGCAGATATTTCCCTCACACATCAGTAAGCTAGATGATAATGGAACCAATGGCATCTCATATGCCTTGATTCCCCTCTTTTTCAAAGTTTTAGAG
This sequence comes from Pseudopipra pipra, assembly GCF_036250125.1. Classification (NCBI taxonomy): domain Eukaryota; kingdom Metazoa; phylum Chordata; class Aves; order Passeriformes; family Pipridae; genus Pseudopipra; species Pseudopipra pipra. The sequence goes on along the minus strand of NC_087550.1, from coordinate 30,739,693 downwards.
AACGGGAATGTTTCAGAGGAGAATATGACAGTAACACTTGATCAGAGAAGCTGTAGCTGCCCCCTCCCTGAAAGTATTCAAGGCCAGGTTGGACAGGGCTTCAAGCAACCTGGTCTAGAGTGGAAGGTGTCCCTGCCCATGGCAGGGGGGTTGGAACTAGATGATCTTGAAAGGTCCCTTCCACCCAAACCATTCTGAGATTCCAATTTTAAATGCTCCGTATTGCCAGAGCAGGATAATGCAGTGCAGAAATGGTGATAAGGCCCCCTAAATCTTCAGAGGGTTCCTGGAAATGCTTCTACACAACCCCCAAAACTATGATATGTCCAAAGCCCACCTAAGCTTCAGCAAACTCTGCTGAATTAGCTAGTTTTTTTATTTCAAACCTCCTTTACTTGACCCTCCAAATAGCTTTCTTCCATTTTTTTGCACAACTGCATCACTCAAGTAAACAAATAATGATACCATTTCTGAGCAGGCCTGTGGCAATGCCAAGAAGCTGTTGCCTCATTTAATCTGTGTCATATCTACTTTCACTCACACAAGGATGCATGTCTTGACTGCTGGACAGTGCTCAAGGGTTGAGAATTTGGGCTTTTTTTTGTGTGTGTGTTTCAGATTCGCAGTGGTTTTTTTTAAAGGAGTCAGTGTTGCACCGCCTGTGGAAAGAGCAACAGCAAAGGAACCAGGAACTCTCTGATCCTGTAAAAGAGTAAACATAAATCCGTCTTCTGGAGAAAATTATACCCAGCTCACAGTTAGCATTTTCTGCTTTGCAATGTGGAAGGAAGCAGAGTTACTCCAATTCCCTCCCGACTCTGCAACCGTACCTGCTCGTGGTGCAGTTACTGATCTCATTAACAAAGCACTGCCAGACGTGGCTGGGATTTGGAGAGGAGATCTAGGGAAAAGATAGGTTGCAAGAAGAGGCAAGGCTGATTCACAGCTTGGCTATCTTCCCTCTGAATCAGCAGGAAAATAATTAATATCCAGGCTAGCAATCAGGGACAGCAGCCAACAGTCCTCCTTACAACCCGAAGTCCTTCTTATTTTTTAGTAACTCAAGTCACCTCCCTTATTTGTCAGTTGCAAAGAAAAGGCTGTATTAATTAGAAAACAAGTGCATTGTGTGAAGCATTTGTTAAGGAAAAGCAAACTCAAAATGATTAGCTTTTCCTTAAATCCTCAGTGGAGCTTCTTGTTTCACCTGGGTGAGTGATTGTAGCCTAAATCCAGCCCTGGGACTTGCTGTGGTGCTTTCAGAGGACCTCAGGTAGTCTGGGCTGTGGAAGGAGATTCTTGTTGCTGCTTGGGGCCAGTGGGATGGGTTTGGGATGCCTTACCCAGGTGTTGCATCTTTTGAGAGCCTCTGATCTTGCTCAAAGGGTTCCTAGGGGGATGGCATTGTCTCATATGTGCATCCCTGAGTTTTAAAGGGGAAAAAGAGAGAGAAAACCAGACCCAGCAATAGTCATACAGCACAAAAAGACCAATCATCATGTATGAGGCTGGGAAGTCTTACTGCCCAAAGATATAAATCCATCCCAAAGCATCCAGATTGCTTCACCCTTGCATATGATATTTTAATGGCTGATGATACACACAGCCAGTGAAATGTCTTTTCATTGCTATGTGTCTTTGCCAAAAAGAAGGCATTGAAGCCAAAAAGGGATAGAGGAAATACAGTTTCAGAAGTTTCTATTTGAACTCTGAAGACTGAAAAATCTTTTCTAAAAAGTCCAGTTTGGTGATATCAATAATTTAAAGAAAAAGAGGAAGATGAACATTCCCTTCACATTCAGCTTCTTACAAGATAAAAAGCCCAAAGGAGGGAATAGGCTTCTATCTAATCAAGAGATTAGGGAAAACTTTCCAAGTCTGGCTTTGGAGTGGGCAGGCAGGGGAGGCTGAAGTATCCCTGTCGCCAGAGATTTCGAACAGGCTGTGCTATGCTAGAGCATGGCAGCTGTAGGGGTGGAGCATTGTGCTGGCCCTAATGGACTCATCCCACTTCCCCCATTAGCAAGGGGAAGCAGGATAACCCCCAGGCACAAACAGCCCTGTGCTTTTGGGTACAGCTCCCGCTGCCACAGCATGGCTGTGTGCCAGTTTTTATCTGGGGGTGAGTAAATCAGTGAAACAGTTCAGTCAGAGACACAGGGCATCGTACCTTCTTCCAGGCACCTTAATTGAGGAGGTGTTGCTCCAGTCGTACCCACAGAATAATGTTGTCAGCCTGAGGTCTCTGTCAGGAGAAACCCCACAGTCTTGTATCTGGGTCAGTGCAAGCGACTGCAGAAATCACACCAGTCACTTGTGTAGAACCAAATGGGCTACTTCTCATTAGCCAGGCTGAGAAAAAAAAGGAACAATGCCTTTAATGCAAGTGCAATAGTTTTAGTTTTCACATAGACATGGACCATACCTTCACAGCTCATATGCACCTTTCCAGGACCAATGTCTGAGACTTAAAACTACTGTCACATCTTAAAGAGTAAGACTGGAGACTCTCTCTGCCCTCCTTAATTTGCTGACTTATAACTTCAAGCTGCAGGAGCCATGTCTGATATTATCAAATTATATATACACACACTTGAACTATAGCTCTCTAAGCAGAGGCAGCCAAGCATGGATTTCATAGACCTCACCAGGGTTTCATTTGGAATCTCTTTACCTCCAGCCTTCTCACCTGAGGCTGTTCCTGTTCCAGATACTCATCACCACCTGTATTAGAGGTAATTGCCTCCAGCACCCTGTTTAGCACTGTTAAAACTACTTAAGGCAAGAATGGCCAGTTTTTATTTTGATTTGGGGTTCTGTCCTTAAAACACATATGTTTAAACAATTGTAGCTGTATAGAGCAATGAATATAGCTTAAAACTTAAAACTATACAGTAAAACTATGTAGGTTAACCCATACAGCTTATCATTACAGGTCAGGCAGTCTCATCAGAACAGAATTTCTTAAGAGACAAAGTTTCTTTATTGTGAAGCAAAGCTGACAAAGCTGATGAACTAGACAAAACTGTCCTTGTGGTTGTACAAAGTGCACAGACACTGATTGCAAGAGGATGAAGGTGTCCCAGAAATAAGAGCTCAAAAAAAGGACAATGCAAGGAAGACTATGGAACAAACAAGAATGACCACTCTGAAGGACCACCGACTCTAAATGGGAGGCGTGTCTAGGAGAGGAACAATTCTGGGAAAGTGGTGGAACAGTATTAGCTAATGCTTTGAATTGTTAATGAGGTAACTAAATAAAAGCAAGAGACTTTTGTAACTCATGCATTCATGTTGTTTGGAGAATCTAACATGTCGTGCATCTCAGGTTGTAAATAAAGGAATGCTGCCTTCTAAAACTCATAAATTGAGTCTTAGGGGTTTTCTTTCAAGAGCTGATTTTAGGCATCACACTGGTTTCCCCTGAAGCCTGATCATCATGAGTTTGGTCTGGGGTTGTTGCTGTCATGGTTGCACAAACCTGACACGGGGCTGGTGATGTGCCCTGTGATGCTTACTGGAGAAGAAGGGGTCTCCATAGGTTATAACATGGATTATGGTATGGGAAAAAGGCCTTTTACTCCATCCTGAACATGAGCACCACGTGATGTGAGCATATGGACAAAACCACTTAGTATCAGATGTCCTGGGCGTTCCTGAAGAGCCACAACTACTCCGGAGGGATGTGCATGAGTGCATCAGCTGCAAAGCAAATTGATAGCCAACTGTCAAATCCAGAGGGAAGTGGCAGAGAGATTTTCAGCAGAAACAAGTCCACAACATTAATCAGCCCTCCTGCTTCAATTAATGTCAACAGCAAGAAAACAGCTGGAGTTTGTTTACTTTTCAGATAACCTGTATAAAAACATTCCTTTTGTAACAGCTCTGTTTTCACGCTGTGCCTTTCAGGTTCATTGCTGGTTTTCATCTTGCAACTAGCACTTAATCTTGTTCTCATTCCAGCTGAGGTGGGATGTTAAAAATTAGATGATTAAAGAAAAAAACCCCAAACAAATAGAAGAAAAAAAAACCAAACAACCCACAACAAACCAACTCTCAGAGGACTCCAAATGAACAAAACCCTGTTAAGCAATAAAACCCTTTTAAGCAATGACTCACAAGTGCCTGGACAGGTTTGCCTGGCTGCAGAGTGGATTTAGCTGTTCTGTTCATCAATTCTCTTACCTGAGAAGTTGGATTTGTCCCCAGGCTTCTACAATACTGCAATATTTTAACAAATGTACTCTGTTCTGCTGTTCAGCTCTGAGTCAACACACCAGCTATGAGCAAAAAGCAGTGCTAAGGTTAGACATCCACATAAATCACGGCAGCTCTGATGCTGAGCCAGCCTATAAATATTAGGGGTTTGACATCAGTTTACATCAGCAGAGTAACTTAATTAATTCAATTTCTGTGGGATCATGCAAGCTGCTGTTCATTAGCATTCACCTACCTGATGTCAGTGGTGAGGAGTCAGAGTCAGAACCCTCAGTGTCTCAAGGTGCCACTGGGTGCTGTGCCGTGGGCATGTGGTCTATGGGAGCTGCACATCTCAAGCTCCAGCTGGTCCCTGTGCTGGCTCTACATGTGTGTCAGTGCCATTAATTACTGCTAATTTCATTAAGTTGGCTTGTGCCTCTTGCATGCTAATTACAAAGTCAGTCTCAGAAAAGGTGATTAATGAGGTTGAATGTTTTTCAGTGGCTATTTGTATTGCTGTAGCAGCTGGAAAGTGTCATTCACTGAGACCTTTGGGTATTGCATGTGAGCAAGGTGAGATATCCAGCTTGTGGGTGTCTCACCTTGGTAAGGAATTTAGGAGCCAGGATGCTGAATTAACCATAGTGATTGCAAAATAGGTCTAAAAGAAGTCTGGAAAGTGTCTGCTTGTAGATTGAGATGTCTTATCCATTACACACAGTGCTCCACACATTAGATCTATCTTGGCAAATACAGGGTCCCCTCACATGTAGAAGGTGATTGAGGACATCATCCCAGCTCTGTTCCTGCTCAGGGTCCAGGGGGCCTCTCCTTCAGCTCACCACATTATCCCATCTTGGGTGTCTGAGCCTGAATCCAGATATTTGTCCTTGTTCCACCTCTGTTGATCCTTCCTCCCATGCCAGCACAACCATGGTGGAGTTGTCTATCTGTCCTGTCCCCATGGAGACCCATCAGAGGAGCCCGGCTGAGCCCCAAACTGGTGTTGGTACTACCCCTTCAGGCAACCCAAGTTTGTCCTCAGCTGTTGGAAAAGGGGCAGTTTGGGGAGGCAGCAACAGGGCAGATAGCACTGAAGATACTCTCTGAGGACAGAGAGATATCCCAGTTAGTGCCAAATCACCAATATCACCTTCGGCCAGTTCAAGTCTTGTTTTCCACAAAGCCAGGAAATAACATAAGCATGTTCAACAGAAGCATGTTGAGTGCTTGGGTAAGAGCCAAGCCAAAGTAATTTGGGCTCCTTGAGGTACATTCACAGCAAAAATGAATCACCCATTGACCCACAGAGGAGACAGACCCACCACAGCTTCATTAGTGACTCCATTATCTCCTCCATCTCTATGCACTTAGCAACAAAGATCCAGGCTGGATAGCCAGCTCCTATCCCAACTGGCAGCAACTGTCTCTGTACAGCACCACGAACAGCCAGATCTCTGATTAGAGCCACTGGGATTTAAGTGTTGCAAATCCAGAACTTCACTTTTAGCCCTTTAGCAGACTGAATAAAGGAAAAACAAGGGGGAAGTTGGGAGGTGGGGGGAAGAGAGAAATTAATAAAGCTGCAAATAAATTAGCAGTCTTAAAAGGGAATTGTCAAGCTCAAAACTGAATTTTCTGGTTGGGAGGAGGGCTTTGACAGAACCACAATGTTTTTATCTCTAGGGAAATTTCAAAGTATTACTCAGTTCTAGGCCAATCGCAAGCTTGGTATGCAAAGCTGGATTTCACCCAGCCCAGAATTCTGGCAACACTTGTCTGAGGAGTTAGGATGTGCCTTTGTGTGCAGCACCACTGAGGGGAGGTGGCACTGCTTCCCCCAGCCATTTACACCACTGGCTCTGAGGTTTCCTGCCCTGTGGCTTGGCCCCCAAATAGTTAATTCAAGGTTGTCCCTGCAGAGACACAGCTTTGAGAGAGATGAGCAGGAGAAAACAGGGTCTCTGAGGACCTGGGAAAGCAGCCAGAAGTGAAGAAAATACCTGACAGTCACTACCAAGCCCTGGTGAGACTTGCTGGATTAGTGCCTAGTGGTCCATGATTTCTGCCTGGATAGGTTCTTCCCTGCAGTGATTATCCTCCTCTCTCATTGAAAGAAACAGGAAAAGGGTGAAGCTGAGGCAGGGCAAACTGCACACTCCAGGATAAATGCACACTCACCTGACTCCTGCCTTTTCCTCTCCCACCCATGTCACACACCTGAATTCCCTTCTAACTGGTGTGTGCTGTGGAAGACCTTGGAGGTGAGATGTTCCTGCACTATTTGCAGTCAACACCACACCTCTGAGCAAGGTCCAGTGCTCAAAGGGCTCCAGCACAAGGCAGAAAGGTTGGGGAACCCTACTGACATGTTGGCTCAGCTGGTTGTAGTTGCAGACAGGCAGCTTCCCCATCAGTGCAGGACACAAAAATCCTGCTGTTCTACTTGCACATCACCGGCCAAGACATAAAATCACCCTTCTACTGAATAGCATCAAGATGAACCACCCATCCCCGTGCAACACAAAAGCCAAGAAACACCTGGGAAAAGTTGTATTTAAAACAAAATTCTTTAATAATTTGTACTATAAAGACACAAATTAGTGCTTGACTGCAGCATGAATAACCAACAAAATACATTAAATATTTCAAAGCTATTGTGCTTTGCAAAACAAGATATGCTGATATATATAAGCCTAATGTTAGTTACCAGCTGGTTTGGTATGAAGAGTCAGTTCAGTGTATCAAAATTGTCAATAAGCTTTGCTCAACACAGCTGTGTTTTACAAGTCAACTGCTACTCATCTGTCACAGTGTCATTATCTATCTGCAACAATATACAGAATTTCAGGAAGAAAAATCACATTAGAACTAATAGTGTCAACGTTAGAAAGTTTGGTCACATAATGCATGGGGGATTTCATGTCCACTACAGGTGGACAGATGTTATTTGATCAGACAGTGACATCACTGGTGCATTAAGCTGAGATCAACAGTCAGCATGAAACAGTCAACATCAATTTGGAAAATCAAGAAAAAAATGAGTTCTTGTCCAGTCTAAGGAGTAACTACAGCTTATGCTGATTGAAACTCTCTTCCAAAATCCAGGGAGAAATATTATACACAACCAAAGTTCTTCCACAGCGACTGACCAAGGCTCTAATGTAGAAAACATTTTGGCACATAATTTGCTATGAGCATGTGTAAGTCCATTCTACTCAACATGGTCTTTGGAGAAACATATATATGTTCCAGAGCTTTGGGGAAAGAATGATGAATCTGAGATTGTGCTTACAGCTATTCCTGTGGACAAATAAGCAAAAGACCCTTTACCTTTGCATTTTTAAAAATCCTGACAATCTGCTCTTAAACATCAGGCAGATTCAATTTGTGTGAAATATGTGCAAAAAAAATTGCAGGCACTGGTTTAGGGTCTTGCATTAACTGGACTCTGAACTTGATTCTTCTTAAATCTACAATTACACGCCTAATCAAACCTAAACACTTTCAACAAGTAACATAGGAGAGTTCTAATGTAAAATAAGAGGTTCAAGCATCAAACCTGCCCCCATTATACATATGAATCCCCATATCCCCAACCCTGTTTGAAGCATCTGCCTGGGAGCTCCAGTAATGGGGTTCTGCATAAAGTGCTTGCTCAACTGCTGCATCGTCACACTGCCTGTCATTGAACTACACAACCCAAAATAAACACCAGCTGTAAGGCTAAATTCCTCAAACAGCTCTCAAAGCCTGGAAAGATGCAACAGCATCAGGGATGTGGGGTAGTCAGGCTCACATTTGAGCCAGAGGCAGCCATATACTGGATAACTAACTGGAAAACCACTAAAAATAGCACTGTGATTCCTGTAGAAGGAGAATTTTTAACAAAAACTGACCCCACCTACCAAAGACTTTGTGTTACAGACCCCAGTGGAAAACAGAGCCCCAGCTCTCAGAAAAGCCTTGAGACAGAGAGATCAGGCACTTGGCAGCTGTAGGCAGCTGTGTGTGAGAAACTGAACAAAGAAACCTAAAACCAATCTTAACAGTTATACAGGACGTTCTCTGTAGATTACAGACTCTGAAACAAAGCTGGCAGAGGACATTCCAGATGGATAAGAAATGTATTCATTCATGTATGAAACAATCCGTGTCACGTTCCATCCTCATAAAACAGCCACTAAGTAATCTACAATGAACTGAATGTAACAGAGACCACATCACCCCTATGCTGAAGAGCGTAGAGTCAACACAGAAAGCTAAATGTATAAATAGCAAAACATTCAAATAGCTAAAGTGCAGCTACCAGGAGGGCTGACGTAGTACTATGGGATTCTGTGCTTAATCTTTGTTATTCTCTTTTTATGTAAGATTTCTTAATCTCCTTCTGGCTTTGCTCTGCTCATGGGTAATAAAGACTTCATCATTTATCCCTCTTCATGATAAACTCTCACAGTCAAACAGCACTTCACAGTTAAAGTGCAAATGGGGTTTAAAGTAAACCAAAAATTTTACCTGAATGTGTTAAATTATGAGGAGCACAATTCCACCAAAATGGAGGTGTGTTCCTGAATTCTGATGTCTACTAAAGAAAATAGCAGTGCTGCTTTGTTACAGCTCATCTTTGTCTGAGAAGTGTTGTATTGAATTTTTTCACCACCTGCTATCGAATGTCATAATATATCCACAGAAAGAAACAGGTTTAAAAAAAAAAGGTATCACTGAAATTCTTGAATGCAGATTAAACAAGGTGGTAGCGATTGTAAGATACACCAATGGCATTGGGAGGATTTTCTGTTGCCAAGAGTTCCACATGGAAGAGTTTGCTGAAAAAGACATTCAGGTACTCAAAACCAAATGCTGGGAGCAAATCCGCTACAGTCAAAAGAATCAACTGCATTTCAAACCATACAATTTAGCTTCAGCCAAACAAGACAGCCCCAGGGATAAACATAGTACAAAACTGGATTAGAAGAGAATTAAAACTAATTATAAAGCACTATTTTCCATCACATTCCTCTTAAAACACTTTGCTACACCTGTTTGAAGTCCTCCTTGAATCTCTTTCCAAAGCAGACAGACTTACACACAGATGAACAGCAGACTGAGCACAGGCTGTAAGTGACAGACACCAAACAAGTCAGGATGTTTACAGGGAGTGAATAGTCAGTCACAAATCAATATAATACTCTTGCCACTCTCAAGGGCTGCATGGTGTAAGTCAGGCTGCTCTAATATCCACGCATTCAGACAAACGTAATTAAGGGCACAGGTATTGTACAATACATGACAGAGGTAGATTGGCCAGTGATAGACTGCATATTCCAACTCTGACCATGGGGTAGGCTTCTAAACACTCATGAGCAGCACATCATCCCTGTGCTAACACAAAAAGCATTAAGATGAAGTCCGGAGATGACTAATACTGCTAGCCAACAACACTGCCCTCAGAATATGGGTGAGATTCCTCCCCACGTCTTATCTGCAGTTCTGGATAACGCATGTCTTGAGCTGTATCCAAAAAATTTAGATTCCCAGAATAAAGTATAGTTTTGATCTGTACTGCGAGAATAATTTTGAGGTTTTCCTCCTATTTCCAAGAAAGAATTTTTCAGCTCATGTTCTGCAGAACTACTTGCTGCTCATCTGTGTCAAACTGTAGTTTGTACAGTATGGTAGATTTCCTGGTTCTTCGTAGATGTTAAAGAACAGAAGAGTTCATTGCTATCAAGTCCGTCCAACACATTCTGAAAGATTCATATTAAATTACATGTTACTTCTCTTTAACGCAGCTGTTGTTTGAATCCTACTCAAAAAATAGTATCAAATGTGACCTTATAAGATGTAGTGCAAGAAAAGTTTGGGATATGCTGCTCTAAGGTCTGTAGAAAAAAAAAAAGATCAGCATTGTCATACAAGTGATATAAATAAAAAGCAATTTAACAGACATTTAACACATTACAGGAGTAAGGATGTATGTCTTTCCAGGCACTAGAAAAGGCAGTCTGAATTTCACTAACATGTAGTTAAAACTGGCTTGTCATTTTCAATATCACTCACAAGATCAGTAAGGCAGTCAAAGCAAAGCACCCATGATTTTAGATTATTTATGCTTAGAAGGATACACAGGTAAATTACATTCTTCAAGGTCTAATATAACCTGTTGAAAGAAAGGTTGCTGGCAGGGTGGTAAGAGGTGTGTGTGTTTTTGGTCATTTGGAATGAAGGAAAAAGCCAATTTGCATAATTTTTTTAAAGATAAAAACATCAATGACAAATGATACGTGAATGAAAAACTATCAGCAGCATAAAATTAAAATAAGAGCTTTTCCAACCTTTTTTTTTCTAAATCCTAAGAATTCAATTCAACACAGTCTGAAAAAAACCTCCATCATACACTCCCTAGTTGCAAATGTGCCGGAGAATCAACAAATTCTTTAAAATATACCATTGTAGAGATGTCTGATCAATAAGAAAGTAGCTTTTCAGGATGCTCTGGTTCTTGCAATTACAGGGAAACTAAACAGAGCCCTAAGATCCTTCAGTAACAAAACTAAGGCCACTAAAATAAAGGTTTTGTTCATTTTCATAAAAATAATACCAGTGCCTAGCAGATGTCACAAGTGACTGTTGATATGTCTTTTTGCTGCATTGCTCCTTTTATGGGATTCTTTTCCTAACTAACAAAAACACGCAAACATACTAAATAAGCAAATGGGATACAGTGTGCAGAAGAATGCTTGAGAGAGCCTGGAGGTGAACAGGCAGGCACTTATTTTCAAGCTACATTTTTAAAACAGTTCTCAAATCTCTTTACAAAAAATATGCTGTCTGGATAATTAAAGACACTTGATCCACAACAGCATTTTCCTACCTCTATGCTAATTATTCTATTTTTTTTTCCAGTCTGAAAAGCGCTCAAATCTCCCAACACAGATGCTGACCTTGACTATGGAACTGGAGCCTACTGACACCAAATCTGCTCTAAAATTAACCCTCAGATGCCTTTATAGTGGTTTACAAGTTGAAATGCACTGCTATCAGCATGTCAGAGAGTGCTCACTGAACTCACTCAAGGTTAAGTATCTTTTCCCAGCCCCAAGTCTGGGACTATTTGATCCCAAGAGTCCAGGGTCAGTCACATAACAAAAGCCACAGTTTTATCTGGAGAATCACATCAGTAGGAGTGTTACTGATGGATATGAAAGATGCAGATAAACTGCAAACAGAGAAAAAGACACTAAAGGAAGGAGACCATTTTAGCCACGCTGATTGTACAACAGTCAGGACTTTGAGATCTGGGAGACAGCTTTACAGCTACATTACTGTGCCTTGCTGCTGTGGGCACATTTCAAACCAATATAGAATGGGATTTCCCATCAGTCCGTGCATTTCCCTTTTTTAAATCCTTCAGAGCATCGAAAGCAGACAAAAATTGCATAGCACGGCAGCAAGTAGGCACAGACTATGTTAGTTGCCCCAAAACCAAGACAATCAAAATCACAGCCTTCATATGAGGTATATTTTGAAAAACTGTGTTAGTTTAATGTTTTCTTTACATTTACTTCTTAACTTTCACCAGCTGGGTAAATAAAAATTGCTGGAAACAGAGGGTTTGTCCCCCCCATTAATCCCTAAAGTTTGGTTTTAGAAAGGTGGTCAACTTTCCACAGAGTAACCATGTGACAGACAGATTAAGAGCAAGCCAAGTGCTGCCACTTCTATTTGGGGTATCCTCAACCTCAATCTTGTTCTTTACTCCTTCTTCAACATTTCTGAATAAGAAAATGCTTCTGAAAGTCAGACCAATATTTAAGACTTGTAAAATACAGGGAAGATGAATTCAGAGCTGAACTAGCACGCCTCTAAGGTGTTTGTCAGTCTGTATGAATGGAAAATGGGAAGTAAAAAGCAGGGATAGAAAAAGAGGTATGTAAGTAATAATTATAAAAAAATAAAAAAAGAGCGTTTCTTATGTTTCTACGGTCACTCTACAGTTTCCTGATGAATCACTGGTCAAACAAATTAGGAATTCAGTTTCCAAACACAAAAAAGAACCCCTATAAGGCTTCACCATTTCAGTGTCTTCAGCTGGTCACACCCTGGAACATCCTCCATGATGAACCTCTCAGTTGGACTAAAGAGAAAATAGAAGCTTGGTACAAAATGAACTAAATGGCACAGGTATCACAACCATTTTGCTTAAAATATAAATTGTAAAGAGGCTGTGGAAAAGCAAGATAGAATAAAGCCCTAAATCAACCATTACATACTTCATTAATTGTATAAAAGTGCAAGATTAAAGTAGTTCAGATTAAGCATTCAGTTCACTATAGGCCACACAAATGCTTAGCTTGGTCATCAATGGCCTAGTTTTGTCATTCAGTTATTAATATTAGTTTAAACCACAGAAAGAACAAAAACTGAATGAAAAAACATATGTGATCCACTTCAAAAATGGTTAGATTTCTGTGACCAGCACGAAATATCATCAGCTATACAATATATACATAAAAATATTGTGTCTTAATCTTTGTTTTAACAACTTAGAATAAAGCTGTACTAAACTCTATTTCCCTAGTGTGCCAACTCTTTGCTCTGTTCCGGCCAACTGGCCCAGTAATACAGAGAAGTCCTTTTATAGCAATAGTACTTGGATTGATCCACAATTTTGACACTTCAGCCATAGTAACTGTTGAAATGCTTTATTCAGCCAGGCTAGGTGATCTCATGCGACTGCCCAGGGCTCAATCAAAGCTTCTTGGGTGGCTCCACAAGAAGAACAGGCCATATTCCAAAAACAAACTGTTAAAAGAAAAATAGGAAGAGAGGAAAGATTCCTTTGAATATTATATTTCTTGGATTAAAAAGCAAACACTATTAAACTTAATGTAATGAAAAGGACAAAGGGGTAATGGCTCCAAAATGAAAAACTGTAGATACAGATATGATATTAGGAAGAAATTCTTCCCTGTGAGGGTAGTGTGGCAATGAAACAGGTTGCCCAAAGAAGCTGTGGATGCTCCATCCCTGGAAGTGTTCATGGCCAGGATGGAGCTCTGAGTAACCTGGTGTAGTGGAAGATGTCAGCCCACGGCAGAGAGGGTGAAATTAGATGATCATTAAGGTGCCTTTCAATACAAACCATTTTGTGATTCTCTGAAAATTTCAACCGCATTTCCTGGGATGGAAGTAGAAGTCAAAAACACTACCCTAACAGCATAATTATTGATCCCCAACACAAGTTCAAAGCACAAGATATCCAAATGCACATTAATGAACACAAAATAATTCCTGCTTACCTTCACCTTTGGTCTGTGTTTCAGGAAAAGTGTCCTTGTGTATAAACTGAGGAGAAGGAAAAAAGCATGCTTAAAATTTCATATATAAAACAGCATATAAAATAATGATGTACTAATCCCAGTTTTATTTTCCAACTAGAAAGGAATGGTTTCTGTAATTGCAGGGCTACCCACTCTGCCTAGATTTATTCAAAACAGGAGACATTAACTTACAGTAAATCCTTCTGTACTAGATTCTGATCAGCAAATTAATTTACCCTATCACCTATGTGGGGAGAAAGAAAGAAACCCAGAGGGGTAAAAACCAAACTGGAACTAGAGTTGGTCATTTTAGAAGGATGAAATATAGCAGATGTAGTAGAGTGGAAAAGAGCATAACTTGATTCTCTCTCATTTTTGCTCTTAGATGCTTTCTCCCCTTAGTAAATCTTCTCCTGTGTATGATCTCACTTTTTTAAAGGGGATATAGATGATGCCACCGTGTGGCTAAGAAAATACTCAGGAAACTACTTCAGTGAAAGCTTACAGTCCACTGGGGTAAGACAGACAAATCAGGCATCTGCACATTCCCCAAGGGATAGAGGATGCAAACCCAAATTATTTATGTGTTGCATGTTGGAAAAAACCTTGCCTATGCTTGATTCCTGTACAGAATTTTCTTAAAAATATTATCTTTAGGGTAGCAGACAACCTGTCAGCCAAAATGGAGTAACTGTTTACAATATACCTTCACATATTTTTTTAATATATATATATATAAAGGTACATATATATATATATACATCTACACATGTATAGATACATAAATACTTGTACATATGTGTGCATATATATACATGCATAAATATAAAACAAAAGCTAACAGATCAGCTGTTGGAACTGTACTTATTTTCCTTGCATTTTCCTTTTACTAGGTATTTTAACATCTGACCAAAAAGAAGAAAACCATGCTAGATTTAGGAAAATGGATATGTAATCAGGTTTCCTGAACTACATAGACTGTATCTGTAAAAGAGACATTCTTAAGTTATGGCTAAGTGGTAAAATATTATTTCATTATAAGATGAACAAACTGCAGAAATTCTTCACAGACTTCAGCTTAAATTCTATTCTGGTCCCTGATTCCACTAGATGGTGGCATACAGTAAAAACGAGACAAACATCTTCTGGCTCCAGATTTGCTAACTTACATTCTGGTTTAAATCTTCTCCTGAAACTAATATCCTGCCCTTCTGGGAATAGCTTTACTACAACTACTACAGCCATCACCCTTCTGCACTACTGCATGATGCCTGCTAGTTTTTAGGAGTGACAGTGCCTATCAAAAAGATTAGTTGTCCTCTGAAATTTAAACATGTTAAAGTACTTTAGGATTGCTGGTCAAGAACAGACAGGTATTAATGGCTTATATTCTGAAATTAATATACTGTCAAATAGTTTTCCAGTTTAACTGCCAAAGGGTTCTCGTTTCTGAATTACATTTTCTTGAAGAACCATGACTATTTAAAGATTAGTGATTACATTTTGAAGAATATAAAATAATTGTAGAGAGTTTTTAGATCAGTTGCAAAGAGGAAAGGAAACCTTGCACCGGTGTAATAAGCCATTTTCCTGCACTTCTGGATGAAAAAACATTCTGAAGTACATCTGAGCCTGGGAAAACTCCTAAGCTCTTTATGGACATCCAGTTTAGAAAACATTTCCTACCTTAGCAGGATATGAAGGTAAGAACCCAGGCCTGTGAGAATATGCCACCATGCATGAAACTGTGTCACAGCTCCCATCACAGGAGGCATCTTCTCTCGTAGTGCTCTGAAAGAAAGAAGCTCCACACAATGGGATATTTTTTTCCAAGCTAAGGAATCTCAAATCACAATGTTTGGCTGTCGGATCACATATTATTGTTTCCATATCTCAAGCATGTGCTTGATGGTTAAGGCTTCACATGATCAGGCTTTCAGCAGATGAGGAGCAGCAATTATACCTTATACTGCCAGTACGGAAAGATATTGGCATACTGACTTTCTTACACATTTAAAGAAAGCACACACTTCCTCATAAAATGAGTGATCAGATATGTCTGGACTCAAATTTCAGGGGATATATTTACAGCATCTCACAGGCCCAAATGAATTCTACCATCCTCCTCATCAAAACTCTGTGAACTCTGTCCATAGGATGAAACACAGAGTTTAAGGCCGAGAGAGGAAATGGGATCTATCAGACATCAGCACTTTACATATGGTAATCACACCACCTATTCTCCCAGTCCATGGGACCTTAACTTGCCTTTCTCTGTTGGACTCTAAATCAGGGACAAAATGGGTGTTTAGTGAGGAAACAATGAAAGTAGGAGGTCTGAAATACTCTGCCAAGATGCTTTGTATTTTGCAGTTATGGGATGCGAGCTACTTGGAAAGGGGCTAAGGGATGGAGGTAGAGAAATAAAGGGAAGGAGTTGCATTGCTCTGATTTCTCCTGCTCACTAAGCTTCTGCAGATATTGCCTATTTTGGCTGATGGTGGAGCAAATGTTTGCACCTGCTTGTCTTTTTTCACTTTCATTTCACATTCAGTCAAAACAAAAAAGGGAAAACAATTGCATATGTTAAGGAAGAAAAATCTGTAGCTTCTTACTTACTGCTTGAAGTTATAGTACTTAGTCCCACTGACTAAATCCTGAGCTATTGCTTAGTTTTCAGAGCTGCTCAGTCACAAATATTAGCAGTGCCTGGTAAAACCTCTGAGCCTTTGGATGGCAGGAAATTTCAAAGCCCATATTCAAAAGTGCATGGTTCCAGCCAGGGAAACTGAGTGCTATATATTTTGTTATTTTGATTTTTTACAAAAATTTTAAAAATAAACTGCAGATTTAATGAAATATGGAAAAATAAAACCCGGAACCAAACCCCAGTTTTGAACTAGAAAACCAGAGCAGGTAGGTGGATGATTCACAAGTTAGAGCTTTAGAGACCAAAAGATTTCAAGGCATTGAAATGCATTTTCTCCAAAGGTTCAAATTATAATGTCATTGATAGAAATCCAAGGCTCTGCAGATGTCTGATTAAAGCTAGTAAACAAGCTTTTTTTTTTTTTTCCAGCATCATAACCAAACAAGTATCATAGAAAGTATACTAGCATTTTTCCCTTTACAAAATGAAGATGGAAAAAAGTGCCTCAGCAGCTGGGGCAATTTTTGGGCCTAGGAACCAGCTCAAAAGACCCATGGACCCACAGCAGCTCAGCAAGCTTCGTGAATCAGGGGTTACAATCTCACCAGTGAGGTGAGGCAGCTGCAAAAATCAACCCTGATGCCAATATCTGCAAAGTAACTGCATACCCTACCACTTGTGTTGGCAAATAACTTTTCTATCCCATCTGTATCAAGTGCTTCTAGGGATGAGGCACCATATATTATATTAATTTTTTTTTTAAAAAAAAATCTTCAAGAATACTCTGTTGGAGTTAACTTTCAGTTGGCCTAACCTAGTGCAGGAACTACAGAGCCAAAAAGGACAGATGGAAAATTCAGACTCCTTTACAGCACACTATTATTTGGCCCTGACAAAGCAACCTACTGGGACAATTCTGTACACCACAGATTCAGTGGCATAACAGTGTTTCAAATTGCAAAGACTGTATTTTTCAGGATGCTGGAATCAACCTTTCCATCTCCTCCAGTTTCTGGCAGAACACATGCATCACAACTGGGTGTTGTCTATTGGTAACATATATATTGTAATAGGTATTTCTTTTATGTTTATTGGTAACATATATATTGAAATTGGTATTTCTGTAATGTGCAGAACTACTGGTTTTGATATTTTGCTGGAAAATGGCAAGAGCAGAAATCAAAAAAACCCAAAAAACCAAACCAACAAACCGGCAAGATAAAAACACATTCAGATGAAATTAAGTGTAAATAGCAGGGTTTAATAAGCTAGAGATCCTCCAAATTACTTCAGTGACATAACTTCTCTCAATTTAATTTCAAGTTAGAGATATATGTAAAAAAATAAATTTATTAATGGATAAAAAACATTAAACTAAAAAAAAATTTGTTAAGTGCTGAATCTAGTTATGAGCAAACTGGATAAAACCCTCATGGATGTT
The DNA here is from genome assembly GCF_036250125.1 of Pseudopipra pipra. Lineage (NCBI taxonomy): Eukaryota > Metazoa > Chordata > Aves > Passeriformes > Pipridae > Pseudopipra > Pseudopipra pipra. The sequence goes on along the minus strand of NC_087550.1, from coordinate 30,722,076 downwards.
TTGTAGGCAGCATACCATATGTAACATGAGATGGACTTGAATATACACAACAGAAACAATCAAATCTTTATACTAAAAGACTATTTAGAGTTATCCAGACAAAGCGAAAAAAACTCACCTCAATTTATCACAGAAAATGTTGTCCACATTCCAGAGAAAAAATCCCATTAAAAATACAGTTAAAGATGTATAGCCTAGACCTCTAAGCCATGGGTATACCCTAGAGAGAGAGAAATAATGCAAAGTTTAGTTCAGAATGCTTTAAAGGCAGTGTGTAACATACACAAATACTATTACATATTAAAAAACTGCTTTATCAATTTGGTTTTTTCCCCAAAAGAAAAAATATTAACTTTAAATTTCATCTATTTAAATATTTTATTTTACTGCTCCTCTCTCCTGACTTCACATTCTCTGAGACAGTTCTTTTAAATGTTTCACTTCTATATATCTAATTGTTTCCCTAAATACTGTACTCTCCTAATGAAACAAGGAAGTGAGAAAACTGACATTGGCTAAAAGGCACTAATTCTTCAGTCCCACATATAATCTTTCATTAAAAAAACCCAACAAAAAAACCAAGAAACCATGTTACAAATTAGGACTCTCTCAAAAGAAGAGGCTCTTTTAGAATAGATATCCCTATACTAGGGAACTTGTTTAAATACAGTGTAACAAAATTACTTTTGTGAACACAGACCACCATGACCAACAACTAACCAAATGAATGGTATTAGAAAACAGTAACCTCGTGTATTTTAGACTTAAGTGCTGCTGGAGACAGAAAAAAATCATTTTAATTTTGGGAGAAAAAAAAATCCTGTTTAAGATATGGGAAACACACTGAAGAATCAGATGCAAAGAAGTGCATCATCAATAAACTTAGTTTCCCTATCTACATTCAGGTTGGACCATAGAATTGTAAACTTGCTACATGGAAGCCTCCTTTCCCACTAATCAGTCAAGTCCAAAAGCAAAGCCAAACCCAACCCTAAAAGGCTGCCATGAAATACTGTTCAAGTTATTTTTAAGTGTTATGAATGCACGGTTGAAATTCTGGGTTAAAATGCATTCCTGAGCTGCTTTTCCCTCCACTGTGTGTGCTACACACAGCACATGTTTCAGAGCTGTGAGCACTGGGAACAAAAATGTGCAAAACATAGCAGGTAGAGCTTCTTCCACAGGGCAAGTTAACCAGATACAAGCTGTATATGTTAACAAATGCACTGCTAATATAAACTATCAAAACTATTACTTGTTTATCTAATAAATGTGTGGAGCATCATGCAGTACATGGCAGAAACTACATTGTAATATTCCCAACTCAGTGCTCCAGGGACATAAGCAAGACCAAGACATTAAGGAGCACTAAATAGTACATTAGACATGCTGGTAAGTAGGTAATTATAGATAGAATTGTTCAGGGAATAAACGCTGGTGTTTTGTGAAGGAATGAGAAAGAGACTGGCATCATTTATTAATAGGGAACATGCTTCATGAACAGAGAATAACATTTGCCCAGTTGTCATGTTGTCAAGGAAGCAGACCAAGAAAGAGATTGAAAGTGTGGGGGAAAACAGGCAGGACAAGGAACAAATAATGAGGACAGGATGCAATGGTAGCCTGGAAGGAATAACATGCTGTTATTTGGGATTTTCACTCTAAAGTTAGAGTGACTTTAAGCCCCGCACTAAGAAATATGATAGGAAGTGAAGTAAAAAACAAAATAAACAGAAATCAGGGTCAATATTTAAACTGAAACAGGCTTGGACAAGTGCTAGCACTACTGATGGAAATACAGGAATATGTTCTAGCAATGCAGAGAAAGTAAATCCAAAAGTGTGTTTGGAGATGAATTTTAGAGAAAAGAAAGGGTACCTTCAGGCTGGCACAGCTTCTCTAGCAGAACTAATTCAAAATTAGCAGTAGTTTAGTTAAAATTTAGAAGTAGTTTAAACCTACTTCTCTCCCCATCCCAACTTTCTAACCAGTTTGCACAATATAACCAAAGGGGGGAAGTAAGTCATTGTAGGGCCCTGTTGCAATGCAGTGATCAAGCTAATTAAGAATATACACTCCAAACCCCTAAAACTGAAGCAAAAAGTAGGTGGAACTTCAGAGACAGACTTTGCTGGAGGAAAACAATGAATTATACTGGTGATGTTATTGATAAAGACAGAAGACTAAGATATACATCAGAAACAATGGGAATGCACAGCTGTGTGTAATTTGCAGAACTAAACAAATAGCAGGCCCAAGAGTTTGTCTATACAGACAGAAAGAAATTTAATCTAAGCGACTAGAACTGTGCTAAATCCTTGAATAAGAACAAAATTAAAATGACTTGAACTTGATTCAATTTAGTTCCCCCTGGAAGTGAATTAATGTATATCACTTCAGATCTTTAGGTTAGGATTAAAACTTCCAGTTCATGGGTTTGAAAAGTGCCTTTAAATTGATGGTTGTTTCTAAAGCTGCAACACACTATTAGCTTGTTATTTTTGCTTAATAAAACTCTGTGAACATTTTCACTTGGTCTGTCAGAATTTCTTGAGGAAAGCCAAACCACATGAACTGAAATTGCAATTGGAAGGTGATTCAGTGCATGTACTTGATCCTTGTGGGTCCCTTCCAATTCAGGATATTTAATGATGCTATGAAACTTCAAAGTCACACCTTTTGTGAAATTTTTCCTTGTGCTCCTGAACAGATATGTGTGCAACTCAAAACAAAGTTTAACAAAAAGCACACTTAGAATGATGACAGTAGAAAGAAATAAGCAATTTTCAGGGGCAGTCCCCAAATACACAAGAACACCAGCAATTCACATGGCATAGACAGAAATGGACACCCAACTGAGTTCCTGAAGAGCTAAAAGTATGTGTTTACTACAATACTCATTCAATTCTATTTTCTTCCCTTATACCTACCAAATCTGTGCTCTGAAGATTCTAATGCTTCTCATGTCTCCTAACACTTCTAATACCTTTTGTTTGTTACAGTTTTTACTTCAATTTCCATAACATATACCTAACTTTACCCAGCTGAAACTGTAAGAAAAACTATCATTTTACATCTTTTACATTTGAATTTTAAATACTAGAGCAGGGAAGAAGAAGAATGGAAATTACTAAGTGATGGTTCTGCTCTGCAGTCTTACTCTTACCACTCTCCAGGTATCATCATTATTTTGAACACTAGAAATAGATTTTGCATTACCCAGCAATATGAAGACAAAAACTCCATTCCCCTTGAAGTCCCAGACTAACAGCTGAAGCCACTAGCAGGACACTTGGCAGTGAACATTGATCGTAAATGAAGAAATCTCAGTTTAGTTTATTGTTATCCCAGTGGCTTCAAAAAGTGTAAGGTGATGAGCCATTCCCTATGAACCAAGCAGAGCCCACCAGCTAGCATTACGTACCTAGTCAATGAAATTCTGCCACTGCCAATTTCTTACGTTAAGCCCACCAAAAAAAAGATGCAAATGTCATGTTATAATATTGAATTAAATAGTTACTTACCATAATACTATATAAACGGATCGTAGAACTATAATAGAAACTAGTGTTCCATACATGACCTGGGGAAAAAAAGAAAAAAAAGAGATAAAATTCAGCAGTTGGATTCGAGAGACCCTATAAACCACTACAGGAGTAAAAAAAATTTGAAGCCTCTATTGTTTTTTTGATTTCTTAGTCTCAAGAAAACACCATTCCTTCTAACTTCCTCTCAAGAAAGCCTTCCATTAAAGTTTCAAATAAAAGTATGATTCTAAACCACAGCCTTTATGCAATAACAGGAAAAGTCAGTTGTGTAAAACCAGTTTCACTGTTTTGAATCTGAAAGCAAACACTAGATGGCACTCGTAAACCATCCTGAAATCAAAAATGGTAACTAACTCCTGTCATCTTTTTGTCTCTGCATTTTAGCTCAGGATTCTGTAAGCATCAGCTAAAATCACTTTTGAAAGCTGTACTTCTTTCACTGATATCTAATAATATTTTTTCCTGAAAGCAAACACCTGAATAGACTTTGCAGTATGCCCACACTGAACACCAATATAGAAGAAACTTTCCAGGAAGCATTTCAAACAACTATTACAGATTGTTGGGATTCAATTTAATTATATAGTGGGAAGGCTGTATGCTCTGAAGATCCATGAGGAAAATCTGGCTCACTGCAGGCTTGATGAACTTGCATGCAATTGCCTGACATATATAAAAAGTCAAAGTAATCATTTATTTTCTGCCTCGTGATCTTTAAATCACTGGTTTTTATTCACAAACTTAGGATTCATGTAACACCATCTCCAAGATGTAAAGACTAAAGGAAAGGAAAAATGTGGTCAGTCATGCCTAGGAATTGATGCAGAAGCTGGTGCAGTAGGCAGGATTTTTAGACACTAATGACATTCAATTACTCTCTATACTTTTTATTCTGAACACTGTTTTCCTCCTGCCAAAAGGCCGTTTGTTCCAAGCAGCTGTGCCTTGCTCTTTGCCTCTCTCCAGTGGCCCACAAGCCCCTCGCTATTTTTTTCTTACTTGTTCCCTGACTTAACTAGGAGCAAAATGGGAAAGGTTAACTCCTATCTAATGCTGCATGAAAGACAAAAATGACAAAGCTTTGCTGTCTATTTTGAAAAGCCACTAAACCTCACAGAAATGTGTCTACAAACCAGTGTCCCTACCATGTTTTACTGACCTCCTGACACCCTTTCTTCTTTTAAACTATGTTGCCTTCGAGACAAGGACTGGCTCTTACTTTGCCGTTACTGGGGCAGTCAGGTACTACTATCCTGTAAGCATATGCACGCATCTAGTCATCTGACATAAAATAGGTAGCTGTAATACTGCAAAGTGAAGTATTCAAAAGTCTATAAAGGCAAATTTGCCAACTCCTTTTAGCTTTAAGGATGAGGTTAGTAGTACACACCATATGTGCATATCTATCAAACAAGACAGACAACAGAGCCCTTACGTTTGACAACAGGTAAAAGTAAGCTCCAATATTGACTATTCAAAGTTATTCAGTACAGCAGCTCTTCATATGCATTCAGAGTGAGATTGAAGAACTTCAGTAAATAAATTACTATTACTGTGTGTTCTGCTCTGTGGGCTAATTGGTTCTGGCTCGTACTTTATACAAAACTGTTAATTCCAGTCCCCTTGTTGGGGTACAGCATATAAATCAGGAAATAAAGAAAACCAACAAAACCTGCTAGACACAGCCCAAATATCAAGTGCCTATCAGTCCCAAGCTAAAGGTAGAAAGGAGAGTGCTCAGGTGAGCTAGGTGCTGCATGCTGGTACAATTCTTCATTGCTGATATTTGGCCTAAAAAGACCCCACCATATAACAAATACAGACTAAATGTAAAACATTAAACAACATTTACTTTACCAGCCTCATGTAAAACAGCCTGTTTCTTTTTTTTCTAATCAAATCCAGTAATTTATTCTAAGAGAGGGATGGCACATAGGAAGATGGTAGTCGTAGAAAGGCTCCTCTAGAATCCAGATTACAGTTTGATGCCCTTTCTTTGCTGATCTCCTCCTTCTTACAATTTTCATTGCTAAAACACTCCTCTGCAGCAGATATATAGGAAAAATCTATCCATGAAGAGAAATTTCTGTCATACACATTAGGAGTGTGACCCCCTTTATGCTTGTACCCTAATTGCTCTTGGATTCTTTGTACAAGGAGTTAAACAGTGTCAGACTATGCCCAGAGAAACAGATCTTACAAGCAGCCCAAAGTCCAGGTAAAATGCTATTTTTTTTAGCAGTTGCTAAAAGTGGGAAAGAGGAAAAGCTAAGAAAAGCTTTCTTTGTAGAGCTTCCGGCTTGGTATTTCCTACTGAACTGCTTAATGGCTTGCAGAAGAGGACAGTCTTAATGGAGGGAGGAAGGGAAAAAAAAATAAAAAGAACTTTGCAGTGACTGACGAAAAATATGCCCACAGCTGACAGTTCAATTTCTTGTCTTTTCTGCTCCCCCACCCAACCAGGTTGTTAGCAGTAAAACACATTTGTGTTTAAAAGCCTGTGAAAGACTGGAACAACAAACTGTTCTGCTCTGCACGCTCCAATCCTCCACGCTGAAGGTGAGCACTGAGAGGGTGTTGCTGTGATATGCAGAGACTGTAGCTGCATGTTTTGCTACAGCTCTTTCTTACTAGACGGCTATACACCAAGCTGCATAATTCAGTTTGTACTCCAGGGAGCAGTGCTTACTTTATCTGTTTTACCAACTATGGATTTACTATTTTCATCATGGTAAAAATTTGTTAGGTATAATCCATCCACCCAAAGAAGGATAAAGTACAATATTAAAAAAAAAAAAAAAAATCTACCTTAATCAAGTTAACTCAAATTTTTCCATTCCTTTAGCTCCCTTTGTTCTTCTTCTTTAACTAACACATCACTTAAGTGACAGATGAAAACCCAAGCAAGTTTTCTGCTCTTTTATCTCACAGTGTCTTTAAACTGTAAGCCAAAGAACATTCTTGTACTGCAATTGAAACAAAAGGAAACAGTGGAATCTTACCACCTTTTGTTATCACTAGACAGTTCCTTCTTTGCTGTTTCAGATGCAAATAAACCTGCACATATTTCAGCTTTGAAGCCCGTATCTTTGCAGTTGGGGAAAAACCCAAAGTTTGGATTACCTGAAAAGAAGGCCAAACATGAAGAACATCCTTCTAATTTGCAAATGGGAAGTAGGCACTTCAGGGCTCTATGTCTGGCAGCACTTTTGATGTGGAGGCAGTTAAGCAAATCATATAGATTCACTTATGGAAGTCAGAAGCAAAGTTGGTACTCCACACTGAGAGGGGGGAGCACACAAAACTGGTTCTTCATCTACCCTTCTAGTACAGAAAGCAGAAATAGCCTGCTATTTCCATTTCTCTGTTGCCTCTGCTCCTGGCCTTCTGCCCATCCTTGGTTAATAAATTCGATTTATCAGCCTCAAATATTAGTATACACATTGGGAACAGCACTGAGAGATTCTAGGTTCTTGGCAACCACTACTTATCTATTAATACACCAACCAGCTATCAAAAGATAGTTAGCCTAAGTACTTGAACTCAGAAACTGTATTTGGAATTTGCAACAAAGAAAACTGACTTCTACATGTTTCTGGATTTCTGGAAAAGAAATTTGAGCCAAGAGAAAAAGAAGGACCATCCCCAAGATGATGCTGAAACATTGAGTAACTCAGCACAGTTACATGCTGCCTTGATAGGTCTTGAATGAACTAATTCAGATTCACTTGGTTGGGCCCTGTTCAGATGCATGATCATCATCATGGCTAGGCTTCGTGAATGAAGATTTGGGGAGGGCTCTACCCACATTTGTTACAAGTGTGCTGGTGGCTAAAAGGGCCAATACAAGATAGACAAGATCGGTTGCAAAAGGCACAGCAGAAAGACTCCTTAGGTGGTATATTCTGCAAGACACGATTCTTTCTGCATTGTCTTTTCTCCTCGAGAGTGATCCTGCGTGCATTCTCAAAAGCATCAGCAGTGTTATAGATGGCGTGTCTCCAGACCTCCTGATTGGAGGCCAGAGTAGACCAGTTATGATGATCAATGTGGCCAAGGCTGAGATGTTGTTTCAGGGAGTCCTTGTATCTTCTCTTCGAGGATCCTCTCTTGTGGCAGCCGGTGGCAAGTTCACCATAAAGCAAGATCTTAGGTAGGCGGTGGTCCTTCATCCTTGAGGACGTGCCCTGCCCAGCACAGCTGTGTTCTCAGCAACATGGCCTCAGTACTTGTGACTGCTGCTTGTTCTAGAACAGACATATTAGTCACATAATCTGACCAGTGGATGTTTAGGATTGTACGGAGACAGCGTTGATGGAAGTGTTCTAGGAGTCCCAGGAGGTGGCGGTAGATGACCCATGATTCGGATCCATATAAAAGAGTCTCTCTCTCCTCTACTCTACTACTCAGATGCATGAACATGATGGCAAAATGACACAGAAGTCAGAAGACACTGCTGTAGAGCTTCTGGGACACTGCCTGTCACAGTGAACCAAGCTTCCCCTTCAATGACTTGCAGAACTGAACCTTTGGAGAGTTAGAATATCCTTCCTCATTCCCTAAGCTACTGCACAGGTAAAAGCACTAACCAGAATGAAAGATGTACTCGCTTTCTGGAAGACATCCGCAAATGGTCTGTGTAACAGCGAAATAACACTCAAGTCAGTTTTATATGTGGTCTTCAACAGGACGACAACAAAACAGAAAAAGCTCTGTGGTGAAGACATGCCTGAAAAGGTCATTTTTATCAGATGCTTGGCAACCTGAACATACAGAAAGTAAGAACACATTCCCTTAAAAGGCACAATATATTTAGCCACAAGCCTACAACTAACTGTTGCCTTAGCAGCCAGAAGGACTCTGGAGAGCTGGAAGACATTGAGTGGGTACACACAGATTCCCCAGAATGGGGAGTCCTGTAAGTCTGAACAAGTTGTGTCCTGATATAACATATTCTTCACGCAGTTTCAATCTCCCCTATGTACTTCTACAGACATATTTCATTGTGATTTCATTTTTTTCTTAGTACTTGTATATTTAAAACACCCATAGAGAAAAATGTTACTAATTTTTTTACCAAGGCAAATGAAGTACCTTTTCCTGCTTTAGTCTCTCTTACTCAGTCACCTTAATTGGTAAATCTAATACTTGTATTTTACTTCTATCAAAAGTAAAAAAAATCACTGTTCATGTTATTGTGCTGTGATCAGTAAACATCCAGGCACTCCCTCTCCTCCTTTGGTAATCTGTTGAGCAGTTTAGAAGAAGTATGGTTGGTATTTGTCCAACAGCGCATCTCTTCAATTTTGAACCAGTTGTCATCCTAGTCCTCAAGTCTCCCAGTTATCTCTTCATCTCCTCCCCTGTACTCAGTGATGCCTCTGAACTTTGTATCATCACAAATATCATCAGTACACTACTCTTTTTCCTGCTATGGGTTGTTAAAAAAAACTCCCAAAACAGTCCCACTACTTATCCTAAGAAAATCCAGGCTTTTCATCATCTCCTTTAATTATTTTTCACTAGTCACTCCCTTACCCTATTCACAATTCTCATAATAATCTACTTCTCCAGCTTGCTTAGTTTCTCATGGGACACCACAACTACATTCTGAAATGTCTATTTTTTCATCACATTTCCTAATGTAGAAGAAACAGCTATTTAATCTGATTTTCCATTTACCTTTTAATTATTTGTTTGCAAAAATTTGCTTCAAACTCTTGCAGCAGATGACTATGCAAATAAAATAGGTTTTTAGATCTATTTTATTATTCATGTAACTTGGCTCACTAGCTGAATGAGGTTTTTCACTGCTACAAGTGCAAATGCATAGTCAGCATACGATATGCGGCAAGCAAACAAATTAGGATGGAAGACAATGCTTTGTAGGTGACAGCTTTCTAGACCTCATCATATTAGAAAGAAGGCTACTTACTGTAAGACTTGACTTGAAAAGTTTAACTGTCAAGGTAATTTTGTCTGCTTCCAGGGCTGTCTTATATTTGTGTGTCTGTGGCTCACTATACTAGCAGCTGGTCTTCCCCAACCCCTCTTCTTGTATAAGCACTAATCTACATGTGGTAAACAGGGATGAACAACTAATCTGATTTAAAACTAATTCCGAGGAGAATTAGTTGGTGATTTGAACCTGAACCTCAAGTCAAATTGCCATCAGAGAGTAAATTTGTGTGCCAGATGGAAAAGAGGGGAGAGGCACAGCTGTTTCCTGTGACAATGATGCTGGCTTAAAAACAACTGGGCAACTTCGAAGTAGGGTTGTTTAGCACCTTGAAAATTAGGTAATAATAGTGCTCTAGCCTGAGCAATTTGAATGTAAACAAGACAATATACACTGGTAAAGGCCAAGGGTACCTTTCATTTAATTGATGAGGTGGCAAAAAAAGCTAGTTCAGTTGTCAGGCAGGAAGATGTTTACTTCCTTCTAATGATGTGCTGCCTCCAACTGCCCAAAACATGCATCTCATCACTCCCATGGTTAAAGCACTAAGACCCTTAAAGATCTCCAATATGTGGATGGAGAAAAAGAAATTGGTCTATGTTGCCATGTGCCATGGATAACAAACTGAAATCACCATTGTGCCTTGCTGGCAGTCAGCAACTTACGAGCCTAAGCTGGGAAGACAAGTAGAAAGTAATTTGCGGAAAACTGAGGCTTGGATCCTGGTTGCTACATATAATACGGTCCTTTTCCATTCTTACTGCTTTTCTTTCACGGAAAAAAACACCCAAACTGAAACAATGAACAATATTAGGTTGTCCATGCAGTTATTCCCCTTTTTGCAAGCCTGATGAACTATGCTTTATCTCCTGATGCTGCTTTCTAACACAGTTAGGGACCAAGACCGTGTTTTAAACAATGATTGCATGAGCATATTTAACTGTACTTCAAGTCCACATGACCCATTCAGTTGGAAAATGCTTACTGAAATGATTTTACTTTTTTTTAATGCACAAGTAATGGACAAGTATTAAGAAAATAACTTTGCTTTGTTGTGCAGTCAGAGAAACATTTCCTCGGGATTTACAACATATTTGGCAAAAACTGTGAAAAAATGAGTACAGTACTTGAACATTTGGAATTCGGCCATAACTGTATGTTCTCCATAAAAATCAATTTGCAAAGAATTGTTGTAAAATGTCCAGCACTTTTATTGGCCCAAATATTTTCTACATGGATTCCTTGTGTATAAATTATAACAAAGAATTCATACTTTGAACCTAAGAAAAATCAGATGCAAAAAAATTAAAGGTCTGGGGCAACAGTTTAAAGTTTCCATATTTCCTTGTTTCCCAACAAGTCACAATATCTATTGTCTTAGTATTTGTGACATGGGACAATATCTATGCCAAACGCATCAAACTGGAATATAGTGAGGCTGTGACATATTTATTGCAATAAATGTATGTTGGGTAAATAAATGATTAAAGAGATAAAAGTTCATAATAAATAAATAAGTAAATAGTAAACAAAATTAGTCTAAGTCGCTTCATTCAAAACTAGTTATGATCAGCTGAGTAAAAACACCAGAAATTGCTACTTTCATCCCAGTCAGCATCTTCCTGCTGGAAATGTAAGCAGGGGGAAAAATGGGAAGGATTTAATTAACATTATAAAAAACCCCCACCCTGCAAGTTTCTCTTGTATTAACAGGTACAGCAACAATTCATGTTTCTAGGAGAGATTATCTGGAGCAGCTGAGAATGTATTCTGTTGATCAGCGCCTCACTAATCCAGCAACAGGAGCCACGTATCATTTTTACAACTGCTGATGCAGCAGGCACATTTTGACAAGCAATGGCACTACCAATTTTAAAAATTAAGGCTTTAAAGCTCTGTCCTGCAAAGAGCTCAGTGCCTTCTGCTTGGCAATTTTTCAGCTGTTACTCCTAATCAAAAAATCATAAATGAGGGAAAACTACCTGTGGCATACAGAAATGAGCATCTTTTCTAACCTCCTGTGAAGAGGAAAGCGACACAGTCCAATCCCCACAGGCAGAGGATGCATATTAATACTCCTGAGTTGCTACAAAAGGAGCCTGTACTAAACATGCCATTAAGCCTGTACAAACCAGTCTGCTAAATAACCCTAGAAGGCATTCTGTATTTAAATTCACCTTGAATTTACTCTAAGTAAAGTCAAGTAGTTAAAAAACTCAATCAACTAACATGTTAAAGCAGAGAGAAGAACATAGTACTAAGTCACACAGGCCATGTTATGATGCAAGGTCATAGTTTCAAAGCAGCTACTAAAGGAAAAAAGCAGAAAAGGATTTCTTAAGCTCTCCCTCTCGCACACACCTTAGGGACACCCTGTTATATTTGCCTCTGACGAAAACCAACAGAAATATTAGGTCAAATGCTAAAACAGAACATGCATTAAACCATTCAATTTTTTCAGCTCATTAAGTGAGAGGATGGCAACGTGACAGACAGCAACATATTCAAAGAAAAACCAAAAGGCAAACTGTTCTTCCCTTTCATCTTCCTTCCAGCTATAAAATACTATAAAACATTCCACTAAAACATCATAATTAAAAAACAAGATTAGCTGCTCCAACAAAGCAAGATTTACCTGATGGAATACAGGCTCTTTCAAATTTAAGTAAACCTGGAAAGATTAAAAAAAGAGAAATAATTTGCAACACAGAATGACTGTAACATTATTTATCTAAATATTGCCAAGACTTGTTCTGTTAGAATCAAGCCATAAGTGTCTATCCATGCACCATTAAAGTTGATTAAACATTTGAAGTTTCCTCTGGCAATACCTGAGGTTTTAACTGTGGAATTATTTTAAATTAAGAAGCACAAATAGAAACATTAACGCTTAACATTAGGCTTCTCATTTAATAGAGTTGCAGCACATACAAAACCAATTAAGATGCTGAAATTACCAGACACGTTCTCAAAATGCATTGCAAGAAGAAAAAGTACTCTATTTTGATTTGCTACTACTAATGTTTTAGACAATAATTTAACATTTCAATTCATTTTACAAAAACCTAGTAGTTCTTTCTTTTGTTAATTAAGGTAATTTAATTTATGCTCTTAAATAGAGAAAGGCACTAGACCTTAGGCATAACGTGCCACAGGTGTAAAAAATTGTAGGAGAAACAGAAAAGAACAGGGTAGAATTTTGACAGCTGAAGATGACTTACAATATTACTTATTTTCTTTAAGAAATGGCTATCAACAGAAATTACGAAGGAAATTTCATCTGTTGGTTGACAGCACAAAACTGAGTTTATTCATAAAGGGAGAACACTGCGCTGTGTTTTGAGCTGTGACAAAAAAAACCAGAAGAATGTTAACTAACAGCTGAATTCTTTTCTTATTCTGGCTGTTTTAAAACACCAGTCAATATCCTGGACTGAGTATCACAGTTCACTTTCTGAAGCCTGTTGAACAGGATGATTCTTATTTCTATAGATGAATTCCAGTGAGAGAAGGTGAGGAATGCAGCTTGTCCAAGGCCTCATAACAAATCAACAGTGACTATTTTTCTCACATTCCTATTCTAGCAACTGGATTATTGCTTTTCCCCTTCATTTATTCTATACAGTGGTTTAGATAGAAAGGTGGCCAGCACATCATTTTCCCAACAAAAGAATAATTTGTCTTTCTTGACTGGAAGTGACAGAGATTCAGTATTGCCTCTATAATGTTCCTTTGCTAGCAGGAAAATTGTCAACCTACAGGTGAAAATGCCATATTAGAAAAAGTTACTTACTATGCTGACTACAAAGCTGTATGTTATTAAAAAGAAAAGCAGCGGATAATTGACTGTGTTCTTGTACTTGAAACATTCATACCTGGAAGAGAACATAAAGCAGAGTAATAACATTCATCACTTACCATATAAAGGATGCATTTTTCAAGGTATATTATCACAAAACTTGGGAGCAAATTTATCCTAATGGGTCTTAGACCCTTCAAGAAATTGTAAGTCTTCCAATAAGGATGTATTATTTTAATAGAAAAATTCATACTTCTACCAATAAATGTTTTTTTAAAAACATTTATAGTGCAAAAAAACCCCAACACCAATAAGCATATACAAAAAAAAGTAACGCACTCTAAGAAAAGAGTTTGTAAAACAGAAGTGTTTTCAGGAGGTGCTTAAAGGGTAATAATGGATGTCAAATTAGAAGTTAGTCTGAAATGCAATACAGCCGTCAAAAAACATTACATCTGTGAGCTAAAGGCAGTGGAAAAAGGACTGCCTTGCAAAACAGTGAACTCCAGAGATATGTTAAAATGCAGATTGTTTGTCTTCACTACAGTCACAGTACAGTAAATTTGCTAGATTGGGTACTGGTAGAAGTGGAAGGTAAATAGCTAACTGCTCCCAGTATGTAAAACAATCAATTAAAATTAGCTTCACAATCTCTGCACCGTGCCTCAGTCTCCGTTGTGATGGAAGTACACACACATTGCAGAACACACTTCCATCAGAAATAAAGGTCCAAAATATCTGAACAAAGATGAACTTTGAGAAGCCCATCATCATTAGGGCTGGAGAAAGTTGTCTATAGAACTCCAAGTCACATCTGTTTAGTTTATTTGTTTATAAACTTTCAGAAACAGACACATTCATGAATGAACAAGAGGAAACAAATTAAAAACATATCTGGGGAAAAAAAAAATCTAAAGGCAGCACAACGTGCTACATTGCAAAATGGCTTGCTGAAGTAATTACACAGCTTAAGAGTCAGCAGGACTGAATGACGTATAAGGAAATGTCCTGTACAGAACCACCTGCAATCTGCCTTCAAGAAAACCAAAACGATTATTAAAAGCCTCCTAAACTGCACATTAGCTCATTCTTTTGAACATTTTAATTGCTACCAAGCTTATATATACAGAATCTTATTAGAGCTATAAATGCAGTGACAGGCTTCAGCGCTTTTGAAGATAATATAGTAACCACTGCACACACAAAAAAATATTTTTTCAGACAGATTTTTATAGCCACTTCTCATGTTTTTTCCCAATCACATTCAAATCAGGCAAAAGAAATGCAAAGGCAGTTTCAAGGAGATAGGGAGCTACAATGGAAATATTTCCGCTAAGAGAGGCATTAGGATTCTGGTCCTGAGTTTGTACAAATCATACTAATGTATGAATCACAAATTGAGGGTTATTTCCACAGACAGAGGTTTAGTCCTTGAGCACCCCGACTCCATTGCAAACTGGTAATCTTTACCAAAGACATTACAATTTTCAACAGCTGGATATTTGATATTTTCAAAAGCAAAAAGACTTTTTTCCTCTCTTTTTGTCTGCAACAAGTTGATTTATCATTTACATTTTCCAAGTGACAGAATAAATCATGTTAAATCCAGGCCTTGCAGCAACAGGCAAGTAAAAGCCAACTTAGGGTATTTTCACAGTTGTCAAATGTTACGTTGCTCCCAAAATTAAATGGTTGAAAACATCCTGGCATTGCATTAAGCTGTCACACATGTTCCAAAACACTCTCCACAAAATATGCATTTAACTCTTCATAAAATCTTTTCTTTAATTTTCCAGATGAGTGGAAAGCAGGTTTAGCCAGAAACCTGAAGTGTTTTGAGTCAGACTCCATCATAGAAATCCAGCTCCAATAAATTATAATGTTGCTAATTTTGTAGGTGTTACTGAAGTTGATTTTATTATGTCTGCTGTTTTTATACCAAGTAGCACTGAGCTCTGATTGTACACTACACTAAATCTTTATTAGAAGTGGGGTTTTTTCCTGCTAAAAAACACTGGTAAAATATATCTAAATTAGCAAAAACTAGGACTAATGGCAGCCTACTGCTCCAATGTCATAGTGCTGTGCAAAACCAGACCTCACCAAAAGCAGTAGAAGCTTCATCTCACTATACACTAAATTTGGCTTCAGAGACTGCACATTTCAAAAGTTAACATTTCATAAATATTTGGGGAAAAAGAAATTAGCAAATACTTACAGGCAGTAGACAAACACACAACAACTGTATATCATTGGCAGTTCATCCAACAGCTATAAAAAGCAAAGACATTAAAATATGAAAACTACTTTTAAATCACAAGCTTGTGTAAGTTAATTAAGGAGAGGTAAGTCTTCAGTAAACATGAGTTTTTAAGTCACTTGGATATCCACCTTCTTAACTGTACTTTAAGATATAGCAGTGTCAAACCCTATTCAACTAGCAAAAGCTTCTGTGCTAACCAGTTATTACTCTGAATCTTTTGAATATTACTTTTCATAAAAGCCCACACCTTCAAAGAATCTTGCTATGTGCTGTTCATACCTTTTAAAAAATTTGTAAGAATTAGTTTTGAAAAGTCAGATTGAATAAGACCATCCCATCTATAGCCTTATAGTCAGTAGCATCTTCTTCACAAAGAAACTGAAAAGAATTTTTTTCATAGCATAAAATACAACTTCAGCCCATTAGGATGAGCAATGTGCTTGCATGTTTACTTCCTAATTTTAGAAATTTCTTACATTGTTTTAATTCAGAGACAGAAATTTTTGTTTGTTTGATGTGGGGTTCTTGTTCTTTCTGTTGTGGGGCTCTTGTGGTGTGTTTTGTTGGGTTTCCTTCCCCCTCCCAGATTATAACTGCATAAAAAGACTCGCGTGTTACAGCTAAATCAGTTATTTTTCTGAGAACTTGCCATATTAATAGAATGGAATTAAAATAGTAATCACAAGATAGTTGATTTCTCAAGAACTGGTACACTCAAAACTGTCATTTATCATTAGAAGGAAAAAAATCATAGTACCATTTTCTGCTAAAACTTTTCTCATCAAAGAACTTTAATGAATTTTTGCTCGTAAATATATAGCTAAACTTACCTCCTCTTAGGAAGGACTGAAAATCACGAAAATGAAAAAGCACACAAATGGATCAATGAAGATCCACAGCCTCTGATTTCTAATATGTTAAGCAAACATTAATAGTTAGGCCTTTTAGAACTTGATTCATTCCTAAGAAAAACAAGAACTAGATGCAAAGAAGATTTTGATCTTTCTCCATCATCACTCTGAAAATTCTTGATGGTTATGCCTGTAAAGAAATTGCTTTCCTACTACTGATACAGGGTCCCTGACAAGCTCAAAACCATGTTTTTCTGAATAATGAGACACATTAAGAGCAATAGCAGCTTACGCAAACCCTGTTATAAAGCCAGCCTGATTCTTCTTGGTTTGAGATAATTTTTCTAACTGTGCAGTCAAAAATGACATTTTAGTTTTGAAATTTCATACTGGGTTAAATCTAATTCTTTACAGAAGGAGAGAGATGTATTATCCCAAGTGCTTGCTGTGGTTTTGGTCACAGAAAGTTCAGGAAATGTTTCACAATGCTGCTAAACGTTTCTGCTGACCAGGTGCTACTGAAAGGGCAAGCCTTGCTTCTTCACCCACACTCCCGCTGCTTCTCTCCAGTGAGCCAGGTCCAACATCTGAGGCAGCACACAACTAACCTTGTAGAAGAAGGTTTAAATCCCTGCACCTGTGCTTTATAGGGTCAGGGACCACAACAGGTAGCACAAAGACAATATCAGGAACACTGACAACAGCTGAAGCTAACAGGTGTGTTAGGTGGCACTCTGCCATCACATTAGTCTATCTTTGCTGTAATGCCTTGGAGGGGAAAAAATAGAAGAAATGGCTGAATTCAGCTTTATAGTAATAGTTTTTTATAAAATTGGTGATGTGCTTTTTCAAGCCTGGCAGGAATTAGCTGCACGATTAATTCACATGGCTGTTAAAGACTGTGAGTCATTTAACACCTCATAAAAGATAAAAGTGGGGGAAGAACAAGAAATGGAAAGAACATGGAAAATTTTTCAAATTTGGATGGCTGATTACACTTTTAAGTTCATATGCTGGCAACATCTCAGAGAAATTACAGTAAGAACTAAGAGCTTCTCAAAACATCTTAGTTAGAATTTGCATGCAGAAGACAATGGCTTCTGTATCCAAAGGAATTAATGCTTCTAGAATGTCAAAGGCATGTCTGGACAATGAAGAACCACGGAAAGAAGGAAACTCGGTGAGCTGATTTCACTGGTTAAATACGCATTTCGGATTCTTGAGGAATGCACAATCATGCAGCTCCCATAAAAACAAGAGAAAAAGGGGTGATTGCTTTAGAACTATTCTGAACAATTGCTTTCAAAAACAGAGGCTTTCACATTTCTCTTACTTTAGCAAACTGAATCAACCATATACTGTATTAAGACTGCAAAACAAATGTAAAAAAAACCCCTCTTTGAACAGCTATCAATGCTGATAAGAGATAAAGTGAACGAGAAAAGGTTATTTATTGGTTGAACTGTTTCCTCTGTGGTGATCCATGAGCTAGCAACTGGAGTAATTATGGGCCACTTGCGGATTTCACTTGGCTGCCAAAAAAAGTGTACTTTCTGTGCCTCACATGAAGCCTCTTACATCAGTTGGAAAGATGATGCAAGACATTGCTGCTTCCCTCTCATCTGCTTCTGCCCACACTTTGCTTACCACAGTTCACAGGCCCTTTAGTTGATCTGATGCAACACCAGAACTACATGGCAAGTAGCAGTAAAATGACTTGTATTAAAATAGCCTCTACACACACACACAAATAAAATAAAATAAAACCCAAAAAGCTCCATGTAAGAACGTTTTAAGTCTGTATAATTTTAATGATTGAGTTTCATGGTGCCCTTGCTCACCTCTGCATCAGTGTAAGAAAGAGGATTTGAAATACTGGCCATGTTAGGAATAAGCAGCTCGGGGAAGACATATGAAAAAGGTTGAAATTCAAGGCAATTTCACCACAGGAGTGAATATAGGTAAATCATACTTTAATTTGGGAGGAAATGGTGAAATGGCTCTACAAACTGCCTTTTTCATGCAAGAAAAGGACCAAATATTCTTACGTGGCAGCAACTATATGCTTTGTGGAAGCTGGCAGTCTCCAGCACGTGCCAGAGATATCAAGCAGAGCATTATGGAGACAAACTTCAAACAATTGGCAATATGTAGGTCCCACTGTGACCAGTAGAAGTCCAGGACTCAATTCGGCTGCCGCAATATAGTTGCCTAATGCCATCTGAGATGCTCTGTCACATCCAATACACCCACCCAAGACTAGCAGATGTGACAGGGGAGTCTAAGAAACCTGCACCTCTGTGGCATGGCAGCTGGACACCTGACAGCACACTCACAGGGTTTAAAATAACACTAAACACCTATACTCAGACAAATGAATCTTTTTTGAGTGAAGGCTGCCAATGGAGTATGGAGAACAATTCAGCCCAGCTGACTGCCTCCCTAAATTCCACTGACTTAACTGTATTTCCACTGACTGTGGTGAGAGCACACACTGCCAGCAGAGACTTTTAAATGTAGATTTCTTTATTTTGAACTGAATTCCACTTCATCTTGCCTTTGATTCAAAGATGAATTTCCTTAATCTTCGAAGACCTAAAAGAGGACAACAGGACAAGACTTCCTGCATCCCTTTAAAAAAACAGGAAATACCAGGACTAAATCCCTGTGCCCTGTGATTTGTTCTAGAATGCCTTCTACTTGAAAATAAGAGAGAAGACAACTCAACTACTGCTACTCAAAAGATACTGATTTCACTATTAATGCTACAGATACCTCTAGATAAATAGAAATCATAATAGAAAAAGATGTAAAAGATAAAATAAATAACAGTAACTCCTCTCTATACTGCTTGTTATTAAGCCAAAACTGTAGTAAATTTAAAACAACAACTTGTATAAAAAGATAGCATGATTTCTCAAAGGATAAAGTGTCCTCCACCAACAGAAGCAATTGATTACAGCTCTTATTGTAGATGCAGGTATATATTCCTGTATGTCTATCAGTGGAAAATACCTAATGAAACAAGACCTGAATTACTCTCTTGTTGAGAGCAGGAGTCATGTACAATGATACTTAAGGCAGATTAATTAATTTTATATGAGTTTCATCTAATCAAGAAATGGCAACATGACTGTATAGTGAGATACACACATAAAATAATTCACAGCTACTTATCAGTACTCACCTGCATTTCATACTTCAGGGTCATGTGGAAGCACCAAGATCCCAATCCCACAGCTGAAAACAAATCAAAACTATGGTCAACATAAGAGTCTAAATGTAAAATTTTCAAGTATATTAACTTAAATGCATGAATTTTACAGTGAAAAAAAAATCAGCAGGACATCAGCATATTCCACTGCAGGAACAAATCTCCAATTTTCTACAGCCTTCTACTTTATACATTAGTCACCAAAAACCCTGAATTTCTGGGTTTTTGGGGGCGAGTGTCCTCTTTACTCCTCTCAATACTGTCTCCTATGAACTGGTGTAATCTCAAAGAGGATAGGAACAGAGGAAATCCAGAATGAATGGAGTATTATAATTCAATATATCTTTTTTTCTTTTAATTTTAAGTACATTAAGAGTTTTAACCCCTCTATAATGAGAAGCATCATTTCTGCTTATTGTCCAGTTTTAAAGCTTACATTTTACAAAGAGCTTTTTATTGTCTCTATAAGCAGAAATGAATTGCTACTAGAACTCAGAACTCAAACTTCAAGGTAAACAAACCAATCCCACACAGCATATATTCCTTTTGCGAAATGAGATCGCCATTTCCTGGCCCTCTACAGAGAAAGACAAGCTTCCAAGAAATTATTTATATTTATCTGAAGTACCCTCTTTTCAAACTCTGAATTTACTTCTGAAATTACTTTATGAGATATATACTTTGCCTATGCACAGCTTTTTCACTTAGACATGGATAATGTTTCTTAGATTTCATTGTTTAGAGCAAAGCTGGTACAGTATTTAATGCATCATTCATTACTTTGAAATGTTATCAGTAAAACACTCTCATCAAGCACCAGGTCATTTTTATTTTGCAAGAACAATAATGTGATGTCTTGTCTTCCTGAAGAGAAGAAATTATGTTTTACCTCAGACTAGTTTCAGGGACAGCCAAGTAATTTGCACCTGAGCCTTGATCACCGGGCGGTGCTGCTACGTTTTGCTGCAAGAGCATCACTGCACATGACAGTCAGGTTTCTGATGCTTAAACAAGACCTGTATCTCTGTGCCTTCTGTAAAGGATTCCCAAGACAGTCGACAGACATGTCTGGAGATGCTTCTTTAGATGTTATTAGACTAAAATTGTGATTATTACACATACTCAATGAAATTAAATACCTAAGCATGTAACTTTACTGAAACCTGAAACTGTAATACAGCTCTTCAGAAAGGACAGGCAGGGAAGGAGAGGTGGAGGGGTGGCTTTATATGTTAGAGAGTCTCTTGACTCTGTTGAAGTTGAGGTCAGCAGTGACAAGGTTGAGTGCCTGTGGACCAGAATCAGGGGGAAGGCCAACAAGGCTGACATCCTTGTGGGTGTCTGTTACAGACCGCCCAACCAGGATGATGAAGGAGATGAATTATTCTACAAGCAGCTGGCAGATGTCTCAAAATCTCCAGCCCTTGTGCTTGTGGGTGACTTTAACCTGCCGGATATCTGCTGGGAGCTTCATACTGCAGAGAAGAGGCAGTCAAGGAGGTTCCTGGAGTGTATAGAGGATAATTTCCTTCATCAACTGGTAAATGAGCCTACCAGGGGTAAGGCCCCACTAGACCTACTGTTTACAAACAGAGAGGGGCTGGTGGATGATGTAGTGGTTGGAGGCTGCCTGGGGCATAGTGACCACGAAATAACTGAATTTTCAATCCTCAGGGATGTAAGGAGAGCCATCATTAAAACCTCTACTCTGGACTTCCAGAGGGCAGATTTTGGCCTATTCAAAAAACTAATTCAAGGCATACCCTGGGAAACAACCCTTAAAGGCAGGGGGGTCCAGGAGGGATGGACATGCTTCAAGCAGGCAATTTTGAGCGCACAGGAACAGGCTATACCAGTGTGCCGAAAGGCCAGCCGGAGGGGAAGACGGCCGGCTTGGTTAAATAGGGAGGTTCTAAAAGAAATCAGGGATAAAAAGAAAGTTTACAGACTGTGGAAAAAAGGGCTGGTTACTTATGAAGAATTTACGAAGAGAGCTAGGTCATGCAGGAAAAAAATTAGGGAAAGAAAAGTGGAATTTGAAGTTAATTTGGCTAATTCAGTTAGGGATAACAAAAAGTCCTTTTATAAATACATTAATAGCAAAAGGAGAGGCAAGGAAAACCTCAGTTCTCTGTTGGACTTTGAGGGAAATATAGTTAACAAAGATGAGGAGAAGGCTGAGGTACTTAACACCTACTTTGCCTCAGTTTTTAGCAGTAAGACAGGTGGCCCTCAGGACAACCGGCCTCTAGAGCAGATAGACAGAGACAGAGACCTGAATAGCCCTCCTGTATTCCAGGAGGATGTAGTTAGCAACTTACTGAGCCAGCTGGATCCCAACAAGTCTATGGGACCAGACGGGATCCATCCCAGGGTGATGAGAGAGCTGGCAGAAGAGCTTGCCAAGCCGCTCTCCATCATCTTCCAACAGTCCTGGCTCTCTGGGAAGGTCCCAAATGATTGGAGGTTGGCGAATGTCACCCCAATCCACAAAAAAGGCTGCAAGCAGGACCCTGGCAACTATAGGCCTGTCAGCCTGACCTCGGTGCCTGGCAGGGTTATGGAACAGATCATCCTGAGTGCAATCACACAGCACCTTCAGGATGGACAAGGGATTAGACCCAGCCAGCATGGGTTTAGGAGGGGCAGGTCCTGTCTGACCAACCTGATCTCTTTTTACGATCAGGTGACCCACCTGGTGGATGAGGGGAAGGCTGTGGATGTGGTCTACCTAGACTTCAGCAAGGCCTTTGACACTGTCTCCCATAATATACTCCTGGAAAAGCTGGTAGCCCATGGCTTGGACAAGTATACCCTCTCCTGGATTAGGAACTGGCTGGAGGGTCGGGCCCAGAGAGTGCTGGTGAATGGAGCTGCATCCAGCTGGCGGCCGGTCACCAGTGGTGTTCCCCAGGGATCAGTGTTGGGCCCAGTCCTGTTTAACATCTTTATAGATGATTTAGATGAGGGGATTGAGTGTATCATCAGCAAATTTGCTGATGACACTAAATTGGGAGGGAGTGTCGACCTGCTGGAAGGCAGGAGGGCTCTGCAGAGGGATCTGGATAGACTTGAGAGATGGGCTGATTCCAATGGGATGAAGTTCAATAAAGCCAAGTGCCGGGTCCTGCACTTTGGCCACAACAACCCCATGCAGCGCTACAGGCTGGGCACAGAGTGGCTGAAGAGCAGCCAGGCAGAAAGGGACCTGGGGGTACTAATTGACAGGAAGCTCAACATGAGCCAACAGTGTGCCCAGGTGGCCAAGAAGGCCAATGGGATCTTGTCCTGTATCAAAAATAGTGTGGCCAGCAGGAGCAGGGAAGTGATCCTACCCCTGTACTCTGCGTTGGTGAGGCCACACCTTGAGTATTGTGTTCAGTTCTGGGCCCCTCAGTTCAGAAAGGATATTGAGGTGCTGGAGCGGGTCCAGAGAAGAGCGACAAGGCTGGTGAAGGGACTGGAGCATAAGTCCTATGGGGAGAGGCTGAGGGAGCTGGGGTTGTTTAGCCTGGAGAAGAGGAGGCTCAGAGGTGACCTCATCACCGTCTATAACTACCTGAAGGGAAGTTCTAGCCAGGTGGGGGTTGGTCTCTTCTCTCAGGCACTCAGCAATAGGACAAGGGGACACAGGCTTAAGCTCCGCCAGGGGAAATTTAAGTTGGATATCAGGAGAAAATTCTTTACAGAGAGAGTGATCAGGCATTGGAATGGGCTGCCCAGAGAGGTGGTGGATTCACCATCCCTGGAGATTTTTAAACGCAGATTGGACGTGGCACTGAGTGCCATGATCTAGTAAATGGACTGGATTTGGACCAAGGGTTGGACTCGATGATCTCGGAGGTCTTTTCCAACCCAATCGATTCTATGATTCTATGATTCTATGATTCTACATTTAAAAATGTATTGCCAAAACTTTAATGTCATTAATTCTCTGGGAAAACTGAGCACAGCTCTCTACCACACTATAAACAACCATATGCACTTCTGTAAGCTCTGATTACATTGGTTTGCTTCTGAAAAATCTTTCCAAACAATAAGCAACAGCTGCTTTCACCTTCATTGAGATTCTAATGAGAAATTCTCATAGCCATTTTTCTATGTATACAGAATATATGACAACTACTATTCATTCTGGAGAAAAAACCCATTAAGATCATAATTAAAACAATACCATCCATTATCCTGGCTGTCACAGGATACAAACTTACAATTTGTAACAAATGTAATTTTCAAATATGGGCAAAATGATTGCATAAGAAATTTCAACTGATTTTAAATTAACAAAACGTCATTGTGTTGTGGGGTTTTCTGTTTGTTTTTCTTGATGTTATTTGGGTTAATAAATCTCAACAGTCAGCTACTGAACTCTTCTTCTTCCTCCCACATGATTAGAAGCACTTACTTTTATCTTAATTTTTCCTTTCAAGTCTTTAAAAAAATCAAGAATGCAGCAGATATTACTGTTTCAGCTCATGAAATCCTTGACTACAGTTAATTTCTAAAATTAATTAAACCCTTCTTGTAACTGTGTAATGATCACATTTAGAGTTTCTCTGATTATGAAATTCTACTATGCATTGCAGAATGATATTTTAGCTGTATTATGTAGCAATAAAGCAGATATTTGAAACAAGAAAAGTTTACAGGGACTTGATCACATGGTCCTTCCTAAAATAAAAACCTCTAATGGAAATGGCCGCAATACTGCTTGCTGCAATCATAACAGAGCTCATGAGCATGGTCAAGTCTGTCTGGTATACATGCATTCAGCAGATAACCCAGAATGTCACGTGACTAAAAATTATATGACCTTTTTGTCACACTTTATGTCCAACTTATAAACTTAGACTTATTTGTCTCCCGTAAGCACTGGTTTAATACTTATGCTAAAATGCTTTCACATGTGGCTTCTACCTGAAGTTCTACAGGAATGCAGCTATCTTGAGATATACTTCTCATCATCTAACTTCAGGCCTGAGGTATTTCTAAGAAATATCTACTTCACAAAAGCCATCACTGTAATGAGACAATCTGCCAGCCTTGTAGTTTTCAAAATAGGAGTGATCACGACCACCGCGATTACACCAGTTTTTAAGAGAAGCAACTTTCCTCTACAGCCACGGACACACTGAGCAATAATTTGCTCCTTATCTTGTAAGCAGGGGTTGCAGTTTTTATTTTAGGTGTTTCCTTTTGCAAAGGAGCTTAAGTCACTAAAAGCTGCCTATCTGTAGGGAAGTTTTTACGTCATCTGAAGCAGTACCATTTCCTTCCTAACTATGGTAGCTCACTTTTCATAGATACTGCAAGTCACTTGACATTTTTACATCAAGGAACCTCTCAAGTTACATGGGTTATATAAAATTATGTCTTAAAAGGCTGGACATGCAAAGTCAGGTTAGCTGCTATATGTAGACTAACACAGTCTTTTTTTGTCCTGCAGCAAACACAACGTGCAGTTACTGCCAGTTGATAAAACAGTTGTGTTAGTGATGACGTAAAAGCAATGTATCTGCAAACTTTACTTCATACACAGTTATTTCACTGCCAAAAAACTTGAGGGCAGTAACTATACTGGAAATAATCTAACATTATACAGAAGATCCAGCTCTATATACAAACCATATAAGCTTTCAGGATTTGAACCCTAGAGGGATTTTTTCCAAGTTTTAGGAAGCATCAGAAGTAACACGTAATCAGTGATAATTCAGTTTGATATAACTGCCTATCAGCATTCAAAATTCTCATTGTAAGCCTAAATCCTTTACAGAAATAGCAGTTTATTAGGATTTCAGAAAGGCTTTGAATTTAAACTCAATTTAAATTTAAATTTAGTGTTTCGGAAAGGGTTTAAATTTAAACTTTGTACAGGTGCTGTATGAAAATATCCTGAAAGAAGGATGCTCCAGATGCAAACACCTTTATTTAGGTATCTACACATGAACTAGGTGTCACAGCTTCCACTAAGAAAACGGCATTATTGAGAGTAATTCAGCTGGCCAAACAGGTATTTTAGAATGAGTCAAATGATCCTCGTGGTTTTACTGACTGCAATGGCAGACAGAACCCTCTGCACAGGCAGACATATATGTTTAGGTGTTTAAATTTGGAGATGAATTCCATCTTTTTTTTTTTACAGTGATAGAACTGAATTAAAGATAAACAACAACATACTGCATCATAAACAGTCAAAGAGCGAAACAACGAAAAAGTAGAATTCAATTAAACTATTTTTAATTAACTATTTTGTTTTGCAAAGGTTTCCCTCCACAGCATAAGAGACAGGAGAGACCTTGGATACTCCAAGGTTACAGCTCTACAAGTAATAAAGACACTATAACACAACTGTCTGCACTAGTGAGTTGTTAGAGCAGTCTGCACTGTGAATCTGGGCTATTCCAACTAGCACTTTCCCCAGGCAGCTTTCAGGCACTGCCCAAAAAGAGCCAAAAAGAGTCCGGGGCCTGTGCTCAGCAGGGAATTTGTATGCAGTCACCTTGTTTTGGAGGCTAAGATGAACAGACATGGGCTGTTCCATGCTACTTGGCTTCAGCACTCAGGAGTGTTCCCAGCCACATTTGATGTACTAACACCGACACAGCCCTAGGAGCTTCTCTATGGGTGTTAGGTAAGAATAGGGGAATTAATTTTGACTGAAGAGCTTCAAAGAAGTATTTTCACAGAT
The DNA here is from genome assembly GCF_036250125.1 of Pseudopipra pipra. Taxonomy (NCBI): domain Eukaryota; kingdom Metazoa; phylum Chordata; class Aves; order Passeriformes; family Pipridae; genus Pseudopipra; species Pseudopipra pipra. Next base: position 30,695,754 of record NC_087550.1, on the reverse strand, counting down.
ACAGAGTTTCACTGGAAATAAAGTTTAGTAAGTTGCTTACAAGTTCCTATGGCTATGCCTAATGCAGAAAACTTTTTGTATCCTTTTTTTTCCTCCATTTTGGCACAGCTTGAATGACTGGGCCCTATTAAACAAGACAAAGAAATAGAAACCAGAACAATCCTTCCAATTTTCAAGTAAAGTATCTAATAAAGTACATTACTCCATTTTTCTTATCTTCCTATGTCCAGAACAGTTACACTCTCTTTTTTCTTAATACATATATATAGTTTTTTTAAATTGAGACTCTTCTAGAATATGAATCATTTCAGAATCAGTTTCCCAGGATGCATGAGGAGAGGACATGTGGTACACCCTGATACAATATCCCAGTGTCATAAGGAACCACTCAAAACAAACTGCTTATTCTTTGAGGTAGTGACAGTCTGATGATTTGTTCCATGTGCAACATGCTAACGTAATTGCTTAAGATTATTCTTCATATAAATATGAAGATTAAATGGTTCTCTAAAACTTAAACCCCACATCCAGTTCCTACTGAGTTAATTGACAACATGCTTTTTGCGCTGAAAGGCAGCAGAAAAAAGGTCTAAGAACAGTGTGCTGTATCTCAAAGAACTTGCTGAAAAGTGCAACTCAGTCTGGGCACCAGTATGAACAAGAAATTTATCTGAACAATTATTTAGGAATACACCTTATTGTCCTGCCAAGATCTTAGCATGTATGTGAAACAAACAGTGCTTCCATAATTCAAAATGTATTTGGTTCTAAAAGCAAATAAATGTCAACCAAAGAAATTGCGTGTATAAAAGTGAAGCACTGAACACGGTGTGGTAAAACACAAAGGAACTGACAATCAGCTAAATGTCTGGAAGCATCTAAAAAGAGCAGCTGATTTGGATCAAAATGATGTCTAGAAACAACACTTCTTACATTCTCAAATGCTAACAGATTTAATTTTAACGTCCTCTTTGACAGCTGTCTTTTCATGTCTTGTAAAATCTCAGTAACTATTCCAAGTTTTTAAAACCTAACTGAAGTGCCCTCCCTTCCACCTCCATCTTCACAGAAGAATTGTTAAAGCATTTCTACTTTGACAAAACAACCCTCAGACTCTACTAGCTAGACAGAAGCACTGCTATATGATCTTTAATGAAGCATGGTGCCTGAAGGAAATCAGAAGTTTGCATTAAATTCACTATCCCTTCACAGAGTAAGTCTCTACTTTTTTGTTACAACTTAAATAAGTAGAATGAAATCTGTTAATAAACAAAATTCCTGTGAGGGAAAGAACTCACTGGTACTTTCTTACAAAAAGGAATTTCTGTACACTTACTATCTCCAGTATGCAGCTCATTCAGTCACATGCACAGAAAGAATGCCAGTGTTCCTGGCACATTTCAACTATATTTAAAATTCTGTTTATGTTTTCATTTGCTGCTTTTATTCTGTAGTAGAGCAAATGTTAAGAGGATTGTCATTCCAAATCATCCTGTTCCTGTTTTTCACTGAGAAACTATAAAGTCTTCTACGTTCCTTTACATCTTTCAACTGCTGGAAAACAGTCCAGCGTTACGAATACTGAAGCAGAGACAAAACAGAAGGGAAATGCTTTTGGGAGTGACCTTTAATGTTAGGTTCCAACATATGAGATAAAAATCAAGTTGTGCAAGCATTTATCACTTTAGACAGGAGTCAAAGCCATCCCAGTCACAGATGAGCAGGGCCCAGCTGGAACTCAGGACTGCCCTCCAGCACTGCTGATGAATATGCAGGCTGAGCTCCCCTTCATCAACATCACAAAGAGTACAAAACTGAAGGCCATGGTATTTATTATGATCAAAGACAGATGACTTTTTTTTTTTTAAGCATTTTTAAAATAAAATGGGATATGAGAAATGTCTAGCTAGTGTGACAGCCTGACATTCTGGTCAGAGCGTGGCACACTTTGTCCATCATAAAGTGTCACTGACAGAGATAGCCACAAATTACAGTGAAGACAGTCTCAAACAGAGTTTTAATTTAATTCAATTTTTTTAGTTTAAAAAGAATGGCAGTATAGGATACTTTGATTCAAGAACACGCAAAGTCAACTTAAGCAAATGCTTACACACCATTTCTTTCCCTGTCTTTTTAGAAGTAAACCCTGACCTTCAAGAATTCTGTTTCATACTGAGACAAAAATAATTAATTACTCAAAACCATAAAAACTCTACAAATGGCTATTTGGAAAGTGTTCAGACAACATGCAAAGCTGTGCATTGTTGCTGCCCACCTTCCACATAGATCAGCAAAGCTGATGTTACTGAATACTCACCAAGTTGCACCCAGTATATGTTACAGTTTAACTGGCATCAAGGATACATCATTTAGCATATGGATATGTGTTTTTCAACAATGTTTGCCTTAATACAGAATATGCCAATATTAAAAGTAACATATATCAATCCCTTACCACTGTGAAAACTTGGGAAGATCTCCACAGAATTGGGAGCTATAGCAAACACAGATATCCATGAAACACAGAAATTCTGTGAAACCTAGTTTGAGACCCAACAGCCAAATGTGAACCATCTTCAAGCATCTTTTTTCATAAGGAGTATGACTTCTATTTGCATGATTAACGTTTCAAAGGAAGTTGGTTCTTTTCTGGATTTTGTTATTACAGAGAAAACAGACTGCCCTTAAGTAGATCTAAATATGAACATCACATTGTTCTTCCATCCTTACAAAACTTGCAAGTTACTATGGCATTTAGATTGTTGGGTGATATATGACAAAGAGGAATTGAAAACAAATTCAAACTCACGAAAGAACACCTTTCCAGTTCCCTCAAGATCTTAGTCATTTCTTGTATTACTGTTCCATACAAATGTAACAAAAATATTAATATAATGTGAAAGTGTCTTTTAAGTAGAACACACAAGACACCTTCTGTAAATCATCATAAAAGTACAGAGATGCACCAAGCAGAACCTAAAGCCAGAAACGGATCAATCTCATTTAGTTATTTACTGAATTCTAACTTCATGCCCTTCCAACAAATACCAATTTTCTGTACACATTAACAACTATAACAAATTGAGGTTTACTTTTCACACACGCAGTATTTAGATTTAACTACTTGGTTTATTAATATTTAGATATATTGTTCATTGCACATCTGAGCTCTCTTTATAATCACAGAGCAAATTAAGTTTTACACATACCTGTAAGACACAAATACGCAGCTAAATACCGTTTTTCAAGGCCATCTTTATAGGTCTGAATCGCACCATAGATTGGAGGTAGAATGAAAATCAGGTTACTCACTGTGTTCCCTGTAGGACAGAAACCAAAAGCAGAGATTTAGAATTGGGTACTATGCACTTTTAACTAAATATAACCACATTTAACTAAATAAAACTGCATTAACTCATTAAAGACAGATTCCAACAGTTTTCATCCAGAAAGCTACACCTTTTTGAAAGTTGTCTTCTGCTTTTGCACATAATACAAAGTTAAATTTTTATAACACACAGTTAACTACACAAAGGCAAAGAACATTTTAACTCTTTTGTCATTTTTTCACGTGTGGATAGTAATAAAATACTAATTTAACTAACAGTTTGACTTAGATGGTGCTTACTTTCTCGTCAGAAGGGAGAAAGATAGGATTACTTTAACAACACAGATTATGAATCAAAACCTGATTCCTTGAAGAGATATAAGCCCCAAATAGTTCAAGCCTGGTATTTTAAGACTGTTTGTTTGTTTTTTCTTTTCTAAAGCTGATTCTTGAAACTCATCAAGTGACTCATTCCCAAATGAAACCAGTTCAATTTTTACCCTTAGTGTGCTAGTCACTGTGGGCACACAGAACAAGCCAGATGGGATGCTACATCACAGATTGTAATCTAAGACAGTACAATAAGGAATAATAAAATGTCGGAAGCCGCTACTGATCAGCATGATGGGCAAGCGTCAAAGCTTATTGAGAGCCTGAACTTCAGCAACACACCACTGCTCTCCATCCCTCCTGTTGATTCTAGGATGCTTATAAGGTCTCCAGGAAGACCTTATACCAGTCTTCCAATACCTAAGCGGGACCTACAAGAAATCTATAGAGGGACTTTTCACAGGGGTCTGTAGTGATAGGATGAGGGAATGGCCTTAAGCAGAAGGAAGGCAAGTTTAGATTAGATACTGGGAAGAAGTTATTTACTGTGAGGCTGGTGAGGCACTGGCACAGGTTACCCAGAAAAGCTGGGATGCCCCATCCCTGTAAGTGTTCAAGGCCAGGTTGGATGGGGCTTTGAGCAACCTGGTCTTGTGGAAGGTGTCCCTGCCTATGACAGGGGAGTTTGGAATGAGATATCTTTACGGTCCCTTCCAACCCAAACCATTCTGTCATTCTGTGATACATGCTATGCAACACAAAGAGATGACACGTTGCAGAGACCAGAGAAATAAAGAAAAAGCAAAGAGCTCAGCTCTTGTACCAGGGGGCAATCTGATTTAGATGCGTTTTTTTTTTTCAAACTGTGCTGGCCTATGGAAAATTACAATGAAATACTGCAACTTTAGGTGAAGCATAAAGAAATGTTACATCTCTCAGCAGAAGGGATGCAGATTCAGCTTTTTAGCTTAACCACAAATCATAATTTTGAGAATAAAGGTTATGTTATGGGAATTAAATGCTATGCAATTTGGTAAAATGAGCAAATCTGTTAAAAAAGGCAGAATGTTGCTTATATAAAACTGCACATTTTGACACATCATCAGTTAAATATATATAAAACTGAAACTCTAATTTCCTTATATCCCAATGAAAAATACAGTGTATGAGGCTATGGAGACACCAAAAACACTCCCTATTTTGGTCTTTTTTATTCAGCAGAAAATATCAGAAGCATTTCACATTCTAAAATAAAGAACAAGAGTGAGTGGGTCCTGTCTGAATTATACCCCTAATTCAAGCCCTTATTTCTCAAGAGTCCTACTTGCCAAGATTCTTTCCAAAGAAAAACAAAAACTACCAAACTATGTTCATATAACCTAAAGTATTACAGCCCCCCTGGAAAAAAAAAATTCATACTTTACAGTTTTAAAGAAAATTTAGACCCAAATGGAAAAAAAGTTTATTTCAGAACACATGGAGCAGAAGCATCTGACTACCTTTAACAAGGTAGCTCTTCTAAATTCTCACTAAGTAGATACAAATCTCATTTTGAGACAGTCTTCTCAACCAAATAAAAATCTCATCTGATTTTAATCAGATCTTCTTTAAATCACTTCCTTAATGATTTAACACCATCTCCTGCACAACCACGAATTTCACCAATTTATACCAGGCTAAAGAGAGATGTGCCAGAGATCTTACTCTTCTAGTCAGTTCTGTGATAAGTTCCTCCACATAAAAAAAAGCCCAACTGAAATCAAAACAGCTTCTGCAAAGACATACAAGTTTATACCAATTTAAAAGGCCTTTTTCATGTTTAAATTCTTTGGGGAATCACTAACCTTTTACCACACTCCCTTAGTGTTGCAAGGGGTAGCGATTCACTTTCAGCGGAGACTAGGTTTAGAAGAAATTCACTAAAACTCTGCTGTGAGGCACACTGATCATTCCCATGTTCTCCCATAAATCATGCAAAGATGTCATTCAGCCTTGAAAAGGAGTCTGGATCAGTGAATCTTCTGCTTTCTAAAGCAGTCCTCAAGTATGCCCATTTTCAAGAGAAGCTATTAGATGTTATATAAATGTCACTGTTTAAGGTCGCTTAGTTATGAAACTGTCATAAACCTGGCAAAAATTCAAATATGAAAATGCCAAACAAAAGAAATATCATGATGTTCATCTGCAACTGGGAAGGCACGTGACTGCAGAAGAGAGTTGCAGTAGGATAACGAACCGCAGATGATGTAAGAACGCAGAAAACAGAATCTTCTGTAGGAAAGGGAAGGTTTCAACACTTCCTGTAAAGCTATAATTATGTTAAATTATCAAAAATTTATGAGTATTTAATCTAGGACCATCTTGCTGAGAAAGGAAATACCGTAGACCTAATCTAGCTGCAAATTCCTGCCACTCCTTCTCCGCACTATTTGGCCCATATTATTCAGAACACTTGCAGCATGGATTAGGCAAGCCTATCTGCAAATATACTTATCGAAAGTTGCACAATTTTTTTTAATAGGAGAAGTAGGGGTAGGGGAACAATACAGTCTTCTGGCATGGTGCTAGCAAAATTACTTCTTTCAAGACCAAACAAAGGTTTCTTGCAAACCCAAGGTCCCTAGGACTGTATATTTCATAAAAGTCTAGCTAGTCTTTACAAGATTATCCTCACATGGAATAGCTTATAAATTCATTAAAAGGGATATGCACAGATATTAGCAAAGAATACTGGAAAGAAGAAAAAGGTGACGCAAGTACAGACCCACAACTATAAAGTTAATTAACAAAAAAGGGAGTGAAACAAGCATTGAAGGGAATAGACAAGGAAGTTAAAGATGGGAAAATAGTCCAAACTGTCAAAAAAAAAAAAATCTTTTTCACTAAATTTTCTTTCTAAAAAAAAGGGGGGAAAAATAATGCAGCAGACCTCCATGGGAAAACCAGAGATTGGAGAAATTGCAACTAAGGCAAGAGGTAGAAGATATGCAAAATAATTAAAGAAGAGAGTATTGGTTATGCCTATAGAAATACAATATATCAAAAATGTGATGAATGTGCATGGATGGACCTGGGCTCAACTCTGTACAGTACTGGATTCCTTGAATACTGGTCCAGAGAGTGACCTGATTTTTCTTTAGTGACCAAAGACTGCTTCTCAGCATTTTACTTTCAGCTTTTCTGTCAACAGAAAGGAAGATCATATTATCTGAGGAAGAAATGAATGAACTTGCAGATTGAAATGACAGGAATAGGATTAAATACGATGGCCAAGAACACACCTTTCAATGTGAATATGAATCCTCATTCCCAATGTAGAATTAATCTATTTGAAGAGGTAGAAAGGTGAATTTAGATTGCATGGTAAGTGACCATAAGCCATCACTGTAGGCACCAAACTCCCTAAATTTATTTCCAGTAGAGGAAGGGAAAATAGTGGTCTTCATGCAAGTCAGTAGTAGAATACACTGTTCTCTAGCTATTGATAAAAGAAGAGAGAAAGTACATCATGTACAGAGAAGCACCACTCATATGGGAGTGATGAATGGGAGCCTACAATTTCAGAAAGGACAAAAATTGCTCAGCTCAGCTCCTGAACAAAACAGCTGGATGGATTAAAACTGCACTCTGTAAATACATCATGGGTCAGTGCCAAAGACAAGAGGGAGCTATTTGAAAGAGAGGATAACACTGACGAAGACTAAATAGATATAAACTAATCCTAAATAGATGTGGGCTAGAATAAAGAGGAAAACTTCCCACTAAAGTGGAAATATTTACAACTGGTTCCCAACAGAAATGGGCAGCATGATGAACCTGCTCTCAGGGTGAAGCTCAGTAAGCTCCACAATCAGATTGCATGATGTGGCCTATCACAGTACTAAAACAGACCATGTCCACACAGATTATACGTAGTACTAGGTACAGGGCTAAATTAATGTCTAATCATGATAAATGCAGACTGTGTGACTGATTGCACAAATTTTTACAGAAGTCTTCGAGACTGTTTTAATGCAAACCATTGTTTCAAAGTACTGTTTTATTCATTGAGCAAATGCCATACGGTACCAGAACAAAATCAAATTTATGCAAAACATCATTTCAACAAGCCTCTGTCTGTAGGAAGGAGAACAGTATAAGTGTTAAACCACATCTGCACCCTGTTCTACAAATACAGCAGCAAAACCTGACAAGTCTTTTTTATGATGGATGTACATTCAGAGTCATCTTCAGGCCCTGGAAAGCGTATATATATATATATATATATAAAATAAATGCACAAAGATCTGTACAAAGACTGACTTCAAATACAAAGAATATTAACTTAAAAGGGGAAATAGTATCTACAGGCAAACACAGGCACAATATACAGCTTACTGTCATACAGACATTATACAGACAGTTGGGAAGTACAGAAATTTGAAGTATCTTACTTTCATAAAGTTTCCATTTTTAAATTCCACACTATAAAGTAACTTCTACAATAAATTTGGATGAGGAGTCAAAAGGAAAAAAAACATGTAAAGTTGTAAATAAGTTGAAACAGAACATAGTCATAAAGATATAATAAACAGGATGTAAAAACATCAGGAACAATACTGGGAGTTAAAATACAGATGCTGGTTTTGGTGAGGGAGGAAAAGTGCTATTATAAAAAAGAAGCAAAAATTATCATCTTCAGCTTTTGACATAGTGTTCAACATGATTTACCCACTGTTAAGAAATGCTTTCTTTTATGTTTGTGCACAGAATGACTGCAAGATTTACCAACCAACAACAAGGATCTTTTGAGATTTTAAAAAGTTCTTTCTCTCTCTGTCAAACAAATGAATACTTTTCATTCTCTTATGGTTTCTACAAGACAAAACCAACAGAATTAAATGTTACCCTCAGAGAGGAAAGAAGAAAATGTTTGCAGTTTAAAACATTGACTACACATAAAAAGCTCATTTAAAATCAGGACTAACAAACACAACATTCACTACAGGAAGATTTTTCAGCCTCTCCTTAAGGACAACAGCATCTCACCGAAACAGGAGAAAGGGAAGTAGCTGCTGCTTTCTAAAATAGATACCTAAGTTGCAATAAAGTCAAAGTATCCTTTTAAGTAAAAAAACACAAGCAAACAAACAAACAAGACTTTAAGGCTGAAAACATCCATTTCATTGTCTGGATATCACTGGGCTCTGCACAGTCAATTTTAGTGCACTTCCTGGATCATGTAGCTTTATCTTTTCCATCACTGCAGGAAGACATTAAAAATATTGTAAAAAAACAATGCCTGTCAGAAGGCATCATACAGAAATTGATTCATCCTAGCTGCTTTCAGTTATAAGGAATTCTGCTTCATGGCTTTTGTTTCTGGAATCACCTCACGCAGTTCTGGTACGAAGTCATTTGGTAATGTCTGGTATTTCAGCTCATTATAAGAGTGTTTACCATGTTTAAAGAAATTGCAAAGCAATGCAATTTGAGGCACATTTGAGAGCTTAAGCACTACCATTAGGTATCCCCTCTTGTAAAGAAAACTCTTTTCCTTTCCTTGGAAGGAACTCCATAGATATGAAACCAAAGACAAACACAAAAAGAGAATGACAGTGAAAGAAAAGTGAGTCCTGTGGCCCAGCAGTACCAGATAAGGTGAAACAGTGAAAGATAAAAAAGGTATTTGGAAATTAGATATGAACTGGAGGAGTAGGTAGTCTAACAGCCTAAAGACTGAGGAGGAATCTAGAGTATCTCCTTATAAGAATAAGAAACTTATTCGAATCTAATATGGGAGTTTTTGCTAAGATATAAGCACTTCATAGCTTGCCTACCACGACATTCAAAGTGTCAGAGAAATTAATGTGAATAAAACGCAACAAGTTGCCATACAGTAGATGCTATATATTATCAGTCAATAATAAGTAACCCAGAGCCCAGAGGAGGTTTGTATCACTGATTTTTAAAAATAAGAGCATTTCACGATTGTTCAGAAGAACCAACTACACAGAATTGGCTGGTTTTGCCCCTAACTTCAATCTCGCACTGTTTTCGTTTACGGCTTATCACCAGGAGGGCAGTGCAGCAATTAGATTTTCACTTCCACCAGCCAGTTTTAATATCTTCCACTTCAAAGTCTACAATAACTGCACTTTGGAGTGTCAGGAAATGAAAACTCCTGTTTCCATTTGATATTTCAGAAGGACCTCAAGGGGAGAAAACCGAGTCATCCTGACAGGAATTTTGCCAATATGCAATTACTGAACTCCCTACTTGCTAATGTCCATGAAGGAGCAATATAAACTTCCTGTTACTCAGTGAAATACAACACAGCATTACTCCAGGCTGAAGCACAAGACCAGTGCTGGCTTAAAAAATAGAATTATAAAATAAAAATAAAAAAATGTGAGCAGGGAGGTGTTTAGAGTGTTTATTTTTAAGCGACAAGATCAATTTTTCACCTTGTGTAATTCTCCTTTCCAAATACTAAGCAAGCTTTGATTTTGTTTACAAGGGAATTAACTGAAGTTATTTCAGCAATTCAGTTGCAAATTGTATTGGCCATCACATATCTGGTAAAGAAATAGCAAAAACACCAAAGGAAACAAATACTGAAGGAATTACTGAACTGTACAAGCTATGTATGCAAACTTCCTTAAGAACTATAAAAATAGGTAAAGATAATCAACAATTCAAATGTATTATTAGAGAGGCTATTAGAAATCTAGAGAGCAAGTTCATATAGATCATAGGAATCATAAAATTAAAAGACATAAAACAGCATAGAAAGATGTGATGAACTGAGTACATTACAAAGCAATATGCATTAATCTAGCTCTGTACAGATGTTGTCATCCTATTATGAGAGAAACTGTAAGGAACAAATGGGAGGGAGGGAGCAGATACAGCAACTAGGAGTACTACAAAGGAAAAGAATGATTTACAAAGGAAAAGAACAGCTTCCTAAATCTTAGCCAGGCAGTAGCTACAAGAAAGCAACATGGAATCCAACAGATTTACATGGGGGAAGAACTGAAAAAAAATATTATTTGCATTACTAATGAAGAGCATTCTGATCAGCACTAACACACTGACACAAAGAAAAGGGAAGTTCCGGTAGAACATCTAGAAACCAAGCTTATTTGGCAGCAGAAACATCTCCCAGAAGAAGCCATGAATCCTGGAAGAGTTTCAAACATAATGGACAACCCATGGCAAGATATACAAAGAAAACAATGCACTGTGGGCAAAGAAAGGCAGCAAGCAAGGCAGGAACACAGGCTCCTATGTTAGCACAGATGCATACCACTAGTGTGAGCACGCTGCGTTCCAGTCTCACGAGTCTCAGCCCCAGCAGAGCACTGCTCCCAGTAAGTCCAAGTGCTGGGACAAGGCCAAGAAAACTGAAGGCAGCATTGCTGCTGCAGAGCTGGTGGCCAACTGGAAGATTTTAGTGTCTAAATTCAGCATGCAGGGCAGCTCTTCTACATCTTCTAGGCTGCCTCTGCCTTGCTGGGCCTCGATTTCTCCAGGATATGTAAATGTACACTGATATCCTTCTGAAGAGGTAAACCATTTCAGTGATTTATTGGGTTGGGGAAGGAGTAATGAGGTAATTTTAGGAAAAAAAAATTATTCATAACACAATTTAATTTTTATTCCCAGTGTGCATAGTGGTTCTGACATACTATATCAACTGATATGTTTTCATTATGGCCTTACACACTTTATATTCCAGCTACAGAATTAATTCCCTTGACATTCATCATACCAGTTCAGCTAGTATTTTTGTAGATTGTTTTACTCTGATTACAGTATTTCATATTACATTTGTGTTCTTCAAAACAATCAAAAGGTAATTAGAAGGAAAAAGCTCTCGACATTGCTGACTAACAAAGCACACACAAGTAAGCTCAGTTCAAACCTGTAGAGTGTGGGTGTTTTCTTATGCACAAGCCTCTTTGGTATGTATGTCTTACAAAAGCACTTATAATAAACTGCTTCTGAATTGCTCTAGGTTACAATTAAGCTATCCTTTCCCTTACCCACCTCTCTGCAAAGTGCTTTGCTACTGTGTAGTAAAGACACTTGAAAATTAGAATCTAACAGGAGACTTTACTAATATTGACCTTGCTTCTTGTGTATATTATACTGATAAATGAATGAAAGCTAATACTACACAAATTCACATTTTAAAGCTCTGCTTGTTTCTTCATAAGAAATGGATACCTTTGAAGACACCCTTGCAATCCCAGAAGCGCAATATTTGTGTTTATCATGCAGATTAAAATTTAGATGGTGAAACATTTATTGCTGAGCTAAAGAAGTTTTTGCTCTTTCCCTTCAAACCCAAAACACATTGGTTACCTATTCAGTCTCCTTTACTAAAGGGTCTAAGCAAACACAGCCTTCTGTGTACTACCTCTCAATATCCTTGCAAGGAGAGGACAGGCTAGACGAGGGTGCCCGAGTTACAAAGAAACCTGCATAAAACTGAAACCAGGACTTGCAAACACTTTAGTGTTCCTCTAGCTACTAGACTTTCCTTATCTGCCACAATAAAAATGAATGAGTTCACCACACCACCTCATAAATAAAGCTTCAAAGTAGAAAGGACATGAGATTGAAAGCTGAGTACTTTCCAGAAGAAATGTTTTTGTTACCAGGTCTCATTTTTAGCATAACGAGTCCTCCTTTGCCTCCTCCTGGAATTCTTAAAGACTACTGCAAATGAAGAAAAAGCATCTAAAGACCCAGAACTTGTACTGATGGGTTTTTTTGAGAAAGAATAACTGCTAATTTTTTTCAAAGGGATCTGTCTTAAAGCCTTTCATGAGTGAAGTCTGAGATCAGCATGAGCTGCCGTTCCCCAGAAGAGCATTAAAAGGGCAGATTAAAAATGGAGGACCAACTGTGAAATTTAACAGGTAATTACGAAAGCAATTGCAAGGAAAATATTCTGAGGTGACAGGCCAGAATAAAGATAGCTACAACACCTAAGTTAAAAAGCTGTATTCCTCCCTTTTGAAGCCAATTATCTTACTGTAGCTCTAACTATGCCTAGCACGAGTGCAGGGCATTCTGAGGTATTAATAACTGGGTTATGCATTTTGAAGGGAGCATTACATGAAAAATAACAATATTTAGGGATGTAACAAAAATGCTATCAGTGGCCATTTTTTTGAGACTGCAGGAAGGAGCCTGGGAAAATGTGATAGTACACAGCTTCTTTCCAGGACATTTTATTCTCAGTTCAAGATATCCATAATTACAAGAAATAAACTTGCATTACAACTAGCTGATATGTCATCCTGTAATATTTTAATATTTCTTTCCTAGAGTATGGGAAGTCACATGGAAAAGAGAGCATCATTTCCCTAATAAACATGCATCTAAGATGATAGTAAATAGACCAATTACTTTCAAGTATACCTGGAAGGATTTTGAAAGCAAATTTAAAGTAAAAACAGTTGACATAGGCAGATAATTTGAAATACCAATCTAGAAAGCTCACTAAAAGCAAGTGCTTACAGCTGGAAAATGCAATCAAAGTCTAAAGAGATTAGGTTGAGATGATGTAAAGTTAGAATATTACATGCAATAAGCTTGTTGCTGAAGGGCAGATTTTCTTCCATTATAGCCTTTACTGGAAAACAAAATAAAACATATTTTATATGTTATTTTAAGGCAGATTGATGATGTCAGACTGAAAGGAAACAACTGAGATGACAAAACTTACTCTTCAGCCCCTGCTAAAACTAAGCAGTAACCAATATGATGTTACAGTGATCATCTATTTGATTTTCATCATTCTTAATTCCTTCCAACCTTTTTTCTTCTGTGCTGGTGCCAGTGTCCTGGCTTCATGTTCAGTGTCTGCACCAAGTCCTTTAAGTCTAAAGGTCTGTCCAGAGCAGAAAGCATAGCTTTTGGCAGCAGGCAGCTTTGAGCTACCAAGTACATCTGCCCAGCATCTGTCAGTCCTCCCTACAGAGATGCCAATTTGAGGCACAGAAGCTGTGGATATCAGCTCAGAGGCTTTGCTGGGGCTCCTACAGGCACTATGCAGTGACATATGAGCTGAGCCTGAGGGGAGCCCATTATGCTTACTGGATGGTGAACAGCAGAGAATAATGCATGCCAGTGCTCTTGTCCAGGTATCTGTAGCTTTAACTTGAGTGGCCTTTCTTCAAAATCCAAAACCTCTAGCTTTCCTCCTTTTCTTGCTATCAGTGTGGATTTCCCCTCAGTGTCCAGAACAATTAAAGCCTCTCCTGCTAATGACTCATGTCATTCTTTTGCATTTTGCCCTACTTGGATGGTAGGAAATCAAACATGAGATGCTACGTGACAAATGTAGAAAAACAAATGGGGATAATGAAACCAGTCAGCAACCACAGCATGATTCAGATATACAGCAACCACTCCAAATACTGATTGGTGACATTCCCCCTTCTATCAGCAGTATTAATAAAAAATCCCTTCTGTAACTATCTTTTTTTTTCCAGGGCTGCCTTAAATGAAAAGTCCCAAGGCTACATGGAACATGTGATAAAAGAAAGGCAACTGATCTCAGAAATGCCTCGGAGTCATCTTCTTTGCTCCTAAATACCTAACTTTATCTCTTTTACTCGGTATTTCTTTTCTCTAAAGTCTTCATAACCTTTTCCATTTAATATAACAACCTCTGGCAAGAACTTTCAACAGTATCCAATTAATTCACTAACCCAAGACCCAAAGGTTTTCACTCCTAATTCATAACTTCTAACTCCAACTGTACTCTTTAGTCACTGTCCAATCGTAATTTCAAGACAAGTTTCTTGTTCTTGTTTGAAAAATGAAAAGAAAAAAAAATTGGCAGTTGTCTATCCGCCCACAAACCTTGGCAAAAGCCATCTATCTGGAGGGGAAAATGAAGCTTCTTCTCCACGAAGACAGTAAGATCAAAGTCCATACCTTAAGTATCTCACAATCCAAAACAAACAGAGGAAGAGATATAAAACACATGGAAGGTTCAAGTTTTAAACACTGTCTTTTTGTGATAACTTAATACAGTATCTATACAGTAGCAGTTCATAAGGTGAGTGGTGAGCATTTGGGCAGAAGTCAGTTTTACCCAATGATACAACATAGTTGAAAACTATACACAAATTAACCAAGTTCTCAGCACAAATAGTGGCCCAAAGACTGGTAGAAGAAAACTTTCAGAGGAAACATTTGAGACAAACGTAGAAAAAAAATAATTATGCACAAAACAAGTGGAAATCAGCATGGAAGAGTTAAAAAGCAGGAAAAAGAACAGAGGAGCTTGGAAGGAAATGCGTTTAAGAAACGGAAATAGCTTTAAGATATTTCTCCACAGCCCATAGTAGATTAAAAAAAGAAAAAAGGGGACACAAAAAATTAAACTGTGATAGATTCAAGAGTTTTAGCATTTGAGTACTGTGCTGATATTAGATATTGTGTTGAAGAAAATATTCGGAGGAGCCTTGCAGAAATATAAAACTTGGGCCTTGAAAGATTTAGCAGCCACCAAACCTTTGAGTGAAAAGCAACTGTGATATCACAGATCACAAAGCCATAGCAGTTTGTTTAAGTGAACGAAAACAACATCTGCTGTATGATTTCACTACTGCAGTGCACTTCTATGCTGCTTTCCATGGCATTGACACAATTCAATTGAACTGATTCTTATTAGGGACACTGCATTCACCAGCTCGAAAGAGGCGTAAATGACACGAACCAGCAACGATCCTCTGGTTTTCACTCTGCTACTTCTAAAGCCACAAATTTCCACTGAAAATATGCTAGTGCAGCTTTATAGACACGGCACTAAACTGTGCCCATCTGCAGGTACAGGGTGCTATGAAAAGAACTGCGTTGCCAACCTTCTTTCTAAATTTCTGGTACTAAATTGAAAAAAAATAAAGCAAAAAGTTTTGCTTCTCCGATTGACCAGGCAGCTTACTCACACACTGGTCAGCACACTGTGTACGTTAGTTCTCTCTGTTTATTTGGGTCATTTCCAGAAGTGTGAAAAAGTGAAAAAGACTTGGGAAGAAAAAAAAAAAAAAAAAAAAAGAAAAGATAAAAGCTTCAATTTTCATTCATGAACAAAATATTACCTGGAACAACTCTGAGTTTATATATTTGTGGGTTTTTTTCTTAAGTGTGTTAGATTTAAAACCTAAAAAAAAAAATTAAATCTATACCCTGTAGGATGAATGCAGGAATATTTGTAGAAATACACCCTGCAGCTCTCCTCCTGAGTGCAATAACCCCCAGAGCAGCTTGTCTGCTGTGGTCTGGGGCCAGCACCAGACTTGAAAGTCTTTGGCAGGAGAACAGCACTGGAAATGCCCTCCAAGAAAAATCAAGTCTGTAATGAGAATCACACAACATAAGAAGGTTTGCTGTGTAAGAAAGGGCATGTACTTGTAGAGGAAAAATACACCAATTTTTCCTAGGAGAAATGTGAATTCCACTGTGTGATTAAAAAAAAAAAAAAAATCAGTTCTGTTGGTCATTTTCGCTCCCTGTTGTAGATGACCCATTTGATATCAAAGAAAGCCAGATCCACAGATCCTTTCTCAAAGACATGCAAGTAATTCTACTTTTTCAGTTATCCTCATTGTAAGCTTAAAATACCCACTAGAGGGGATCACGATAGCTAGCATGCCTTCCAGTCGGGAAGCAGGTCTTTGCCTGAACAAACGGTGGTGTTGACTAGGGAAGATGAAGAAAACCTGATGAACAAATGATGGATCTAATACAGAAATACTCTGTCCCAAGATTGACAGTGTACAGACTAATTTTAATGCTCAGTGCTCCACAAGACTTCTTTGAGCTAGTACTGCATCTGATTCCTAGATGCCAGTTCTTCTCCAAATGAAAATCCTTATCCAACTGGAATTAACAATTATTAAAAATCCAGCCTACAGAGTAGTGGCATCTTGAGCTTCCACTGCAAATAATGAGCTCAATAAAACTATATAAATCAGAGAGCTTCTAGGGTCATGTTTTATGACCATAAAGTTGATACCTTGAAATCCTACTAGTTGGAAACATCCGCTGGTGTCCTGTGCCATATATCCAGGATTCACAGAAAAGCAGATGTTAAGGAGAAATGGAGGAGGAGGCTCAGCTAGTATGAGTTATATACAGTGTCCTGGTTTCACTCACCTCATCCTTTAGGCAGAGGTGGATGTTCAGCTCACCCCTAACACCATATCTTTTCCTAATTCTGCTTGTCTGCTTTTTTGCCTGAAGAAGTCCAAATCTCGCCTTCTCAAACCTAAAAGCCAAATCCCAAAGTAGCGTTCCAAACCTTGCCCAGCTGAATCAGCCAACACTCTTGTCCCCTTCTCCAGTTCCTTTGGTTAGGGAAGAGAATCAGGACAATGGTACCTGATTTAGGCCCTAAGGGAAAATACCCTTTTGCTCACAAAGCCAGCAGGAGATCCTTGAAGAAACATGCACTCTGCATGTATTATTCCAGGGTCACTCCAAGGACACAAGGTTTGGAAAACAAAGGAATGAAGGAATAATGCAAAACTGAATAAAATAAAATAAAGCCCTAGGACACAGCTGGGAAATAGACATGCTGCTGGACACTAATCTCACTTTTGAAATAAAGTTTGGAATTTCCTTCAGGAAAGCTCTGCAATGTGCTGGGCAGGTTGAGTCACCAGTTGCTGGAAAGGCAAGGAATTGAAGAGGAACCTTGTAAGGCTGGGGCTAGCAGGACACAAAGTGTGCATCTCTCCACTGGGATTGGCAGAAAGGATTACTTCTGCCTCCCAAACTCCAGACACACTGAAGCATGTGCTCTGCCAGAGGATGATGGACCTGATTGTAAAGGAGATAATGAACCTGCAGATGCTGACTGCATCGATAATTTAGAAACGTCAGTTTTGCAGTCACTGATCACAGTGCACATGTACTATATTTCCTCAAGGAAATTCAATTTTATAAACAGAAAAAAAAAATCCTCATTAGACACTTGAGGGGTTTGAGCTAGCACAAAAACTCCAAGTGTTTTATTATTGCATTTTCAAGTGCACAGATGGGTCTGTGTCTGAAACCTTAAATCTAAACAGTGCCCAGCAAAATCACTGACATTCTACCCAGAGCTTGCCTATATGGAGATATTTAGATCATTAATGGTAAAAGACTGACACTAAAGAAGTGCTGCTCTGGTTCTTTCTTTTTTTCTTCCAGTTGTAACCTTCTCTAGAAGTTTCTTTCTTCCCTCTTTGAAGTACTTCCACAACCACAGAATAATCAAGCACCTTTAATTCATGCAGCAGCTCAGTTTCTCTGCTAATGGACTGAAAAAATGTCCATAATTAATGAGGCAGGTGTAAAGAGCCCTAGAAAAAGCAATCCAAGGAAGGTAGGTTTTCCCTGATAACCACTTCTGAGTTCCCTTCTTCCATTATAAATGTCATTTTTTGATACATATTTTGAATTAAAAGAATGCTTCGCGTTTTCTTAACCTTTCATGAGCCACAAACCTTTCCATGATCCTCTTGGATCTTGTCAGAGAAACAGTCAAGTGTGTGAGCACCTGCATGTGTTGCAAGATAAAACGACCATATACTGCTGAGACACTTCCCAGAGTTATTTTGAATATTTTTGCAGTGATGATTAAATCTTTCTATTGTTTTAAAAAACATCTTTCCCCATCTGTGAAAGGCTCCAGCAAATATGGAAAGTGCATAACAAAAGTAAAAGTTTCACACACACACAAAGACACAACATACTCCCTACTAAAGACATTTTTGTCTTTCAATTATGACAAGTTGTTTTTAATCTGTGACTAAAAGCTCATTTAAAGTAGTTTAAAAGTCAGCAGTGTTCCCTTACCACCATTTATATTACATTAATCTTCCTATTTCTAACTACAAATACATATTCTGCAAATTCATATCATGCAGTTCATAAACCTCTCTGCCTTAATTTGCACATAAGAAAAATTAAACTGTAAAAATGTAACTGCTCTGTTACCATTCGGAGTGGCAGATGTCCAACTGCCAGCTGTACACGTGCTGAATACGAAGCACTAATTATAGAGTAATCAAACGCTTTGCTAAACCATATTTAAGAATTTTATTGTCACTTAATCACTACACAAGTATTAGTAGATAAACACACATGTGGTCCATTAGTACAGCATCTGCCAAGTTTTAAGCATATCCATAATGAGATGGATAAATGAGAACTGATGACTGGACAAATCAGCTTTCCAAGAGCCTTTGACCCTGTCTTTCAATGAAACTCTCGAGAAAACAGAAAATTAAGCTGTCATAGAGATAAAAGGTAGAGTTGCATCATGGATTAGAAAGTGTCAAAGAGAAAAAAAAAAGGAAGAATTAAAAATAATACATAAATCTTTAGTTGTGGCAAAATGCATCAAAATAGTGCAAAGAGATTATCTTCAGGCTTAAGTAAAGTATATACCTTTCCAACCTGGGAAAGGAAATAAATTAATGCAATTTCTATTTGCCACTGACTCAAAAATACTCAAAATCATTAAAAAAATAAGAAACCATGAAAGCAGAGACCATCCATCTGGCTTATGATTTTACTTCTGCTATATTATTCTTTGAAGGAAGGAACCCTTCTTTCAACTTTTTTTGTCTACAGCACAAAAAGCAAGCTACAGTGTTGATCCTAAAATACATTCCACAGCTGGGCACTGTTTCGCACACTCTGCTTGACTTTACACTCACCATCAATTAGTTTAATGTTTCCTTTACCTTTGTGCCTGCATTGTCCCCTCAGCTGAGGGAGCTTCCTCAAGGAGCCTGATAAATTTCCAGAGGAAACTTGAGATGTGGCTTCCTCCACTTAGGTCATTAAATTTACACACTCGAATCCCTTTACATCTTAAAGTCTCTGAACTCGTGACATTGTCTTGCCTTAAATTGCAGTGCAGAACTCATCTGTGTCATGTCATCTTTAAATCATTCAGTCTCAGCCAGGCAGTTGAGCCAATCACACCCAATTAAACATAATGATGTTTCTTTCACCTGCCACTTTACTACTGAAAGGACAGGCAGAGCTCTTGAAGGCAGACAGTTAGCTTTATTTTATTTTTTTAAACTCACATGGGCAGTACCTAGCCTAACAGTCTCTGCCTGCTTTCCAAAGCCTCTGGCAAAAAAGGAAAAATACAGCAGGATGCCCAAGAGGAACAAGTGACAGTCCATACGTGGCAGTAAAAATTCAATATTAATGACATTATTCTAAGTTCAAGTAAATTTTGCAAGTTAAGTTCTAAAGGAACAATTCCCGTGCAAAACAGAGATCTGTGCATCTTTGGCAGCAGCCTTTTTTGAGCAATGTCTAAAAAGAAACAAAAGTATTTTTGTGTCCCTGTTCACAATGTAGAGAATGCTTGGATGCCAGTCTACACCATCCAAGATGTGAAATAATGAGATATCTCACATCTAACAACACAAGTAACACTCATCTCAATCTCTTATTTCTTGTCTTAAGCAAAAATTAGAAGGATTTGAGCAAGAGCAGCAAAAATAGCTAGAAATATGGGCAGATTCTCATAATTTGGGGGAGGGTTCCTAAATAAAGAGTCCAATAAGGAAAGCCCAGTTACAAGTATTTTCTTACCAGATCTCCAATGAAAACAAAAAACAATGGATTTAACTCCGGTAGTAATAAAATAATAATAATTAAAAAAATTTTCTTATATGGAGGTATCAGAACATACTGGGACAAGACCAAACGCCAAGAAAGAAATTATTTCACCAATTCCTTGAGAAGCCCAAAACAATAGTCTAGATGCTTGCTGCTGTAAATGCCAGCATAAGGATATACTCTCTCAAAACCAGTCATGTTGTAGATGATGCATATTACTCATGGACAATGATAGCTCAAGGCAGTATTTCACATAACTGGAAACATCACTCAAGTTTGATCCAAACTGAAACACAGCACTCTGTTGATAACAACAACAAATTTACCCCTATGACTCTCCTGATTGAGAATTATAAGCCCTCCTGTACCATACAGGGCTCCTTTGAATTTAAAGTATTTGTTTAAATTGATACTACTCTAAATGTTTTCAGCAGAGGAAATCTGTGAAGATTAGCTATATTCATTCATTGTATTCTACAAAAAAACCTCTTATTACAGGGATGACAGGAATGCAAGAAGGGTAAGGCATGTGTCATATAGACATTGACATCAAAACAGACCCCAAAACCTTAATGCTATGTGGGCTAAACTGTACTGAAACATCAACCTGGTCAAAAAAAAAAGGAGTAAACTGTAACAATTGAGCACTAAATGTTAAAGAACAGAACTTACATTTGCCCTTGTTCTGTTTGCTTGGGCGGGAGGATGGTGGTTTTATCCTTTATTATTATTATTTCTCATAATTTAGTGTACAAAAGTTTGGGTAATTCAGCATTCAAGCACTGGGACCTGGAAAGGATTAGTAAAAAAAAAAAAAAAGAGAGCATCTCTACTACTTGCCCTTTAGCACACAGTAGTCAGTCCAAAAGAAGTCCTGGGAACCCCTGAAAAAGGAATTACTACACCATACAGTAGTTTGATCAGTATGGGATGTAAGAGTCATTTTAGGGTTTAGCATAGTTAAGCTCACAAAACTATTCTTTTCAACTGGTTTCCCATTTCAATTGGTTTAATATTATACAGAAGGCTGTAGAGCAGTTAGTCATCCACCTCCACAGGGGAGGAAAACTGGCTAGAGACAGACTCAGAAAGGCAAGAAAAAGCATTTTTCATTATTAAAAAAATGAACTTCTGAATACAGGTCATTGTGCTTGGGGTACATCAAGAGAATGCAAACAGGCAGTTCTACAACACCAGCTTACCTCACTTCCACATCTCTGATTACATACAATGGATTAGCTGCCATCACTTAGACTAGTCTTTAAGGACTGAATGGCAAAGAACTGCATGTGGGCTTTTGGAACACAATGTAGCAATGTGTACTAAAAGTAGCATATTAAAAGCAAATCGCTAAATGGCACAAAGATGTAATTTGCACAACAACGTTTCAGTTTAGCTCTTCAGTCTTAAGGAAAACAATATTTGGTTTGAACACACCGGTATCCTTAAGCTTTGGGCCTCCACCAGTTTCTTGATTTATAACATCTAATGCAAAATTTTTAAATATCATCAGCTTTAACTGAGAAGTACCAAGTCAGAAACCGATTTTCACTTTTCTGTAAGGTAGCACTAAAAACAATACAAGCTGATGAGAAATATATTTTTGTACTTTCTGGTTTGTTTACTCACTGAATGTGAATTGTTTTTTGATAGAATATGAAGGCCATAAGGGCACACCAACTGACAGAAGATCACTTGGCCACAGAGACCTCGACTCTCTCAGCTCTTCTTAAAGTAACTAGATTTCAGGGTAACTGATCTTGCAAAGTAATCAGCTTCACGTTAATTGTTTCAGAGAAAGTTGGGAAAGACCCCTTAGTTGTTTTATGAAAGATACATTGTTAACCACTTTAGCTGGCTAAGATTTAAATGTAGTGGGTTCATATCATGGCAAAAAAACAAACAACAAAACAAACAAACAAACAAACAATTACTTTCCTGGACCCTGAAAGCACTGTTAAGAGAATTACTGCTGAAGAAAATTTAAACCATCTTGACATCTCTACTGAAATTAGCTACTTCTAAGCTAACACTAAACCCAAGTGGGCTTACTTACTGTTTTGCGTTTTAAATTTAGACCATTTAAATGTTTTAATTTACAGCACAGCCCTTATACAGAGTTTTCTCAGTGCAACTGACAGACCAACAAACTGCAGTCCCAAACACAAAAACCATAAGGAGGGATCAGACCTTCTATAATTACTCTCTTTTTCTTCAGAACACAAGCCTTTCCACCTCCCACCATTAATCTCATCCTCATCTTCCTTATCCTGAATAATCTAGAAGTGGACAAAAAGCATCAGTTCACAAGGCCAACAATAAGGGCATTATTTAAAAAATTTACATGCTAGTCAAATTTATTTTTACATGGGTGAAGCAACAGAACTTCCTCTTCCCTATAAGAATTATCCAACAAATTATGCTTTACCATGAGGAAAATAAAAATACACACTCTGCAAAAGTCTCATTCTATTTAAAAACTTCTAGGTTTGTCCCATTTAAGGGTATTTCATTTTGTTCCCTTTTCAGCCACCCTGACTCTTCTCACCATAAATCTACACACCAACTTCCTTTTTCCTCTGAGTTTCTATGCTGCCTATGCTACTGTTGTTCATTTCAGATCCTGTTCTCTTTCCCATTCCCACACTCTGAAACCTCTTTCACAACTATTCATTTTGGTTCCTCACCCATGTCAGTGTTTGCAACCAGGAGTCACAGCCTGGCATGGACATGTAGAACCTTCCATCTCCTGCATGCCAAGCTCTTCCAAAGCACTGCTGAAGCATCCCAGCTATGTGAAAGGCCTCCTCAGATTGCCCGCTCCAAGCACTTCAGGGTAGGAGAGCCTGGTTACTTTAGTACTATTTTCCTAGGGCCCTAGCACTTCAAAAGCAGCCGCCTACCTTATACGTGTGAAAGTTTTTTGTAGTACAGGGCGTCCGTCAGGCAGCAGCACGTAATTATAGCTACTACACCCTTTACAAGTCACTGTCCAGGATGTAGAAATATTTATTTTTCAACAAAACCTCAGTGACACAGGTCTTAATCCTTTACCACTTGACACAATACACCCCCTTCTCAAACACCTGATGGATGGCCCTGTAGTTGAAGAACCTTCTTCTTTCCCTAAATGTGCTTTAATACAGCTAAAATCCCTACCGTTTCTGAATAACAGTTTTGAGGTCAAAACGATGACCTGCTCTCTTGCCACTGCTCTGAGCTATCCTAAAAGATAACCACCTGCAACAGAGCAACTTGATTGATGATGGTCATGACCAACCAAAAACTAGTTGGTGGAAGGTATCTTCCCTGGATGAAGATGTGTCTTCTGCATGAAAATACCTTTTCTCTTCCTGAATAGTTTCACGTGGTTTGACTGTCCAGGCTGGGCAGATGCTCCCTTCTCAAGGGGAGCAGAGCTGCAGACCCTTGTGGCTTCACAGCATGGCACCCCAAGCACGATTTCAGTGAAATCCCCCCTCTTCACCCATCCATGTGGTGCCACACAACCATCCCAGCTCCCGTGATAATGCCAGGTCCTACCTCCCCGGCCACCCCATCTCAACCCTCCCTGCAGGCCCCCGGACACCCCTTCTCCTGCCCTACCATCCCCTCGGACACAGGTCGAAGGGACACACACTTGGGATAGGGGCCCAAACAACACGGTGGGGAGAGAGTGGGCTACACCACCCCCTCCTTACGACACGGATTTGTGGTGGAAGGCGGCAGGAAACACCCATTTCCACCCTGCGGGGCTGGATGAGGGGAAGGGGCGCAGTCATTCCGCAGGAAAGACGGGCCAGGGAGGAGGGGGGATTGCCCCGCTGTGGGGTGAGGGCACGGAGGGGGGCACGGAGCGGAGGAGGGACGCGGCCCCCGGGGCAGGAGCCGGGGCCGGAGCGGCCACTCACAGAACTCGGCGATGTAGGAGGACACGGCGTAGTTCTCCTCGCACCATTCCAGGGTGGAGGTCGGCGGGCCCCAGTAACCCTCCCGGTCGGCGGCCGGAGCCATCGCGGCGCCCGCTTCAGGCTCGAGCGGAGCCGAGGGAAAGGGGAAGCGGAGGGAAGACGGCGCCGGGCCCGGAGCGCAGCACCAGCGGCGGCAGCGGAGCAGGGAGGGCGGGCGGGGGCCGGCACTGGGCCCGCCCGGCCGGGGGCGGAGCCGAGGGTCGCCATGGCGACGAGCTGCGGCCTGCTGCGGGGGGGAGCGATAGCTAGGGGCAGGGGAAGAGCTTTGCGGGAAAAAGGAGGGATTTAGGGAGTCTGTGGGGAAGGATCGGTGTGGGGCACGTTTGGCTCTTAGGGAGCCCGCGCCATGCCCCTGTGGGGATGAGCCGGGAGAGGCAACATCACGGCGCCCTCCTCGCCCTCTTTTCAAGCCAGTTTGGAGGCACTGAGGAGGTTTCCTCCCTCAGCTTTTCTCACCGGTTTTCCTTGCAGACTTCAGGGACAGTTTGTAGTGTGGGCGGGGCTGCGTGCTGCCTTCGTGTTGTTAGAGCAGGATTCACAGAGTCGTGGGGTGGTTTGGGTTGGAAGGGACTTTGGAGGCCATCTAGTTCCAACCCCCCTGCCATGGGCAGGGACACCTTCTAGTAGACTAGGTTGTTCAAAAGCCCCATCCAGCCTGGCCTTGAGCAATTCCAGGGAGGGGGCATCTGCAGCTTGTCTGGGCAACCTGTGCCAGCGCCTCACCACCCTCACAGTGAAGAATTTCTTCCTTAAGGCAATGAAGAGGCAAGTGTTCCTTGTACTCGTGGGCTGAGAGGAGGAAGGTTTTTTATAGCACTGCCTACTACACGGGGGTTTTCCTCTCATCTGATGCCTTATTTAGTTTCCTCAGTGCTTACTACGTGTACTATACTTACACCCATAATATGCAAACTGCTTCTCAAGCAGAGTTGGTATCCAGAGGCAAGTAGAATCTAGAAAGGGAAAGACTCAAAACACATGGGAAAAGAAAAAAGCACACCAGTAAAGGCCTCATAGTACTGTGTGGTTTTCATGTTTCAGAAGATGGTCCAAAGATTGGATGAGAAGCTTTGGGGCAGACCTTGGGGGTTGTACACAGTGCCTGCACCCTGCTGGTCAGCAGAATTTATGATACCCACTTCTAAACACACAAACCTCTTTTCCCACATCTTATTTCTCCTCACCTCCCCTTCTGTAAACTATAAAACTCCAATCTAAACACAGACCTTTCCTAGTGTAAATTTCAGAATGTATACATCTATCATGAAGACTAGCCTGCCTTCTGCAGTTCAGTTTATATATCATTGCTTTCAGCATTAGGCAGAGATATATTTAACATATATAACTATTTGTCATAGTGTTATACAGCCTTCAAAGCAAGATTTATTTTAGTGATGGCAATAACGATACACTTAAATAGTCAAAACAACATCAAATAACTGTGGATTTTTATATGCAGACCTGACTTTATATATTTTTCTGACCTAGATTATACTTCTGAAATTTAGACTTTCAAAACTGAGGGCAGGAAGAGTACCAGACTGATCCAGATGCAGAAAAGTGGCTGTAAGCAATGAAGAGGATTTTGGCCTGTTCGATGCATGTTAGCTTTTCGGACTTTTGAAGGTTCTGTTTATATAGTAAGGAAATTTGTAGGGCTCTAATCTATCTTTTATTATCATGGTAAACTATTTTAAGGTTAAAAGTTCTTAACAGAAAAATAATTCAAAGTTTGAAATTCCAGTTGTTCAGAAACTAAAGAAAGAACTATGAAATATCTTAAATATTAGCTAATAAATATTTGCTCACCAAGAATAAAAATGAGAACAATATGGAAAAAAAGCAGGCAATTTTTGTAATACTGAATTACAATTGGCTTTAAATAAATAATTAAAAATATTGATTTTTGTTTCTTTTCTCATCACATGCATGCTGGCCATGAGAAGATTTGTCACCACAACAGAAACAGAAGTCAGACGTGAAACTGGCTTTAAAAATGGGTGAGATAAATTAATGGAAGATTGTATGGGGCAGACAGAAACAACAGTGTGGGTTGTCATCCATTCTGATGTCCATAGAAAGACAATAAAAATGCTTAGCTAGCCCCTTAATTTGAATCATTGGGGAATTTTTATTTATTTGGCACATTTCTGTAGTATTTTCCATCACAATATGCATTTACTTCTGACTTGTTCTGCGGTTTGGTGCTCTGCTGTTGAACTCTGATGAACCTTTCAGTCCTCAGAAGGATAGTATTGAAGAGGCAGCCTGAAAATATTTTATAGAGGTAAATTCATCTTCCACAACACCAGCTTTGACCATCTCAGCTGTTACAATAATAGATATCAAAAGCATTACTTTTCCTCTGTAACCTTGAGCTATGCATTGTTATGTCCATTACTGCATTGGATATAATGTGACAGCCTGAAGTTATTTGCATCTAAATGTGGTCTATCTGATTAAAGGGTCAAACCTACCTCTGTCTAGGTGTTGGATTTTCTTTCTCTGATCTGTATGACCTATGGAGGGAATGTCTTGGTTTTGAAATAACAAAAAACAAACATAAAGCTCCTGAAATGCTTATTTTCAGTAACACTAAAAATGTACTTATGCTGATGAAGTAGTTTCCTGTGGCCTCAGGTTGCCTGTGGCTAAGGATCCTCTTTCCACACAGTTTTATGTTGCCCTGAAACCTCATGGCCTGACTGATCAGTGGTTAATTGAGTCATGTCAGTTTACACCACTAGAGGGATATGTCCTATTAATTTAGGGTTTGAATCCAGTAGTATTTTGCTTGGGAATGGAAAAGGGCTGCTGTTCAGAAATGGCACGTGTTCAGCTTATTTTTGTGATCAGTGAAATTCATGAAATGACACCTGAAGAAGAACATTTTCGTCTCTCTCTGCTCTATGCAAATACTTTATCATTGCTTGTGCTGCTGATTGTTTCATTTCTGCATAAAATAGGACCCTGCTGAGAAAGATAAATTTTACACAGACCTGCACCACCTTACCCAAAAGGTTCCTCTGAAGAACCCTTAGGGTTCTCCTTCAAGAAGAACAAGGACTGGTTTGATGAAAACAATCAAGAGATCAAGGGATTGTTGAGGAAGAAGAGAACCGCTCACCAAGCACACCTTGCGCTGCCATCCTGTCACACAAGAAAAACAGCCTTTCGTCTTGCATGCAGGAAGCTCCAACAGAAAACCCGTGACATCCAGAACAAGTGGTGGACCAGTCTAGCTGAAAAAACTCAACTATGCGCAGATACGGGTGATCACAAAGGATTCTATGAGGCCCTGAAAACAGCATATGGGCCTACATACCCCTACAGAAGCAGCTCTGCAGCGTTTAACATCCTGCTTTGCAGACACTGCTGAGCGCTTTGGGCTGGAAGTCAGCTTGAAGACAGAAGTTCTCTATAAACCTGCACCTCAGGAAGTCTTCCTTCATCCCCATATCACCATTGGCCAATCAGAGCTCAAATCAGTCCAGCAGTTTAGTTACCTAGGTAGCCTCATCTCCTCGGATGGTAAGATTGACGGAGAGATAGACAACAGGTTAGCAAAGGCATATAGTGCTTTTGGAAAGCTTCATAAAAGAGTTTGGCAAAATAAACACTTGAAGAAAAGTATAAAGATCAGTGTTTACAGAGCCAATGTGCTGCCTACTCTCTTATACGGATCTGAATCATGGGTCATCTACCGCCACCGTCTGTGACTCCTAGAACACTTCCATCAACGCTGCCTCTGTACAATCCTAAATGTCCACTGGTCAGATTATGTGACCAATACATCTGTTCTAGAACAAGCAGCAATCACAAGTATTGAGGCCATGTTGATGAGAACACAGCTGCACTGGGCAGGGCACGTCTCCAGGATGAAGGACCACCGCCTCCCTAAGATTTTGCTTTATGGTGAACTTGCCACCGGCTGCCGCATGAGAGGATCCCCGAAGAGAAGATACAAGGACTCCCTGAAACAACATCTCAGCCTTGGCCATATTGATCAACATAACTGGTCTATTCTGGCCTCCAATTGGGAGGCCTGGAGACACACCATCTATAACGCTGCTGCTTCCTTTGAGAACACACGCAGGATCACTCTCGAGGAGAAAAGACAACGCAGAAAGAATCGTGTCTTGTAGAATATACCACCTAAGGAGTCTTTCTGCTGTGCCTTTTGCAACTGGTCTTGTCTGTCTCGTATTGGCCCTTTTAGCCATCAACGCGCTTGTAACAAACACGGGTAGAGCCCTCCCCAAATCTTCATTCGCGAAACCTAGCCATGAAAATGGGACCTAATAAGGATATTGATTAGAACTCATTATGGTGATATATGTTGGAGAAGATTGTACTTACTTCCTCTCATCAGTGTATATGTGCAAAAGGGAAGATAAAACTGACATAAAATCTTGAAAATGTTTTCACTGCTTGGTTCTAATGATGTTAAAATAAAGACGTCATTCACAAAAATAAAGCTGATTTTTTTACTATAAATTGCCTTTTCAAATTTTACAGTAATTATCGCAGAATATTTTGTGTTGGAAGGGACCTTAAAGACCACCTAGTTTCAACCCCTCTGCCATGGGTAGGAATACCTTCTACTAGACCAGGTTGCTCAAAGCCCTATCCAACCCACCCTGAACACTTCCAGGGATGGGACATCCACAGCTTCTCTGGGCAACCTGTGCCAGTGCTTTACCATCCTCACAGAGAAGAATTCATTCCTGATCTAATATCTAATGGAGTAATTCCTCCTTGTCCTATCACTCCATGCCCTTGTCAAAAGTCCCTCTTCAGCTCTCTTGTAGCCCCTTTAGGTACTGGAAGCTCTAAGGTCTCCCCAGAGCCTTCTCTTCTCTGATATGAACACACCCAACTCTCTCAGCCTGTCTCCGTAGCAGATGGGCTCCAGCCCTCTGATCATCTTATGAACCTGTCCCTCCTGTAGAATTTTTTTTTTATTGGACCATAACATTTACATCATCTTAGGTGTTAAATCCCAGGCCATGGTTCTCAGCTCTAAAGTCCCACTTCCCATGATAATATTGGTTTCTAAATACTACATCTCAAAATGTCATTGGCAGCTTTCTGAATTGTCTAGTCCATACTGGTTACAGAAAAAGGTCATTAACACCTCTAGATTCTGCAAGCCTGATCCTGTGCAACACATAATTTATCCCATTGGTTTATGTGCAGATAGCATGAGTAAGATGCTAAAAACAGGATTATAAGGGGCTGAATCAGAGTCTTTGTAATGTGCCTTGAAGTTTGAGGGTTCTTTATGAGCACTGGGGCTGAGATGAAGATAATTATGCCTGAAGAAATACCCCAGAAACTTATTGGCACCTGAATGAATGAAAAAGAGTTGTTGTTTCCTGGTGTGAAGGATTTGATCAAAGAAACTTCAGTGGGCTTTAGCAGACCTGATCACTTGTTCATCTCTAGGTAAAGCAGAAATGTCTGCGCTGGTGTTACATGGAGTCACGCGTTTGTAAATTATCATCAAAAGGACTCATATCCTAGAGCCATAAACATTTTCATAATTTCCCCAGTGTAATATGACTCTTCTTAGTCATATTCTCAAGGCTATTGTATGCATTTTGGCAACTGATTGTGGTAGTGAATGACAGCATCACAAATTGCAGCTCTGTGGATGCTGTGAGCATCCAGCACTGATGGGCTCAGATATGAATATAATCACCTGAATAGTGTTGATGGAAACAGGCAGGGGTTGCTGGGGACAGGACATTTCCTCATGCAGAGGGTGGTTCAGTCCTATATCCAATCCTCAAAGTGAGTTTTAGTGAGGTATTTTTCCTCTCCATCTCTTTCCCTGCACAAGCCTTTCTGCTCAGGCCTATCAAGTTGTATCCCAATACCTTTAATATCAAAACCTGAGGCAGGTGATACCATCCACAGCGAGTCCCATTTTACCAAAATGAGGAAGTTTGCCTTTTTTTTAGCAGTGGATTAGGCTGAAGCTTTTCTGCACCTGGTTGTTACTAACCTGTAACCACAGAGCCTGCGTAGGAGTCTCCAAGCACCTGCAGCTTTCAACCCATTGTATTAGTATGAAGTAAAATTCATGTCAGTTTGCACTAAATTGCAGGGCTGAAATTGGTGAGGGCGGAGATAAACCTGCTGTTCAGCCATTCCCAAGGGAGAAGCAGTTGACACTGGGAGAAGTGTGGAAAAAGAGCTCAGCCTAGTAACTTCTCCAGTTATCTGAGCTTAATTCACCCTTATATGTGAATAAGAGCCCTTATCAGCTGCAAAATGTCTATGGTAAATGTACACCAGTTTAAGCTGAAACATCACATGAAAATCTATCATGGGAGGGAGACTTTACAGAGGCACAAATGGCATGTGCCTCAATCTCATTGAGTTTCAAAGAAATCTTGCAATCCGTCTGCCTTTGTGCTTTGGAATTCTTCTAGTGCTTTAAAGTAGCAGAAGGAAATGCCATAAGAATTCAGTGTTTACACTTGTAAACAGCTTTCTCTTTAGGAAAAATATAGCAAGCTGTCTTTTTCTGCCTGCTAATTTACATACAGTTCAATATGAAGAGACTCCAATGAACTTTGTGACAATATTTGTGTGTTAATCTCAATTTGAATCTCAAAGGCTCAGTTCACTTCCTTAAATGCTGGCACCTTGTGTCATTGGAGATTCTTTCAGAGCAACAGCTGAAGGCCAGGATGCCCTGGGATCACTGGAAGTTTCCTAAGTACAGTGTCATACTCCATATGGTGCTCAGCTGCTTTGCATTCAAAAGCACTAAATGGTTGTGTTTCTGTGAATTGAATTGAGCTTAGCTGTCTGGTTTTTTTGGCTGAATCAGGTTGGGTGAGGTCATGAATCCTTAGTCTTTACTCTCTTCTGAAAAGCATTCCACTCTGGTTTGAGGTCAATGAAGCTCCAATTAGGTTTTCTGTCCTGACAACATCCATGGAAGGTTCATACCTAATTGATGCTTGGACTTGCTTTTACATCAGTTGGCTTGAATTGAGGCATTTATGGGAAGTGGTCTTAGAATCATGAAATCGTTAAGGTTGGAAAAGACCTCTAAGATCATTGAGTCTAACCATTAATCCAGCACCACCATGTTCACCGCTAAACACTGTCCCCTAGTGCTATATCCACATGTTTTTTTGAACACTTCCAGAGATGGTAATTCCACCACTACCCTGGGAAGCGTGTGACCATACAAAATTCTATGAATCACAGAATCATAGAATGGTTTGGGTTGGAAGGGCCTTAAAGATTATCTAGTTTCAACTCCCCTGCCATGGACAGGGACACCTTCCACTAGACCAGGTTGCTCAAAGCCCCATCCAACCTGGCCTTGAATATTTCCAGGTTTGGGACTGTCACAACTTCTCTGGGCAACCTGTGCCAGTGCCTCACAACACTCACATTAAGGAATTTCTTCCTAATACACATCTAAACCTGCCCTCTGTCAATTTAAAGACATTACTCCTGGTCCTACTACTACATGCCCCTGTAAAAAGTCCCTCTCCAGCTCTCTTGTGATCAGCTGGGGACTGTAAAGGACTGCTCAGCAACCAGGAATGGAACTCCCAATTGCAGGAATGGAACTCCCAATGCTATGAGGGTTACTTAAGGCAAATTTTGAAGGAAAAATATTGTCAAGAAGCAAGAAAATGGCTGGAAGACAGGCTAATCTTGTCTGTGAGAGAGAAGGGCTGAAGTGGTTTTTATCCCAAAACTGCAGTGGGAATGGATTTAGAGAATTTAGCTATTGCCATTGTTTCTCCCTTTTCTTATAACTTTCAGTTTCGGGAAGAAAGCACCCACAAACCATTCATCAACTGTATTTTGTAAAATATAGTGTGTGGACCTGGAAGGTGATGTATGTGTTCTATAAAACCCTCTCCATCCAATTATGCACTGCTTGGCACTTGGTCTCACGGATAGGGAAAGCAATTTCCTCATATTGCTGCTCTTGAAAAGCTCTGGAATAAAAGGTGGAAAACCACTAGAAGCAAGAAAACAGTCTCGATGGTAAGCAGATGCAGATATATTAAAATGTCAAATATTAAAAGAATTTTTTTTAAATTGAAATATCTTCAGTTGCACTGCACTGACAGTGGGGAAGGCAGCTGCTGTTCTCTTCCTTGATCTCTGGGAAAATGGCATATTTACCCCAAGCATATGCAAATTTTTCTACTTAGCCTGGAAATGAAGCATATTCTGCCCATGTGATGTTATAATTCTCTCGTTTACTGCAGGAAGGAGGAGGAAAGGGTGGTCAAGTCATTATTTACTTGACAAAATCCTTTGTTAGTTTTCTGGATATCAGTTAACTACCAGTGAACCAATCAACTTACACCTCAGCCAAACTCTTTTCTTTAGCAAGTCATTAATAAAAGAGGCTGCTTAGACAATTCAATTTTATTTTATTATCATAGCTTGGATATTCAAACCTATGAACTAAAATGGAGATAAAAGGAAACACAAATAAATGCAATAATACATTTCCACTTTGAACTTTCTGCTGGAATGACTTGTGTCCTCCTATTTCCACACTAAATGGTTCTTGATCAGCCTCAATAGGAGAGGTCATTACTAGACAGGGAAAAAAAGATATTTTCTAGAGATTTTGTATCACGGATCCTGCTTTCTTATGGCATCAACTTCCAAGAAGTTGATCTGATGTCATAGAAGTGAGTCATAGAATCACAGAATCATCTAGATTGGAAAAGGTCTTTTAAGATCAAGTCCAACCATTAACCCAGCACTGCCAAGCCCAGCACTAATCCATATCCCTAAGTGTTGCACCTACACGTCTTTAAAATCCTTCTAGGGATGGTGACTTTACCATTTCCCTGGATAGCCTGTTCCAAAGCTTGACAATCCTTTTGGTGAAGAAATTTTTCCTGATATCTAATCTAAACTGGAGAAGAAGACTGGCCCGGCTGAACAGTTAGATTTCATTGGAACTCAGAGAAGAAAAGCTAGTTTATGACCTTTGGAAAAAAGGACAGGCAGCTCAGGAAGTGTACAAGGATGTTGTTAGATCATGTAGAGAGAAAATTAGAAAGGCAAAAGCTCAGCTAGAACTCAATCTGGCCACCATTGTGAAAGACAATAAAAAGTGTTTTTATAAATACTTTAACAACAAAAGGAGGGCCAAGGAAAATCTCCATCTTTTATTGGATGCAGGGATGAACATTGTCACCAAGGATGAGCATAAGGCTGAAGTACTTAATACCTTCTTTGCCTCAGTCTTTAACAGTAAGACCAGTTACCCTCAGGGCAATGGGCCCCCTAGGCTGGCAGACAGGGACAGGGAGCAGAATAGGCCCCTGTAATCCAGGAGGAAGTAGTTAGTGACCTGCTGTGCCACTTAGATGCTCATAAGTCTATGGGGCTGGGTGGGATTCATCCAAGGGTACTGAGCGAGCTGGCAGAGGAGCTCACCAAGCCACTCTCCATCATTTATTATCAGTCCTGGTTAACCAGGGAGGTCCCAGATGACTGGATGTTGGCCAGTGTGATGCCCATCTATAATAAGGGTCGGAAGGAGGATCCACAGAACTATAGACCCATCAGACCGACCTTGGTGCCTGAGAAGGTTAGGGAATAGATTATCTTGAAAGCCATCACACTGCATATGCAGAACAACAAGGGGATCAGGCACATCCAGCATGGGTTTAGGAAAGGCAGGTTCTGCTTGAACAACATGATCCCCTTTCATGACCAGGTGACCACCTGGTGGATGAGGGAAAGGATGTGGAGTTCACTAAAGCCTTTGACAATATTTCTCACAACTGATGTTCTGGATAAGGGGATTGAGGGCACCCTCGGTAAGTTCACAGATGACGCTAAGTTGGGCAGGATTGTTGATCTGCTAGAGGGTAGGAAGGCTCTGCAGAGGGATCCGGACAGGCTGGATCAATGGGTCAAAGACAGTTGTATGAGGTGCAGTAAAGACAAATGCCAGGTCCTGCACCTAGGTCACAACAATCCCATGCAGTGCTACAGGCTGGGGCAGAGTGGCTGGGAAGTGAGCTGGTGGAAAATGACCTGGAGGTGCTGGTCAACAGCAGCTGAACATGAGCCAGCAGTGTGCTCAGGTGGCCAAGAAGGCCAATGACATTCTGGCTTGTATCAGCAATAGTGTGACCAGCAGGACTAGGGAAGTGATTGTCCCTCTGTACTCAGTGCTGGTGAAGCTGCACCTCAAATCCTGTGTTCAGTTTTGGGCTCCTCACTACAAGAAGAACATTGAGGTGCTGGAGTGTGTCCAGAGAAGGGCAACGAGGCTGGTGAAGGGTCTAGAGAGTGAGTCATATGAGGAGTGGCTGAGGGAGCTGGGGCAAGGCTCAGGGAAGAATTTACGCCTCTCTACAACTACCTGAAAGAGGTTGTAACAAGGTGGGAGTCAACCTCTTCTCCCAGGCTACTAGTGACAGGACAAGAGAAAATGGCCTCAAGTTGTGCCAGGGGAGGTTCAGGTGGGACATCAGGAACAATTTCTTCACTGAAAGGGTTATCAAACATTAGAATGGGCTGTCCAAGGAAGGGGCGGAGTCACCATCCCTGGAAGTGTTCAAGAAATGACTTGATGTGGTGCATAGTGCTATGGTTTATTTGATAGGGTGGTGTTTAGTCAACGATTGAACTCAATGATCTCAACCTAAATGATTCTGTGATTCTATGACACACCAAAATTCATACATATTCATATCAAAGCTGTAGATGAGAGCAGGTCCATCATGACTTTTCTGAAAAGTTTCATCCTGAAGTGTAACACAATTATTTAATTACAAAGTGAATTACCACCTAATTACAACATGTGAAGTTACATCATGGGCATGCATCATATCCTGAATTCTGCCTGTGTTAAAGCATTATGGCACCAATGGTAAGTCAATATGATACAATACGGAATTACTGCACTGAGTGCTGAGCATGGCAGCTGCGGACAGTCTGAACCACTCAGTGGTTATCTGACTTCAAATGCCACAGTAGCTGTGACCTAAAAGTTAGGCAACGCTTATGTGTAGTTTAAACTTGACCCAATATGCTTAACACAAACCGTAAAATACCCTCCATGAATGCTATGGGATTTCTGTGATCTGTATTAATAGCTTTGTAGCTTTCTGGTACAACCTGGAGTGTGACTGTCTCAGGGAAATGGATACAGTGACTCTCCTGTAGGCTAGACTTCAAAAGCCAAATCGAGGTTTTTCACCTGTAAAATAAGAAAAGGGCTCATAGAATAAGTCCTGCTTGTCACAGGACTGGCTTTTCTCTAGGCCCACCTCTGAACAAGGCTGGGGAACTGTACTTCTGTAGGACTGAATTGTCTGCATCAGTTTTGCTACTGAAAACACGTGCCCTGTTCATGAACAGGTACAACTGACATAGATTAGAGTATTGCTGATGCTTGAACGAAAGGGGAATAAAACTCAGTGAGGTTCCAGTGCAGATTTGCTACTCTCTCATGCCAATCCTCCCAAAGAAAGTTGCAATGCACTCAGAGGTTAGTGTCATATATCAGCCCATTTGATCAAGGGCTAAGCAGTGCTTCTGGATAAATTATTTTTTGGTTTTTTATGCCATCAAAGATGCTCTCTACTACTCAGTGCTCCATATGTGCCAGAGACAATCAGAAATAGTTTAACACCTTCCTGCTTGTACTCCTTATTCCCGTGCTTAAGAGAAGCATTTCTACACATGGCTTCCGTTGTCAGGGACTGTGCTATTCACATGACTGTCTTCATTTTTTAAGCCAACAGTCTCTGAAGGCTTTGGAGGCCAGACTGCTAATCTCTTGACAAGTGAGTGTATTTCTTGACAGTGTGATTGGTGTTGGCCCATCGCCCTTAATGGCTTGGCCCTCTGACAGCTGGCAGTGATTTTCTGACGGCTGGAGCCCCGTCACATGCCCCCTGACAGCAGCAGAATGATATTCTCATGCCTGCGATAATGGCAAATGCATTTGGAAAGCTCATGAATAAAATTCCCTTCCTTGTCTCTTTTTATAACTCTGGTGTGCATTTCTGTTGCCCAGTTTCTCCTTGTTATTTTTATTTTAACCCTCTCTCCACACTTATTTCTCCTACTCTATTATTATTCCTCATGTTATCAGAGTGACATAGATAGACACTTCAAATTTCCTTCCTTCTTGAGACTCAATGCTCTTTCTTTTGGTCTTTGAGCAATATTCCTCAGATATTGTTGGCAGGAGGCTGAGTCCTGTGTGAAACTGCCATGCAGAGCCCCTCTTAGTTTATTCCTACCAGTTTCTAACAATTCCATTTCCATCTTCTGTCACCCTTGCTTGCCAGCTTTGATATTTATTTTCAAAACATGCCTTTGACTCTTGTGTGTTTTCTCAGGAAAGTCTAGGCTTGGTTCCACAAGCCTGACATACCTCCTAACTGAAAGTGCAGACAAGAACCTTGGGTGCAGGGAGGCAGGAGAAAGGGGGAGCCAAGGTGTAAAACCTTTTGCCTTAGCTCTTGGACAGTATGGTTTGCCCTTAGCTGAATAGGAGGAGATGGCTGAGAGTTAGAGCTCATCTACATGACAGACAAGGACTCAAGAAAGCAGAATCTAAGTATTTTATTAATGGGAGTTACTTACTATCCCAGAGAGACTAGTCATGAGAAAGAGAGAGAAGAAGGGAGGGAGGGGATTGCTGCCAGCAGGCGGGAAACCTCCTGTTTCAGCAACCTGGGATGCAAGATTAATGTCTAATTCTCTAAGGGTTCTGGGAAGATAGGAAAGTAGATTATCTTTCAATACCCATTTCAAAAAAATAGTGTGTCCTTAAATCATAGAACTGCAGAATAGTTTGCATCAGAAGAGGCCCTAAAGATCATCTAGTTCCAACCTCACTGCTGTGGGCAGGGACACCTTTCAATAGACCAGATTGGTCAGAGGCCCAAATGAAGAGTCTTATTTCTTTTTCAAAGGGGAGACACCATTGCACAAACCAAACAGGTACCATTGAGCATAACACCCCAACCTGACCACCCTCTTATTTCATGATACCTGTTTTATGACCACTTGGTGGTGATGAGTGATGCTCAACTGGCCTGGCTCCAAGGCTGAAAGAGTTTCTGAGCTGTGGTTGCTGTCTGAAAAGAGGAGTCAAATCATAGAAACATAGAATCTTTTAGGTTTTAAAAGACCTTTAAGATCATTGATTTCAACTGTTAACCCAGCACTTCCAAGTCCATCTGCTCACCTGTGATTTCTTCTTTATGCTTCTTAGTCGGGGCACTAGTTCCTACTAGCTTGTGCTGGTGAGGGAGGAAAGTAGGACAGCTCTATGTCTAACCTGATTCTAGGTCAGCCCTGGAAGACCTTCCACACACAGCAGGACCGGTTTTTGTGGGGTTTCCAAATATGCTGTAGCTTGAGCTCTCCCAAATGCAAGAAAATGTTTTTTGGAAGCGTTTGAGGGAACTTGTTTTGGAGGCAAAGAAGTTGCTACAGCTACCTGTTCAGCTAGGTGGGTGAGATGAAACAAGTGGCTCCCTTGGAGGCCCCATCACTGTTCTTGGAAGCTTCTTCTTAGGACAAGCTTGTGTTCTGTGCCACATGGGTGTCTAAAATTAAGAAAAATACCTAGCAAAACTCCTGTTGCTGCACTGTGCTGTTGCTAAAAAGGGGCTGTTACACCTCTGTTGTGGAGGTGTGGTGAAACAGATGAGATCCACGATTAGGAAAAAGATGGGATCCAGCAGCCAAGAATCCCCTGTATAGACCTGTCCTATTGGATCTACCCTACAGTAGACTATTTCAGGGCTGAAAAGCCAAGCTGTTGTTGAATGCCGCTATTGCCTGTGGGATTCTGATTTTAAAAATAGGATACCAATGCATGGAAATGCAGCAAAAGAGAGAAAAGATGGTTGAGGAAATGGTTGAGAATGTCCCATGGAGAATGAGCTGGTTTGAAGTACCTAAAGGCCAACACATGTAGACACCGAAGTTAGATATCTAAATCCTGGCTCGGGAAAGTCTTGGAAGAGGAAAGCCAACACAGATGCTAAGGGACACACAAGGTGGGTCAGATGTCAGGTTCCCTTGGCCAAGTGGGAA
Organism: Pseudopipra pipra; assembly: GCF_036250125.1. NCBI lineage: Eukaryota > Metazoa > Chordata > Aves > Passeriformes > Pipridae > Pseudopipra > Pseudopipra pipra. Next base: position 30,657,396 of record NC_087550.1, on the reverse strand, counting down.
AACACAGGCCCTTGTGCAGTGGGAGGGCAAGCAGTCGGCAACCACCAAGCCCCTGGCACAGGGCAAAACCCTCTGCTCTCTGGGATGGATGTGCCACACTGAGGATTGCCCCACATGATACTTAGAGATTGGGTCCTCTCTCAAAGCAGAGCAGGCAGGCAGGTGGTTTTTGTCTTTCCATCCTTTATCTGCTGCCCTGGAGGTCAGAAACGCTTTAGAAAATCAGATGTTTGACTTATTCCCCATCCAGCAAAGACTTCTACCCAGACCTCAGATATTGCCTACCAACAGCCTACTGGTTTGGCCAGCAATCAGCAACAAAGATGATGTATTGAAACAATCCAAAATCCTTGCTGGGATAGTGGGATCACCCAAGCAAATCTAGTTTGCCCCTCTCTACTACGTGTTGCTTGCTCTCTGCTGGGTAGTTGACACCCACCCCACCTCAGAGCTTGTTCTGATTGCAGAGAAGGGAGTGGGTTTTGTCTGTTTTCCCTTGTTCCATTCCCCCAAGGAATCACAGAATCATAGAATCAGCCGGGTTGGAAAAGACCTCCCAGATCATGAAGTCCAACCCTTAATCCACTACTGCCATCGTTATTAGACTATGGCACTAAGTGCCACATCCAGTCTCATCTTAAAAACCTCCAGGGACGGAGAATCCACCACCTCCCTGGGCAGCCCATTCCAATGTCTGATTACTCTCTCTGTAAAGAATTTCTTCCTAATATCTAACCTAAACCTCCTCTGGCAGAGCTTAAGACCATGCCCTCTTGTCTTACTGATAGCTGCCTGGGAGAAGAGACCAACCCCCACCTGGCTACAACCTCCTTTCAGGGAGTTGTAGAGAGTGATGAGGTCTCCCCTGAGCCTCCTCTTCTCTGGGCTAAACAACCCCAGCTCCCTCAGGCTCTCCTCATAGGACTTGTGTTCAAATCCCTTCCCCAGCCTTGTTGCTCTTCTCTGGACCTGCTCCAGGACCTCAATATCCTTCCTGAACTGAGAGGCCCAGAACTGGACACGGTACTCCAGGTCTGGCCTCACCAGTGCAGAGTACAGGGGAAGAATGACTTCCCTGGACCTGTTGGCCACACTGTTCCTGACACAAGCCAGGATGCCATTGGCCTTTTTGGCCACCTGGGCACACTGCTGGCTCATGTTCAGCTTCTCGTCAATGCAAAACCCAGGTCCCTTTCTGTCTGGCTGCTCTACAGCCACTCTGTCCCCAGCCTGTAGCGCTTCAGGGGGTTTTTGTGGCCAAAGTGCAGGACCCAGGAGGCTCAAAGGAGACCTTGGGGTTTCTTCAGCAGCCTTTTCCTGCTCCCAGCAATGTCTCCGCCATAGACACAGCTCTTCAAACCCACCCCAGTTCCTTCGGGGGCAAGGTGCCAGCAGATGGTGCTCTAAGACCCTGAATTAAGCTTTTCTGCCCCATATCCCAAGGCAGGGGCACCTTGGCACAAGCACCCTATTTGCTCAGGGCTTTCCCACTCTGGGCACTGCACCTTGAAGCTTCTGTTGAGCCAAATGCTCAAGAGAAAGCTTCAAAGTTAGGTACACTTTAACATCTTCCAGCTCTATCCGTCCATCCATCCCCCATGACCTTTTGTACCAGTAGAATTTTTCTTTGGCAAGGGGATTTCCAAGCTAAGACAAACACATTACCTTCTTCCATTAGAGTTGATCTGTTCTCAAGAAGCTCAACTAGTTCTTTCCTCTAACTTAGTCATAAAAAGCTGTGGCTCATATCTCATCCTTGTACTGCCTTGACTTGAGCACACTGCTTTGATGAAACTCTGTTCCAGCTAAGAGATGTACCCAGCAGTCCTCAGGATGGACAAAGCTATATTCTGTTAAAAAGAAAAATTTCAAGGCAAAAAAAAGAGGCAGTTTAGCTGACTACAATATACCCTGGACTCAGGCAAAAAAACAGCAGTGCTGGGGAGACTGAGTTATAGCTGGGCTCTAGTTTATGGGAGATGTAAAGTCTGTGTTTACAAAGCAAGAAGAAGAGTGTAAGATGGTGCTTTTAAGCTGTCAGCTATTTATGTCCCTTGCTTGTTTAAGTACGGACTAAATATAAAGGTGGTAGAAACCAGAGCATGCAAGTACTTGGTGACTTGGCACAAAAACAATGTAGAAATTTTAAATTTGTGCTGCACTATTTACTTCACGGTGATGGTTTGTGGGGAACTGATAGCAAGAGGTGAAGGTTTGCCTGCAATACCTACTGCATGGTTGCTTGGGTGTTTGGGCTGGGGAGTCAGACAGTAATTTTTGTGTCCTTGAAGTTTAGAATCATCGAGTCCTAGAGCGGTTTGGTCTGGAAGAAAAATCACCTAGTTTCAATCCCCCTGCCATGGGCAGGGACACTGTCCACTAGACCAGGGTGTTCAGAGCCCCATCCGACTTGGCCTTGAACACTTTCAGGGATGGGATATCTTCTTGGGTAACCTGTTCTAATGTCTCACCACTCTCACAATAAAGAATTTCTTCCTAATATCCAATCCAAATCTATCCTCTTTCAGCTTTGAGTCCCGTTCAATAGCTGCTGTGGTCCGAAGGGGGAATGGGGCCATGGCACAGCACGGAGCCAACACACAAAGATAGGGTGCCGGTAAAATCCTTTATTCCAGCGTGCACACGGTCCTTTATCAGCTCAGGAGGGGAAAGGGCCAGAACATGGGGTGGAGCATGAGACAGACAAGTGGGGGGACAAACCAGGATAGGGACACAGGCAAAAGGGGGAGGAGCGCAGAAGGAACCGGGGAAAGAAAGGGCGAATGGGGGCTGTCTCCTCTCTGCAGCTTCTCCGGCCAATCAGCAGAGAAACAGGGGAGCAGGGAAGTGAACAAGCTGGGACGTGTCCGGGAGATACAAATTCTGGGGAAACATACAATGTGTATATACATAATAACTGTAAAGTCTGCATCATACAGTCCGTTCAATTGCTGTACATATTTTTCCACTTCCGAAATCATTCCCATTCTAATTCTTGGTCCTCGACAAATAGCTACTATGAATACCTGCATTATTTGTTGCTCCGAGCTCCCATTTCAGTAATAACTCTTACTTGCTGGAAACCAGGCTGTTGATGCTCACCCAAGTAAAGCCAACATTATGGTGTTTGCTCCAAAACTCAAAACGGGTTTTCATGGCAAACCTACAGAAATCCCTTTTCTCCACCAAAACACACCTGTCTCAGAGATAAACTGAAGCAGAAGATTAACCAAGAAGATTCATGTGTCCTGCTGAAACTGTAAGAGGGAATTTGGGTTAGCAGGAGTTAGCAGGTTACCGAGACTGGAGTTTGGCTGTGTGACTAGATCTGATATCCTTTCATTCCAGAAAATTGCTGTGAAGATTTCAAGTGAATGTGAGTCTCATTCCTGAGCCCCACTCTGGAGATGACAGCTCCCATGCCAGCTGTGACATCTATCATGGGAGGAAGAAGATGCTGGAGATGGTGTTTAGGAAGCCCTGCAGTCCTGCACCTTTGCTTTTGGGCTGGGAGAAGAAACAAGCAATTTGATAGAAAATGGAGAACTATGCCAGTAATGAGATACTTCTCAACACTCCCTGTGGATCACCTTATGGTGATCCATTATTTATGAATTATTTATAGACAGAAGTGTCTGGGAACTTATTTTCTTTGACACTGTGGCCATGGCAGAGAAGGATAGCTCTATGGGGTGGGTTTTCAAAACCACTCAATTAGGTGCAAAATTACATGAGCAAAGAGATGAAAATTTGGAGGTTTGAGATAAAAAGGCCCTTGCTGCCCTGCCAGCACCAGCTGGTTCCCAACAGGTCAGAAAGAGAACTCTTTTACAAGCACTCTGATGGCAAATAGTTATTTTTTATGGTTATCTTTGAACACATGACTATGATATGTGGAGGCTGAAAACTAGAGATGCTTGGGTTACTGTTTACTGCTTTGGATGCCCGTGTGTGTATAAATCCATGCCTACACAGAGAATTTGGTTTCCTTCTCTCCAGAGGAAGAAAGTTAGAAAGAGGTTGATTTAAAGTGGAGTTTCTGTTTTGATTCATTCCTTGGGATAAGAGAAAGAGTAGCTTTTTTGAAAAGGGCATATCCATCTGAGGAAATCAACAGACAGCTAGCTGATCAAAAACTGCTCATTTTTAAGCACAGCCACTAAGCTCTCCTTATTTTTATTCTTCTTTTTCACTATATACAACACCTCCCAAAAAAGTACCACTAGATTGAAAATGAGTGGTTCTCTCCTTGGATAAGGAAACATTTTGCTCAGGCAAGATTCTATTTTACTGCTAAAGATTTCTTGGTCAGACTGGACTGGCATTTACTGTCCCTTGGGATTTTGAAGGATCCAATCTTTCAGATCACATTCAGTCCTTGGAAAAAATGTCCCTCCAGTTTTGCTTTTCTGAGTATGGATGAACTTTGATCTTGATAGGACAGTGCAGCTCACTGCTTATTTCAGCTGTTCTCAAGGCTTATGCTGGTCTTTATCCAGGATATCTCTAGCTGAATTAAATTCAGGAGAAAGAAGAGAGGAAAACTGGTACCCAGTAAACCACTTTGCAGTAAAGACATTTCCCATGCTGTGCTGCAGCAGAAGCTGATGCTGTTTTATAGAGTAAAGGAGCAACCACTGATTATGGGTTATAAAGATGCCCTGGCTGTTACTAAGACTGAATTTCAGATGCAATGATTTGAATGGCAAAGAGTTCCAAACATGAACTGTTGGCTCATTGGGTCACCCTGAGCGTGATCTTCGGGCTGCATCGCTCCTTTCTTCTTTCCTGCTTCTCACTGTGCTTTCTTAATACAATCTCGATCTTCTTCTGTGACGTATACATACAATACAAGAGTCTTCTTTTCCTGCATTGTTGTGTTGCAATATGCAAGCCCCGTTCATCACTGTGTGGAATTAACTTCATTTTCCATCACACATCTAAACACAAATGTATCTACTCCATTTGACTGAGTCACCCAAAGCTCCCATTTTTAGTCACAGAAGAGAAATGGCCACTGCTAAAGTAATTCCCCAAACCATTTTATGTGCCTGCCTTAGGATAAATCAAAAGATGTATCGTGTCTCTAAAATAAAATGAGACAACTCCTCACTGACTTGGATTGCCTATGCCAGTTCTAAATGATTGAGATACAGCCCCACTAAAACTTTACTGAGCCTCATGTGCCGAATCAGCAAAAGAATTTTCCCCCAAGTATTTGGGAATGTAAACAAAAATCAATTTAACACAACAATTAACCCCAGAGGTGTTGGGCAGTGCTTTGGTTCTCTTTGAAGGTCACATTCCCATGTGGTGTACCAGAAGAATGGTTTAATCCTCTGGTCTACCGATGCTTGTGAGTCCATGAGACCTCCCCAAAGGGCCAGTGGAGAGCAGAAACAACAGGCTTAGCCATTTCCACTGTTGTACAAGAGTCTGTAGCTCCATGAAGGAATTTGTCTAGTACCGGTTGAACACCTCTGTCAGAGGATATGTCCTTTTCTGGGCTGTCCTGATATATGCATTACAGTCAGATGATGATGGCAAACCCTGTCATGATTCAAAATCCGTGGCATTGGTTCTCCCTGTCATTGCAGGTGTATACCCAGGGCACACTGACTTGTCCACTTGGGAGAAGCATGTGTGGAGTGGTGTTGTGTCTTCCCCCGTGTGACCTGTGTCTGATGCTGAAAGGTGCCATGGACCATATGCTATCCCTGAACCATGGGCCAAGATTCACAGAGTGATCAGAGACTCCTGGTTTAGGGAAAATTTGTATCTGAGGCCAGTGGTAATAAAAGGAAAGCCAAGACCTCACTGGAGAAAATTCCCAATTTTAATCCCAAATTTTTACCTTCCCTTGATTTGCCACTCTTGCCTGATCCCCAGAGCAGAACCCAGGATGGGCTAGGAAGAGCTATCCCCTCAGGGATGCCCCAGGCTCTAAACTCTGGGATCCCACACAAGTTGGTGCCACCACTGTGTTGGTCCATGTTCAGGTTGTGTGCCCTTGGTCCTGTCTCCTCTCCACCCCTTTGCACCCATAAAATGAGCTGCTTTCAGCCGTTAGGATGCAGAGCATGTTGGCATGGAGGGAGTGCCATTCATCAAGGAGCTCCAGTCTCTACTCACTACGTGCTGGCTACAGTGAATTAACATTAATGAGGCAATTTTGGGCCTTTTCCACTTTGTATGCAGAATAATTATTTTCCACCCTTGCAAAATATTCTGTAATTAAACTGATGTATTTCAGTAAGGTCTTGTGAGAGAAAATGATGTTCCTCTTTTATAGGGGCACTGTGGCCAGTGAAATCCATTGCAACCGAGCTCTGCAAAGAACAACAGCATTTTCAAATGCCTCCCTTTACTGGGTTTAATAGGCTGAACAAATGGAAGCCTTTGGTGAAATCAAAGATAAAAAAATTAAAGAAAATCTTGTGGATTGCAAAAAAAACCAACCACCCAACTTAGCTCCTTTAAGTGCCCTAGGACAGCTTAATATCAAATATGCAGGAGAACAAGATGAAACTCATTATAGAATCATAGAATCGATTGGGTTGGAAAAGACCTCCGAGATCATCGAGTCCAACCCTTGGTCCAAATCCAGTCCATTTACTAGATCATGGCACTCAGTGCCACGTCCAATCTGCGTTTAAAAATCTCCAGGGATGGTGAATCCATCACCTCTCTGGGCAGCCCATTAATTCACTCAAGTCAGGAATGCCTGCTCATGAAAATGCAGGCAGGAATCTGCTGTCTTCTATGGTCTGAATTAAACTAAGGGTGACATTTTCATGTGTTACTCCCTGCTTTGTGAACACCCCTGCTGCAAAGGGACCCTCTTGAACACAGCATCTCCAAGCCATTGTGCTGCACTAAGAGTCCTGTTTCTTCTCAGCAACAACTGTTGAAGCAAATGAAGGTCAAGAGCCTATTGCTTCCAGCCTCAAAGACAACAGTGCTCCTCGAGGAGCCTTTGCTTTAAAGCTAAATGGTCTCACTGTCAAGCTGTAACTGCTGTCCTTGGAGCAGGCTGTTACAACAGCTTTGGAAATGGTTGGTGTTCACTGCATGAGCAGATTACAACAAATCAGCTGAGCCACAGCAATTTCTTGGATGTAAACTCATCACTAGGCAAAAGCACTACTGTCGGTCTGAGTTCAGCTCATGACTGGAGAGGATGAGCCTAAACTAGATTACCCCTCATTATCTGCAGGCTGCTGATGAGCAGACAGAGTAATGTGACCTTGCGCTCATGTCTTCAGACATTAGGGACATGACATCCATGGCTGCTGGTTTATTTGGGGTTTGAAAGCAAAAGCAAAGAAGGAGTCTTAAGTCTTCATGTAGAGGTTCCTAGCCGGTGTGCTCTGAGACCAATAACTACTTTGTGGGGAACCTTCACAGAAGACAGATGCGGCAGCAAACAGGGGAGACCTCTGCACACCACATAGGAGCTCAGCCCTTTATGCTTTGACTCTTCCTAGGGTAAGTAAATTCATGCAAACACTGATAAGAAAGAGGAACTCAAAGCTGAAATGTGCAGGGCTCAATCAATGGCATCAATAACGATATAAAATGCCTGTTCACCCCAAGGGCAGAGTTGTGGCAGGTTGAGACATTAAACACAGGAACAGGACTGGGATGGGAGGTGAGTGCAGCAACTGTGAAATTCTCACAGTGTCAAACCAATGCCAGTTACAAACCACTGCTGCCTCTCCCTCAGCCCATCTGCAGAGCCCATGCCCTGTGCTTTTCCTTCTCTACATCTCCACATCTTGCATCCCACCGTTCAGCCTGATTTTCCTTTTCTTCCTTTTTATTTGGTGTGCAACCTCTGAAGAAAATACAAAACATAGAGAAAGATGAGTAAGACCTTAAGAAACACACTGGCAAAATTTTGCTCAGAGCAGAAGTACATCAGTTTGGATGCGGAGCATTGCTTTCTCTTTATCACCCTGTCTATTAACTACACAGTTAATAGTCTTACTCTTAAGAAAAAAAATACCAAAATGAACCTAGAGAAACCGTGAGAGATAAGGGGAAGGATGTTTGCTTAAGTTATTTTTCATCATGAAATGCTTTTAGCTCCAGATGTTAGGTAAGGAGCCAGCTCCTCATGTTCCTTTCCATTAATTAAGAAAAAAAAACCTGGCAGTTTACCAGACATTCTTTACATACAGAATTAACATATTTCTATCTTTCAGAGATAATACATTGATCTGGAGGAATCAGATCAGAATATGAATATCTTTATTCTAATTCCAACTCAAATGAACATTTTTTTGGCTGTAATAAAATCTAACAATATCAAGTGGCCTTGATTTTCTGCTTCAGGATTGTGGCTTGGTGCCCTGAGTAGCATCATATGGCTGCATATGCAGATAGGGTAAGCTGGTTGATTTACCAGTAAGGTAAAAGGTAAAGCTATTGATTTAACTGGGGCTCTAGCTCTGATTAAACAAAGAATGCAACCCATTGTTTTCGGTAAAGTTAACTTGAGGTGAGGCAGCAGATCATCAGTGTTAGAATCAAACTGCCTGACACAGGACACAGGAGACAATTAGTACAAATAAACTGGAAAAAACCCCCAGATTTCTCAGATGTGGACATTTGGGGAGACAAAGATAAATTCAGTGGGGTTACTAGTAAAAGTGATGTTGAACAGAGTCAGTCCTTACACTAAAAATGAGGCAGCCCTGAATCTCCTCCTGAGACCAGTTACTTGTCAACAGCCTAAAAGAGACAAAGCAACCCCATGCCTCCCTCACAAATTCTTGCCTTTGATTGTTTACTTGTTTTCATATAAAACACTCAGGTTGGGCATCTTCCATCTTGGCTATCATTATCTCCAAGGAATGAGCTTCAAATCAACCTTCTTGGAAGCTGGCTTTTCAGGAAACCTTCTTCAATAACTGGATTTTCATGTCGTCTTAAAAGGCCTTTCAGAAGCATCAAAGCACCCACTAATTGTTCTTCTCTGCCTCACAAATGCCTGGATATGTATGGATGCATAAGGATCATCTCAGACTGGTCGACTCTAAAATATTTCATTATTTTACTCTCAGGTAGACAATCAGGAGTCAGAAAAATGTTGCTATAGTCAAGTGGCTGAGCTGAATGACTGAGCTGAGCAACTGTGCATTGCTCCCTACCTTATGGTTTTCATGTTTTTCCAAGGTCTTAGTGTTATTCATGTCATTCCAGCCTTGATGCAATTCCTGAGAGATTTCTAAAGCTCTAATCTTCCTGCATCACCTTCAATGAGCTCAAGGAATCACCCACTCCTATCCTAGGTGGGGGGAACCCCACAGTTGATGCTTGTGTCTTGATGAGATCAGCTGCTTCACCAGATACAACCTGGATTCCAAGACCAGATTGCTCTGAGTGTCTACTCAAAAGAAAAGAAAAAGCCCTCACATCATCTCCATGGATTCTGGATTCCAAGACTAGATATCTGTAGTGACCCTTTATGCAGTAATATCAAACTGTATCCATTAGCAATCTCTGAGAGCAGAGATGAACACAGAGAAGAAACTAACAAATTTAATCAGGTTTCACTTGCAGGTTCTAGTTTTTAAGGCTGTGCTAGAAGTCCCCAGGCCAAGGGTGTCACACAAATCACCTGAGTGTGGAATGACTTGGTAATATAGCTCCTGCCTGCACACAGCATGTGAGCCAGGAGAGCAGCTTGTGGTCCAGGTGCTGAGCCCTTTCACAAATGCAACCTTACAAGCAGAGAGGAAACAGAGCAGGTGAAATTTTTGCTATACAACAGACATCTCTTAAATGAATCACAGTGAAATGAGTGCTAATTAACTGGTCATGCTAATGAGAATGTTGGGTTTTGGAAAAGCATTTTTTTTTTTGATTGGAGAGAGTTGTGAATGCTGGTGAGGAGGATGAGACAGTGTGATCCTGAGAGATTTAGAGGGGAGTCACATTGTGACTACAAGAAAATTATTTTAAAAGCCTTTCTATTAAAAAAGGAATTAGAGTCTAACAAGAGAATAACAAGCTGATATCTCATACTGTCAGGTGCTCTTAGAGGTTTTCAGTTTTGGTCTTGATGCCACATAGAGCAATGCTTTTTTTGAGTGGGTGTTCCTGGTTATTTACCTGGGAATTTACGCTTTTAAGTCCATCACGCTGATTCAACCTCAGATACACTATAGATATATCAAATTCCCAGAGGTCATCCAGGCCCATGTTTTCCACCAAATGCACAGCAGTTCTTTTATGTTCCTAAGGGGTATACATGCCTTCAGAGGGATTATATAAATGCTACTAAATAAGCGACATTTCTTAATGAGATTCCTGTCTCATTCTCGCAAGCCTCATTCCTTAGGGAACTTATGAAGGACAATTTGATCAAAAATCTGCTCCCATTTTTCCATGTTAATCAATTAATTAGTACCACATCTTTCTCTGGGGCCTGAAGCATCCAATGAATTATTTCTTGCTATGTTGCTAGATTGGGCTGTGGCTTGGCTTACTTCTCTGCTGAATTTCTGAGCCAGTTTCAAGGGATAACATGGGGGCAGGAACCATTCCCAATAGGCAGCTGAGGGTGATGATATTCAACCCCCCATCTGCTGACCATCGGGGAGCACAAGCAGAGATGCAGGGGCTGTATCACAGTGTCTCTTTATCTCTCTGCCATGCTGGACAGTTTCTCCTACGCCAGCCTTTTGCTATTTCCCCTGTGCTCCAAGCTGTCTGCAGATACCAGGACATGGTTAGCACAGAACTGAGCCCTGACCCAACTCTGTGCAGGGATAGGCACAGGAACACAGCTGCACTCCTTGCAGCCATGGAGCCATGGAGCATGACTTAGAATCCCTTCCTGAGGCTGGTAGGGAGATAGAAACATCTGCCCAGTGATTATTAGCAAAGTGTAGGTAATAACATTAGATTTTGTTCCACATCTAAGTAGATTTACCATTTAATAATAACCACCTTCTCTCTGAGAGACTGCACTAGTGGAGGTGAATGACAGTGGGAGTTGGTTCTGTGTTCCTAGAAGAGGGTTGATGATGCTTTTGTGTAGAGTAGACACAGTTTTCCTGCCATTTCTGCCTCCTCTGCTCTGCCAGCCTGCTGTCTCACCAGTGTGGAAGCGGGCAGCATCCTCAGCCCAGTGGGATGGGAGACAGCCGAACCCATCCATGTGCACAGCTGGGGTTTCCAGGTCCTGCTTGCTTTCTGCACTTTCAGAGCTCTGGCTCTGTCCGTCTCTTGCCTGATGTCAAGTCCCACATAGGGATTTGGTCCTGATGCAACGATCATTGTCAGATAAAATTAACAGAGGTCACCTCATTCAGAAAGAGGCAGGTCAGCAGAGCAGAGCTGTGTGATAAGCTTTAATTAGATCCGTAATGATTGTCCTCCCTGGGAGAGTTATTTGGTGGCTTGTTCAACAAATTTGCTTTTAGTGGCTGGTTGCCACTGGGTGCTGGAGGGCAGCTCCCTTCTAACCAAGAGTAGTGAGAAATTTGTATGAAACAAATTAGGATGGGGCTTGGGGATTGCTTTCCTTCAAACACATGCTTCTGTGCTGTTCCCTCCCGCAGCCATGTGTTTGCTCTCACTCTTCCTTCCCACATACACTTTTCACACCTCCCATACACAAATCACACCTATGCACACCCTATTTCTCTGGTGTCTTACTCTTACAACCATATGCTCTTCACATTTTCTCCATTCTGTTGCTTGCAGGTCCCCCCAGTTTGTCTTCATTAGGTTTGAACTCTTTTTCTTTCTGTTAGGATGAATTCTGATCACAGAAACACTTGCAAAGAAGGAGGTTTATGGGGAAAATTCCTCTTAAGCCAAGCTCTGATATATGAGACCAATGTGGGGGGCAGGCTGGTGTGAGCCCCCAGTTACAACAGTAGGTAGGTGGAGAAGATGGGTGCAAGAGAGAGCCATGGGGGGGACAGCAAAATATGCCTTCTGCTATCAGTTGTCATTGCATTAGCTGTCAATTAAATTACTTCGGACTATAGCCAGCTTCAGCAAAGCCATTCTTTAGAGTATGTCCAACCTAAAGCACGAAGGAAACCATACAGTATGAATGAGCTGGTGGTATGCTTACAGTGCTTTCTGCTTCAGGCTCCTACACTTTAGCTAATCACATGTTTCTTACCCTCTCTTTCTTCTCTAGTCTTGTCAGAGATAACATTTTAGGCAAAGACCTGAGCACAGTCTTACTGGGTCTTCACTGATCAATATTTTGACATCTGAGAACAGGAGTCTTCCCAGTGCAGGATCTCTGAGCTTTGGTTGGTGTGAATGAAAAGGAAAGGAGAAAGCTGGCAAGCTCGTGTTCCCACAGGGCCAAGTGCTCTCCTCCACCCACACTGCAGAACAGCAGCTCCTTATCCCATCAAACCCACAACATCCTTCACAAACTTCAAATGGCTTAGTTTTGTTTAATCTCCCTTTTCCAGTTCTTAACAAACTTCCTTTGGGCTTTATTTAGATCCAGCAGTGGTTCCCGCTGGGATGTTGCCAAGTTTAGATGGAGATATGAGGGGTCAGCATGGCAAATTTAGACAAAGCTCAAATGTTGGGTGGATGATCATAGCATCTGTTTGTACTAGACTGAACTGGATTTTTCTCTAGGAAGTCTCTGGCATAAATGGGGCAACCTGGGAGAAAATAAATGGCAGAAGAGCAAGGATCTACCTGATCTCACATACCTTTAGCAGAAGACTTTCTCATATCGCAAGTGTATTTGGCATTGAAGCATATGCATGACCCTGCTCTATCTTGTAGCACATACTGCTTCTGTCAGAGCCTCAGCCTTTTATCATGCCACCTTACTGCTGCCCGACTATTCCAACTTGTTTGGGTGATATTTAATGAGCAGAGGTGCCAGATGATGCTGACATCTGTCTCCTTTTCCAGGTGATATGTGAAAGAGCAGAACTTCAGTGTTACAAGATGTAAAGTAGCTCTTCTGCAGGAGAATTTCAGTCCTAACCTTTAAGAGATGTGTTTGACAGCATCTGCCCAAAGCATCAGTCTCTGAAAGAATCAATCATACAGTGAGACTGCAGTTTCCCTTCAGTTCTTGAATTGTTCTTTTTCCGGTCTCACACCTTTGGAGGCTCTTGGCGAAAAAAGAAATGAGGGAGAAGAGAGCTTGTCTTGGTTGAAAGCTTTATTCCCATTTCCATCTTTACCTGCACCTTTGTTTCACAGGGAAAACCAGGTAGAACTGCGAGAGGTCTAGAAATTATGTGGAGTCAGAAGAAAAATGGGAGTAATTTCTTGTTGCACTTGTTCTGAAATGTTCAGTTTGGGGCAGAGATGAAAGAAATTGTTTCTCTGAACAGTCCCATGGTGGGATTTGTTTCACCTCTCTGGATCATCATGGAGCTGGTCACTGTGGGCTTCTTTAATAGCCAACAGAGGGAAATAAGTGCATCTCTGGTCTGATTCTCCTGCTTCAGATCTTCACCCCTGGATGAGCTGATTCTCATACAGCAGTCTCTGGTCCCCTCCCTTGAGTCCGGGCTGCCAGTTTGAATGGAGATGCCTACAGGAGATAAAACAAATCTCCACTTTCTGCCCCTGTCTCTTTTTCTGGCTCCTGAGCAATGTCTGGTTTTGGTCCAACATGCTCAGCTCTCTCATGGTATAGAGACCCTCAGTACTCATAGCAGAGTGTCTTCTCAAGTAACTCAAAGTGGCTCTAAACAGAAAGACCTCTGCCAGTGTAACACAGTTACACTGATGGCATTGGATCAGACTCAGAAGTGAACCTTCAGGACTTCTCTACTTTGCTCCATGGGGAAATATGGAAGGTTGCTTTCTAGAAGCATCTTGGTTTGGGGGCATAATTTCTGTGACTCACCAAAGCCCATTGGCTTCTGGATAAAATTCTGGGTGCAAAGACAACCCAGAACCTTATCTCCAATCCATTGCATTTGCCTCCACAAGAAGGAGTAGTAATCAAACCCAAGGGCCCTAACCTATCCAAAAAATAAAAGACAAGGAAAACTAGGTACAAGAACAAACACTTTCCTGCCAGATTTCAAGAAGCATTTGGACAATTCTGTCAGCCATATGGCATGATTCTTGGCAGCATCCTGTTCAGGGCCAGGAATTGGACTTACTGATCCTTGTGGGTCCCTTAAAACGCAGGATATTCTATGATTCTGTGTTTTGCTTAGGAGGTAGCAAACGAGTCAGACAACATAGCAAATGCCTCATTTAGCTGTTATTAAATACCTATTTAGCTACTGACTGTGTCAGTCTTCAATAGCTTCAACCCTTGCTTAGCAAGCACTAAGGCAATCCTTCATATCTTCTTTCCTCTGGCCCAAGGAGAATAATGTGATCTTCAAGGTCGATATAATTACCTGCTCCTTCTCATTAAGGGAATTGCCAAAGCACCATTTAAAATCGTTATCCTCCCTGTCCCTTTTATTGCAAATGATTTATGAAGAAGTTAGTTATTCCCTCCTATTTTCTCCTGAACACCTTTCTGATTAGGAGTGGCACATTGAGATCCACCGTTGTCCAGACTAGAATCCTATTTATTGCAAAAGGGGAAGCATGGCAAGCTGGAAAATAAAGCAGACAGCTGATTGTTTCAAAGGAATAAAATCCTTCTCATGGCTGAAGGAAGAGAAACAGCTCCAGCTCCAAGTCCTCTGCTTACAGACTGTGGGACAGAGCAGAACTCAGCTGAATAGAGAAGGCTTTAATAGATACTGGCTCAACTCTTGGACATGCAGGTGAGAGGACAACAGAGAGAGTTCCTTAATCTGTTAGTTTTCCACCCACCAAAAAGTCATTAATTTTGGCTCATTTAATCTGCCTGGAGCTGTGTGGCTGTCTTCCCACTTGTAAGGCTGCATGTCTTCCCTGGCAACACAAAACAGCAAATCACACTTGGCCCTTGGCTATTTCAAACCAGCTGAACAGTCATGCTTGGCCAGGTTATGGAAAACACTCCATAGAGCCCTATTAAATGGGAAAATTTGGAAATTTCAGCCCTGTGTGATGATGGCGGGAGCTGCCAGAAGTGACAATAGCCTTTTGTTCTAAGTGTTTGGAAACTACAGCACTCATGTTGTGACAGTGCAATTAGCTGTAATTTTTTCACACAGTTTTAATGGTCTTTCCTAAGACTACAGCTACACACCATCTGAGATCAGCAGCCAGCACTCAGCAGACCCTGTAGTTGACGATGTTTTTCACTTAGACCGAATACAGTGTGCATCTTGTTACTGCAAGCCCCCTGTCAACCAGCTGTAGGAACCAACTCATTCCTTTTCTGTGTATCCCAGGCAAATCCTTATGGGAAGAGGGATGAAGAAGTGAATTCTGGATCCTGTGGATTTTGTGTGGTGTTTTGATCATGGTGTGAGGATGTCAAGGTTTGCATGTGCACCTAAGCAGCATATTTTGTGCAGTGAGTACCTTGCCAAGCTGTTAACAAATATGTCCAGGGGATGGAAGGATGAGCAGGGAGCTTTCGGATTTAGAGGGCAGTGCCTGCACACTGCTGCTATCCCCCAAATCATCACTAATACCTGCAGGATTAAAGTTAAACACATGCAGGGTAAATGAAGCTGTAACAAAAAGGAAGAGGAGGCTGCCAAGAGAAGTTGTGTATGCCCCATCCTGGAAGTGTTCAAGGCCCAGCTGAACAAGGCCCTGAGCAAGCTGGTCTGGTGAAAGATGTCCCTGCCCATAGCAGGGGAGCTGGAACTAGATGATCTTTAAAGTCCCTTCCAACCCAAGCCATTCTATAATTAGCTGAGTCTATGATACAGGGACTGGACAGAAAATCAGGATGGAAGTGGTCAAGCTCTGCTCACACATCCCTGTTTAGCTCTTTTTCCATGGGTATGAAAGGAGCAATTTCTAAAATTTCCCTGACTGGGGAGCTCCTGGTGTAAGTATAGCTATTAGCGTGAAATCTTTTAAAATTAAAAGAGTTAATTAAAATTAAAAGAGCTGTGTTTCTCAGTCTCAGCAGCCTTTCAGAGAAACCCAAGACCTGCCATTCCCTCTGAGTGTCTATTTTCTATCTGGAAGTGAATCCTGCCTTAATTTACTCACCTCCAAAATCTTTGTGTTACTGGCCCTTATAATTACAGGGTTGGTCTTGCAGGGTGTGCATCATGAATGAATTAGCAGGATCTTATTCCTGCTGCTGCTTGGTGTAGGGGGAAGCCTTATTAGATACATGATGATCCTAGCTCTGTGCCTTCTGCCTTAGTTTCCCCAATAGAAAAAGGAAGATACTGGCTTTGGAGAACATGAGGTATCATGTACCTGGGGAGAACTGCTTTTGTGGACTCCCTGATCATGCTGGGCTCCCCAGCTTCCTTGAGCGCTTTTCACTTGAGGTCTTGTCCTGCAACAAAGTGTCCACGGCCAAAAGAAGGGGGAAATCAACTTTCCTAGTAGTTTTTTTTTTTTTCTGCAAATGCAGAGGGACCCTCAGAAAGGAGGTGAGTTTATGATTGCCTTCTCAGCCTCCATTACAGCCCTGCTCCATGTCTGGGGCTTTCTCCCAGCCCTCCCAGTCCCTTTGCTCTTTCCCCATCTGGTTGCTGGAGAAGGTTGGATGTCTCAGGGGTGGTTCTCCCATATCTCAAGCATAGAAATACTTCCATACTTCATCTTGATTCCCTATGAAGTGTCAATAACTGGTGACTTTTTGGCATGGGGAGGAAATTTGTCTCTCCCTGGGAGCTATACCTTCTAAGACAGAGGACATGAAGCCATGATGGGATGGCCTTTCCTTCAATACCGCCTGGTCTTTTAGGATGGGGGATGTCACCCTTGATAAGTTTGTGTAGGGCACAGCATGATAAAGTTCTCCTGGAGGATTAGCTGTGGTCCTCCAGCCCTGGAGTCATCTGAGGGTTGAAGGACCATGCCCGACCCCATGTCCTTGGTGGGACGTGTGCCCTGGCCTGGCTTGACATCAGGAGCAGAGAACAAATAGCCATGTCTGTCCTCCATTCCTGGTTTGAGCCTGGCAGGCATGAACAGTTTGGGTCTGAGCTTCCTGGCGCCACAAGGAATGTTTTGATGCACAGACATGCTTGTTCAACACTGCCTCAGCTCTGTGCTAATTAAATCCAAAGGGTAATCATTATTTCATTGAGTTTCCTCCAGCGCTGTAATTCCATCTCTGCTGTGGCAGAAAGCTCTGGGCAGAGAGGGAGTTACATGGGCACTGGTTTAGGCTTTTTGCTTTCTCCTTTTCTTTCTTTTCTTTTTTTCTTTCTTTCTTTCTTTTCTGGATCAGGCCCCATTGGCAGCGGGGTCACCTTGCAGTTGGTTCAGCCAATGGGAGAAGGATCTGTGTGGCATGATGCAGGAGAGGGTTAAAAGAGTTGTATTCCCATTGGGAGCAGGGACCTGAGACAGCAGAAGAGGGAAAGATTGAAACCCTGAATGATTTGACCCTTGCAAACATACTCCTGGTGTGTGAAAGAGTGTGTGTGTGTTCTCTAGGATGGCTCTGTCCTCTCTCTGCTATTGCTTGTGTAGGGATGTGTGAGACACCAGAGGGGCCTCTGCATCACCAAAGGCCAAGGCTGTCTGAGACACCTGAACTGAAACTGGATTTTGTGCTTCACTGACTGATATCAAGAAGATAAAAAAAAATCATTCTATTTGAAGCAAGAGGGATCTTCCAAGGGACTTTTGGTGAAATGATTAAAAAAATCTACCAAATAATAGAAACCACCTAAAATGACTTCATTGTGGCTTAATGCTTGGTATTCCCTTTCTATTCATTATGAAACATTTTGGCTTTATTCTGTATTATTTAGTATGTCTTAGCTTTACATTTTTTTTTCTTCCTATTTTCTTCTCAGATTTATATTGTTGAAAGAAAAAAAAAGGAAAAATATCAGTCTGGACTTTTGGCTACCACACTTCATTCTGTGACACTGCTGAAATGGGATTTTTGAGCCCAGAGAGTTTTGCAGTCAGGTTTCAGTCCCTCTGTAGTTCCCTTTTCTTTGCTAGATAAAGTTGTAGATTACTCTAGACAGATTATATTGAAAATCCTTTTTCACAGCTGAGAAACAGTCAGAGAAAGCCCTTTGCCATAGAAAAATATCTCTCTGCTGTGACCACTTCAGTCTGGGCCTCCTGTCTCTTTGGAGAGAGTCTCACCTGACTTCTGATGTCTCGTGTGTTAATGTCACAGTTTGGGCCAATCACCCCTGACTCCCTTCAAAGTCAGCAGGAAGAAACAGACACTTTCAAGAGTTGCTCCATCTGACATATTTTGGCGCTGCTCCATGTGGCTGGATGACTCATTTATTCTTGGTGGTTCTTGGTCATTCTTTTCCATGGAGATGACACCATCCGGAAGTTTGCCTTGTTTTGATAGATCCTGGCTTTGTTCACATCCCACCGGGGCTTGCACCCCTTTCTCTGTCACAACCACTCTATTCATCCAGTCTTTCAAGATTTGCCTGATTTTCTTTCTCCTGTTTCTGACATGGAGGAATGGGGTGCAGGACCTCATTGAGCTGTTGGAGGACTGTGTTTGGAGGCTGTCCCTGCCAAGTAGCAGGTGAGTCCTTTCTTTCTCATATACTCAGCAAAATTTTTAATTTTGTTGAAGCAGAGGACCCTTTCCACCCCCTATCAATTCAGCACAGTCAGACTGCATCTCTTTATTGCTGTTGCAATATAAATACCAGGGAAAACCTGACCCCTCTAAGTAGTTCTGTGATTCATATGAGGTTTGAAGAAACATGGAGGCTTGTCTATCTTCCAGTAGGCTAATGGGACAAGAGCCAGGAATTTCTGAGCTCTCTTCCCAGCACTGGCTGTATGCTCTTGAGCTGGGAACTTAGCCTGTGTTATGTATTTCCCTTTGACTTGCCTGACACGTCATGTACCAGATGAAGTAGGATCCTTACACAGGGGAGTTTATGCTTTCTGAATTCACAGACTATGCTGTCAAAAGGCACCACAAGGATCATCTCATCTGACCTTCTGTATACAGAAAATAGACTTTTCCCAGAAATCGGATTAGAGCATCTCCTTTCATAGATAGCTAATCTTTATTTCAACATAGGAAGCCCTGGTGACTTGGCAGTCTCCCTGATAAGCTTTTCTGATATTTAATTACCTTCATAGCAGTGAGTTGGTGTCCACTTCAAAGGCTGAATTAATCTAGTTCTATCTTCCACCTATCATGTCTTCTTATTTCCGTTATCAGCGCAGCTGAAGAACCTCCCCTTCTCTGCCTCACTGTCAGACAGCTTTTCCCTAAGTAAATACCCATATGTAGTGATCCATTTCAGCCTTCTCTTTGATGAATAAGGTTATGTTTCTGAACCTTTATGTTGGCAGGTGTGCAGCTAACATCCGACCCTCTGTGATTTCCCCAGCCTCTGGTGTATGGCTAGCAGAATTGACCCATCACTTCCCAGCAGCCCTTGTCTGCTGTCTACTAAGGTGAGAAGGTGTCCTTTCTATGGGACTTTTCTTTGTTTTGGATGCCCAAGATTTTTTTCAGCCTCTTCTGGAACACAGCTTGGCTGGCACTCACTCATCCCCAGCTCACTGCAGTTCAAGGCAGCCTGTCACCCTTTAGGAGTGAAATAGCTTCTTTAGGAGTGAAATAGCTTCTGCTGGGGTATTTGTCTTCCAGGTTGACACTCCTTTGACTCTCTCTCCTTAAATGGATGCACCTATATATCACCCCAGTACGTTTCCCATACCACAGACCTTTGAACTGCTCATGCAAACCCCATCCACTTCTCAGTACCCTTAAAGTCCTTCTGCACCTCCTTCCAGTGCATCCTCCCCAGTCCCTCTTCCTCAGCCTGCCTCTGGGCTTTGAACCCTTTAATGGTCCATGCCTGGACTTGCTTCCATCTGCTTCTCCATGGCTGTTCACATTCAACCTTCTCTTTTAAGAAATGGTTTACAACCCTACCCATTTACAGACACATTTCAAAATCTGTCAAGGGCCCAGTTCTGACACCATTTAATGCACATTTCTTTAATCTCATCTAAAGCAGTTTAGAAGAAAAAAAGCAGAATACCTTGGAGTAACAGGGAGGTATGACACCACCAAGCTTCCTTTATCAGCAGAGGCTCAGGGGCTGAAGTGTGAGGAATGCTGGTGAAGGTTTTCTGCGCTGCCATCTGACTGTTTATAGACATACATCCATATTGCAAGCCCATTGATGAAATCCAAAATTAACTGCTCTATTATTTTGCTAAGAATTGATGGTGCTCACCATTCTAGTTGTACCCCTCTCCTCTGCCCATGTTGCCGTGATCCAAGCCCTGTGCCAACCCATTCCTTTTCCCTGAGGTTCCCAAGATGTTACATTTAATGTTGGTGGCTCTTCGGGTAATTTGTGATGGCTCCTGGTAGTGAATTATCCACGCCTATTGATCTGACAGGTGTCATTAGAGCAGACAAGTCTCCCTTGCTGCAGATGGTTAGCTCTCTGATCCATCCATGTTGCCTTATTTCAAACAGGGACTAGAGAGATCTATCAGGGATTTCTGAGTCACTGGCTGTGGTCCTGCTGTGTGCATCCAGAGATCAGCCAAGTCCTGACCTTACACTCTTTTTTATGTAAGAAATCTTTTTAAAAGATGCCTCTGAACACAGGCCTGGAGCTTTCAGAGTCTGAACCAGAATGTCTTGCCCCATCAAGGATCTACCAAATAAGCTGAACATCTAATCTGGTTTTAAAGCAATTTACACCCATGCTCACCTAAACTTTTCTGGCAGAAGGAGATTAACCATAAGCAAGGGTTTTATCTTAATTGCAACTCATTCTCTGTTCCCAGCAAAATCAGTCCTCCTGGACAAGATACATCAGGAAGAAAGGACTTTTTCCTGTCGTTGGGGCAGAAAGAGTGTGGGTGATCCCCTTCATTTCCCAGTGCCACTGCCTTTGGCCCCAGTGGATGTGTTCTTCTCTGGTAAAGTGCCATATCTTTGCATGGATGAATTTGGTGGCTACACTACTTTGGAGGTCTGGCTGACTCCTGTCAGCAGAGATATCACAAGAAATTTACAGGCACTGCCTGATCAAGTGATATGCAAACACCCATACTTGATCTCCAGCTTTTGCTTTGGGAATGCCCAGAGACTTGCCATGCTTTGTATTTTGTAGGACTTGCAACCCTGATGACACTGATATTGCACCCTTCTCCTGGCAGTGTCATGGCTTCCTAACAATGTCATCTCAAGGACAGAAGTAGTATTATTATTTATGGAATGAAGTGGTATCTAATAGTTTCTATTCACCCTTGAAGGCATGCAACTTCTGAACAGGTAGCAATAACCTGTGTTGCCCTGACATCTCTCTCAGCAGTTCAATCTGTTGGCAGCACCACTTTGCTGCAGTGGCTGTGAAGGGGATCAATCCACAGGCTGCCACTCTAACCACACTCCAATTCCCTTCTGAACCTCACTTCTGCCTGTTCCAGTAAAAGGAGATCCTGGCTGGGGTTAGCAGAAACTCTGCCTCTTGCCAGCACTATTTACCTAGTGATGGGGCAATTTGTGACCAAGGTGACCATCACGGGGCAATTTCTGTTCTTATTTCTTCCCAACAGAGCATCTCCTTTGTTTTTTGTGCATGCTGTCTGCTCCCTGTTTAACATAGCAGGTTCCTGGGAGAAGAACAGATACCCCAGTTAATTTCTGCAGAACTGATAAAAAAGCTATCTGCTGCATACCAGGCTGTGCCTGGGGCTGGAAGGTGGTTAATGAGGGAACCAGCCTTCAGCAGGAGCTCAGCAGTTCAAATGTAGCTGATATGCAGCATTGTTGCCTGTCAGTCATTAATTTGGTGACCTTGTCACCATGTCTGTGCAGGTAAGGACAAGGAGTCACTGCTCAGGCTGAAGCTAGGGAAGATTCAGATTAGAGACTGGGGACTAGATTTAGATTAGACATAAGCACACTTTTTTTCATTATAAGGACGGTGAAGCACTGGCACAGGTTGCCCAGAGCAGTTGTGGATGCCCCGTTCCTGGAAGTGTTCAAGGCCAGGTTGGATGGGGCTCCAAGCCCTGGTCTTCCTGGTCTAATGGAAGGTGTCCCTGCCCATGGTAGGTAGGTTGGGTCTAGTTGATCTCTAAAGTCCCTTCCAACCCAAACCATTCTATCATTCTATGATTAGAAACTGAGTGCAGAGTTTCACAACCATTAGGGAAGATCTACTATGTACAGGATCTCCAGAGCTTGTCAGCTTCAGGATTTTGTCCTCTCTTCCAACTGCTTATGAAGTTAGTTCAAGCCCTGGGAAGAGCTATGCAGCTTTTATTTAGGTTTTCAAATGTATCTTGGGAGTTTGAAGGAGGGAAGATAAGGGATAACAGCAAATACAA